>NC_138063.1:1377500-1820972 GCF_964194185.1 Rhinolophus hipposideros | reverse complement strand
TGTATTGCATATTTAAAACAAGAGTAGGCTCAGATCCAGGTTTTGTGGAACTTGGTATTGTTACACTTTCTGAGGAAATGCTTTAAGAATACAAAAACAAAACACCTTACTTTTGCAACTTTTACAAACCCTGACCCTAGGAACACATGGCTTGGGCTCTACCCAGGCTATGGAAGAGGCCCCTGTGGGGGTCCCCTGGCTGGGAAACAGGCTTTGAGCAGGCTTGCGGAGTTTGCTCCTGAAAAGGGAAGGGAGGGCTCCTTCGCCGAAGTTGCTTAGTGGACTGGAATTTTGATTCCCTTCCCTGGTTGGGTTCTCTTCAACAGTCCTTGCCTCTTAGAAAACCCTGAGCTCTGTGCTAAATTGTTAACGCACAGCCAGTGTGGCATGGTAAACTCCGAGGTCTGGAGCTGATAAGAACAGAGTGCAAATGTTTAGATAACATTACCACCATCCACCGGGCTGTCTGCTTTCCTTTTCCCTCCTAAAACTCTGGGCTGTAGTCTCAGGCTAGCAGTGCTCTGGGCTGGAGGAGGACATTTAGCTTTCTGTTAAAGAACAGTCTGGACTTACTAAAGTAAGTCACACTGTCAGCTCCAGCCCATTAAGGGGGGCCCCTTTCCCCTACTCCTTCCTTGCAGGCAAGAAATTTGAGATGAAACTGGTCTTGCAGAAATCTCAGCTGTCTCCCTTTTAAGGCATTGTTTTCAATGTAAGATGGCAAAGGAAAACCCAAGAGGCCTGGACTGGTAGAGAATGCTTAGGGCCCTGAGAACGCTGAAGTACAGGAGGGGTGGGGCCATGTATTTGAAGCAAGGGTGGTAAAGGGTTAAAGTGTGCACTTAAATGTGGTAGAAAGTGGGAATGCCCCCAGAGAGATTTGATTTTTTTTCAAAGTACGAATCCATTCCTTCCCTGTACTCCGAACGCCCCCAGTGCACATCAGACAGGAGGAGTTCCTGCCTCCAGGCCATTCTTTTCTCACACCCCCTCAGACATTTCTTCCATTTCTCTGTTCTTGGAGTGTTGGAGGCAGGACTAGGGAGACAGCTGAAGCCCAGCCGTGACACTGAGGCCTGACGCCGGGTGCTAGGGAAAGTGATGTGTTATGTGGCAAGTGTTAGTTCCTACAGGAGACGGGGCCTCAGGACCATGAGCCACGAGTCTGTGTTCCGAATGTCCAGGAGAGGCTCCAGCTTCTGGGGGGATGACCCGAGAACCAGCTTTCGAGCCACCCTGGATGGACCAGGCCTTGCTGTCTGTGTCTGGACCACCCAGGTTCACCCTGAATCACTCTGGACCATCTGGGACCTCCCCGGACGAAGCGGGACCAGACCACGGGAGCTTGGCTGGTTCTCCCTCCTCTTCTCGGAACTGTCATTCCCGCGCCGCTTTCCTCCCCGGGGGCTGAACACCATTACGGGGCTCGTCAGCCCACTGAGGTTCTTTTACCCCCCACAGGCCTCTCCGGTGCCCCCTCCAGCCTTTCCCACTTGGCCCGGAGCGCTCACAGACAGGCTTATTTTTAGGCCTCGGAGCCACAGCGTTGATCGAAACAGCGGTTTCATTGACTCTTGTGTTTCCCAGCGGACCCATGGGGAGCCTCTTTGCTGAATCTCCCTTTTCTGAGGTCTTGCATCAGTGCACCCTGCAGATTTATGGCCTCCTCTGCTCAGCAGAACCTATTGGGCAGCACCATCTTGTTTTCCCAGACTCCATTCGGGGCGTCCCGGAAGAAGCTGCAGGAAAATTCTTTGAAACGAAGATACGCCACGCTCAGCTCTTTAGTGACGGTGAGGCAGGCGCCATGTTTACCCACCGTGCTCTGCATGGTCACGTGGCGGCCAACATGCGGTCACGCAACCACGCTATACGCCATGTGACAAGCTGACAAGCGGCCACATTACTGGCTAGTTCCCGTCATGTGACCGTCTACGTCTTCCAATCAGCGAGCTGCGCAGTGAGGCGGAAGCACCGGCCACAAGACGCAGACGTGCCAGTGGCCGCGGCGTCCGCAGGCCCTTGTGAGGCGATGCACCCGAGGCGGCGATCCAGCGGAAGGAGCCCGGTCACCCGTGGTTTGCGCGGCGATGCAGGCCCCAGGCCCGGGGCTCTCGCGTGGACTCGGCTGGCGGAGGCTTGTGTCTTCGTCCCCGCCACGTAGGAGCGGACGAGAGCCGGCCACGGCGTGTAACACGGTGACTGAGGAGAATACGCCCGCAGAGCGACACCCAGCCAGACTCTCCCAGGCGAGTGAGCAAGCCTTTCCGAGGAGCTTGCTGCTGGAACTGCTGTATAAAACGAGCTCTGGAAAAAGCTGCCGCGTGTTGAGAATCGGTTCCCCGTGACCTGGTCTCAGGTAAAGCATAAGGGAAGGAGGAGGCCGCGCCCTCGTGTTCCTGAAGCCCGGAGGCGGAAAGGCGGGAGGCGAAGGCCCCTGGACGGCGGCTCCGCGCACAGCAGCCGGCCCGCGGCAGAGGGACGAGGAGGTGAGCACCTGCGAGGGTTACCACGCGTTTAACAAGCGGCGAGCAGGGCGAGGGCACGCCGGCCCAGCGCTGTGCCCTGAGCCGTCCGTCGCCCTGTGCCGGGTCTGCATCCCGAGGCGTCACTGAGCAGCCACGTGACCCTGAATGAATGGCTCACACCGTGGGGGCTCAGCCAACTCAGAAACGTATTGTGAAGTCTGTAAGAACTGAGGATAACGTCCCGGCCCCGGGCCCTACCCGCAGTCGGGTTTCGTGAAGTGGCCAGGAGCCTGTGATTTAGGCACCACTGCCACCTGGTGGCCACACCTCCGAATTACAATCCCACCGTTTGTTTCTGTGGGTTGTTTTTTTTTCAAAGGATGAAGGAAATCCCCTCTAACGTTGAAAATGTGAGCCTGCAGTTGTTAAGCTTCAAAACACATGGCAGGGGAAAGGAAGCAGTGAGTGTCCAGACAGGATGGGGAAGTTGGACGGTTTCGAGGGCTTACTGATTCTGGACTTCACAGAACTATAGTCACTTTGAAATGTTTTGATTTCCCACATCAGATGCCCCCAGAATGAAAAAAACCACAACATGCCAAAGACGATATATCAGTTATTTGTATTAAATCTCACTTGGGAATGTCTGTTTTACTCTTTCTTTTCATTCAATGTCAAGTTCCTTTCAATCAGCCCGTTTATTATGTGTACACTGAAATGCAGGTGACACTGACCTGATTCCATGCTTCCACCCTTGAACTCTGGCCCTTGTTGTGAACAGGTCTGGAGGGAGCCAGACTCTGATCAGATACAAGCCAGCAAAGAATATAATACTCTCTCCCACTCCAGAAAATAACAGTATTCCACACAGTGTCATCTGTACTTCAAAAAATCAGGTTACATGATGCTGATGAAGCTGAATACTAGATGATGTCTCTATATAAATGTCTCCTTTCTCTTCAGAGCCCTGTACTCCCCAGTTTATACTTTATTATTTCGGATTTCTCAAGGCCTTTGGCTTTACCCTTTGCTAAGCCAGTTTAGGGGAGAAGAAGATGAAGAAAGAAAGGGAAGTGTGTTTGTGGTAGGTTTGGCCCAGTGTGCTAATACTTACCAAAGTTTTCTCATTTAATGCTGTGAAGTGAAAAACCAAGACAGAATTTATTCATGGCCCATGTTAGACAGCAAGTAGATGGCGAGGCTAAAATGTGAGCCTTGACCTCCTGAATGCAAAGAACAGACTCTTGCCAAGCATGTGTTCAGCCTGTTAAGATGCTGGACTGTGGTCAGGATGCCTGGCTCCTTCCCTGCTCCCGGCTCCTTTTCAGACAATTTCATTTTAAACTTCCCAGGAAACTGGAATATTCTACTTCATCCCAGGAATGAAGAGTGAAGAAGGCTCTCAGGTGAGATTGCGTTAAATTCAGCCTGTCCTTTTTTTCAATCTCATGCATGAATAAGTCAGTGCAGGAGGAGGAAAGCTAAGCCAGGCAGCAGGATTTAAGAATTTTCAGCCTGTGGATTCAGACATCTTCATTTTTAGAGCTGCTCTGTCAGGCACTTTACGGCTTCCTCTTCTAACTGCTAAGTGCCACCAATCTCTAGACCTCTGGTCTCCAAACTCACACATAAAGGGTTCTGCACACCAGCAGTGAGTCGCCACCAAAAACCAAGCCAGGAGCGAATGACCCATAAATAAAGAGCATGATAGGCCTTGGCTGTTCAAGTCCACTGTCTATCCACACACAGGAATGGCCTTGGGCATTTGAGGCAGATAGCCATGCTTTCCGGTCATGGTGATCTGGGCAGAAAGGGACACCTGATGGGACAGCTGCACCTAGCTGTGCAGTTCTGCCCTTGGTCTAGATGCTTCCATAGTGCAGGTTGCCCTGACAACAGGTCATCGAGGGTGGTTGTGATGAGGTCAGATAGCTGGGCAGCAGCCTCGCAGGGAATTTAAGACTTGTGTGTGGCAGGTGCTTGCTCATTGGTGATGGTGAAGAACGGCCCTCTCTAGTCTGCCTCTGTGGGATCTGGGAGTGTGCAAGAGCCACTGTCTTAGGACTTACCACAGACTTTTCTGGGATTCCTATTGGATGGGGACAAGATATGTGGAGGAGAACCTCAGAAGTGTGAAATGTCTTACTGTATATGGCAGAGGCCTGCACGTTTTTTTCTGAAAGGGGCCAGATGATAAATATTTTAGGCCTTGTGAGCTACAGTTTGTTTCAACTCCTCAACGCCCACCCCCCACCCCATCCCCATGGCACAGAAGTTGCCACACACCATGCCTGAATGAGTGGGCCTGGCTGCATTCCAGTAAAACTTTATCTACAAAAATGAGGTGGTGGGTGGAATTGGGCCCTGGAGCCTAGTTTGCTGAGCCCTGGGGATGGGAGAAGGAGCAGAGATGTTGTCATAAGACCCCAAATCTACTTCCTGCTTTGCCAGACCTTAGGCAAATTAACTCTGAGCCTGTTTCATCATTAGTAAAAAGGGGTTAATAATATTTACTTCTTAGAATTGTAACAATGTATACAGAGCTCCTAGCACACCACATGGCACAGAGTAGACATATCATAAACATGAGGCTGGCCTTCACAATACCCCCACTTCTTGTGGTAGATCAGCTATAGGTGGCCCTGATGCTCTGTCACCCTCAGAGTCTTGGATGGTCATGTTTTGCCTCATTTGTTGGACCTGACTCAGAGTGAATGAAGTGTCTTTCATTCTATTTATATTCTAAAAGTAGATCTTTCCAAACTCACTGACATGTTATTTCAAATTGTCTGGCAGCATTCAGGGCTGTGTGGAGTACCCTGGCAATTTCACCACACCAGAACATTGCCTAGCCTAAAATTTTAAAATTATGACAGAATCCAAAACAGATGTACCAAATCTAAGGAGGGCTGGAGCACTGCTAATTTGTTCTATGGGAATGCCCTTAATAAGCACATTTTTGGGCAGAAATTTGTGATAAGAGCCAGGCAATAAAAGATCCCAGCATGTTCTAAACATTGCTATTTTGGCAGTTTGTGTCAAAGAAAATTTGGAAGGCACAGATAACTGAAACAGAACTGACTAAATTTATGGCTCAACTTTTCACTAAAATATCTGCATTTGGAACACATCACTGATCAGAGAAATGAGAATTTGGATGGAAAAAATAGATCGCATTCAGATGGGTGGAACTCTTAACTATGACATTGATCAGTACTTAGTTATTTAGAATATGAACTGGGTCAAGTTGCTGCTTGAATCTCTGTCAGGGCAAGTTAATATCTGATAAGAAGGAGCTGTATTAGGCATGTTATCTCAAATACTGCAAAGCTCAGGAAGTAGAGATGGGACAATTATGAACATTATTTATAAATATTTATAAAACTAGAAAAAGAAGACAACAGTGCCATTTTTATATCAAAACCTGTGTCTTTGCCAAGTGAAAAAGCTGTTACAGGGATAATTAAAGCTGTGTGGAACTGCTTTCAAAGGTTTCATGAAAGCTGTACATAGCTAGGAAAGGGAAGAATTAAGTTGTTAAAAGTGTAGCTAAAAAGAGAGAAAATTTTGCCTCTAAGATAAGGAAGAAGACAAGGATGACCACTTTCACCTCTGCTATTTAACATTGTATTGAAAATTCTAGCCAGAACAATTAGTTAAGAAAAGAGAAATAAAAGATATCCAAATTGGAAAGAAAGAATTTAAACTATTTCTACTACAGACTACATGATCCTCTATATAAAATTCTAAATCTACAAAAACAAACCCTACAAGAGCTAATAAACAAATTCAGCAAAGTTGCAGGTACAAAATCACAAAAACCAGTTGTATTTCTATGCACCACCAATGAACAATTTGCAAAGAAAATTAAGAAAACAATTCCATTTACAGTAGCATAAAAAATACAATACTAAGGAATAATTTTAATTAAAAAAGTGACAGACTTGTATACTGAAAACTACAAAACATTGCTGAAAGAAATTTAAGAAGACTTAAATAAATGGGAAGACAATGCATATTCGTGGAATGAAAGACTTATTATTGTTAAGATGACAAAGTGATCTATGAATTCATATGTAATCCCTAACAAAATTCCAACATTACAAGGGACTCTAAATAGCCAAAAGAGTCCTGAAAAAGAAGAATAAAGTTGGAGGACTTACTTGCACTTACTGATTTCACAACTTACTACAAAGCTACAGTAATCAAAACAGTGTGGTACTGGCATAAGGATAGACATATAGATCAAAAGAATAGGCTTGGAAGTTCAGAAATAAACCCATATCTGTGACCAAGTGATTTTCAACATGGTGCCAAGATCTTTCAATGGAGAAAGAATGATCTCCTCAACAAATTGTGTTGGGACAACTGGATATCCACAAAAGAAATGAATGAACTTGCCAAGGAATGAATTTGAAACCCTGTCTCATACTGTATACAAACATTAATGCAAAATGAGTAAATGTTCTAAATACGTGATTTAAACTGTAAAACTTTTAGAAGAAAATACAGGGGTAAATCTTCATGACTTTGGATTTGGCAGTGGATTCTTAGATATGACACCAAAAGCATGAGCAACAACAACAAAAAATAGGTAAATTGAACTTGATCAAAATTAAAAAGTTGTACAACACAAAGTGCACTACCAAGAAAGTGAAATGAAAACCTACAGAATGGGAGACAATATTTGCAAATCATATATATTATAAGGGATTGATATCCAGAATATATAAAGAACTCCTACAACCTGACGACAAGATGACCTGATTTAAAAATGGTGAAAAGACTTGAATAGACATTTCTCCAAAGAAAATGTACAAATGTCCAACAGGCACATGAAAAAATGCTCAAAATCTTTAGTCATCAGGAAAATGAAACTCAAAAGCACAATGAGGTACACTTCATACCCACTATAATGGCTATAATTGAAAAGAAAAAAAAAGTTGATAAGGATGTACAGAAATTGAAACCCATGTATGTTGCTGGTGGGAATGTAAAATAGTGCAGCCCCTGTGGAAACAGTATAGCAGATCCTCAAAAAATTAAAAATAGAATTACTGTATGATCCAGCAATTCCAATTCTGGGTATACAGTCATGAACCACATAATGACGTTTCAGTCAACAGTGGACCACATATACAACAGCGGTATATTACAGAGTCTAGGTGTGTAGTAGACTATACCATCCAGGTTTGTGTGAGTGTATCCCATGATGTTCACACAACAAGGAAATTGCTTAACAATGTCTTTCTCAGAATCTGTCCCTGTCATTAGGAGGAACATGACTGTATACGGAAAATAATTGAAAACAGGAACTCAAACTGGAAATGGTCCAAATGTACAGTTATGGTTGGATGGATAAACTTTGGTCTGTCCATACAATGGAATATTATTCAGTCTTAAAAGGAATGAAATTCTGTCACCTGCTGTGACATGGGTGAACCTCAAAGATTTTCTGCTGAGTGAAAGCAGTCACAAAAGGACAAATTTTGTATAATTCTACTTATATGAGGTAGGTACCTGGAGCAGTCTGACTCACAGAGAAAATAGAAAGGGGAATATGGGGAGTTATTGTTTAATGGGAACAGCGTTTTGGTTGGGGAAGATAAATAATATCTGGAGATGGATAGTGGTAGTGGTTGTAAAACAATGTACTTAATGCCTCTGAACTGTCCACTGAAAAATGGTAAATTTTATGTTATGTGTATTTTGCCAAAAAATATATCCTCACACACACAAAGTTAAACATAGAATTACCGTATGACCCAGCAATTACACTCCTAGGTATATACCCAAAAGAACTGAACACAGGAACTCAAATACATGCATGTGTGTGTTCATAACCATACTAGTCATCGCAATAGTCAGATGATGGACACATCCCGAATATCTGTCAGCTGATGAATGAATAAACAAATTGTGCTATATATGCATAATGAAATAGTATTCAGACAAAAAAAGTATTGATTCATGCTACAATGTGGATAAACCTCATAAACATTATGCTAAGTGAAAGAAGCAAGTCACAAAATGCCACATATTGTATGATTCCATTTATGTGAAAAGTCTAGAATCGGTAAATCCATGGAGACAGGTCACAGATTATTGGTGGTTGCCAGGGGGAAGGGGCAATGGGGAATAACTACTTAATGGGCATAGGGTTTTATTTTAAAGTGATGAAAATGTTTTGGAACTAGATAGAGGTGGTGGTCGTACGATATTGTGAATATACTAAATGACACTGAATTGTTTACTTTAAAATGTGAATTTCACTTCAATAATTAAAAAAAATGACTAATAGTAATAACTTTTTAAAACACTTTGTATTAGGAACTGTATTACATGATCTACATGTATTACCTGTTATCACAGTAATCCTATGAGGCCATAGTATTATAATCCCAATTTTATACCTGAGGAAACTGGTAAAGAGTGTTAACCATCTGGGTGGGAAATAGATGATGACTTTATATGAGAAGGTAATGGATAGAGCTTTCATTTGGTAAAATAACAATAACTGGTACAATTTATGAGTATGTATCATATGCTGAGTGGTTTCTTCACAAAAACCCAAGAATGGAATTCAACTCCTTCCCTTTTTACAAACAGAAACTGGTCCCAAGGTTTTGGTTAAGAATGAAGTGAGTGCTTCTAAGCCGTTATTTCAAAGTTTTGGGTAACCAAAGGAAGAAACCGATGAGAGGAAGTGGCTAAGTGAGGAATCTCTTTCTATTCTTGATGGACTTACAGGCAGTGTTATAAAGGTGGGGTGCAGGGAGAGGGTTGAGAGGTGATCGTAACTTTAAAACTAAATAAAAGTAGTATTTAAATATCTTCTAAACTGTGTTGTCCTGGTTGTAGAGCTTCAGAAGGAGGATGGGTCCCCCCAAGAACCCCAAATCATTCCCCAGTTTTGACATCAATTTAGATTTAGTTGATTATGTAGCAACACGATGATCTTAGAAGCCAGGCTTTGTTAAGACAGAGCTAGAGAGAAAGCAAGAATAGTGGTGTATGGAAAATACCAGTTTCTAGGGATGCTTCAGCATGGAAGAACCAAACTTGAAGAATGGCAATCAGAGTCTTGCCCTCTGTGCAGCCATCTTGATTTCTGGGCTGGAAGGAAGATGTGGCATAGAGAAGCAATCCTGAAGCCTTTCTCTTCCAGTCCTGTGAGATGGTACAAAAGGGAAGAGGAACAGACAAAATGAGAATAAGATGTTTAGATACCTGGTCCTTGTTTTCCATTTCCCTTCTGAGACACATCTTGGTCTGGGGAGATGGAGCTTTAGAAACATCCACATAGGTGTGTGTCAGGGGGGAGAGGGGGGTGTTCTAGAACCTTCCCAGGCAAGGTATAAGAGAGTTGTCCTGTCCCTAAGATCTTCTGTGTCCTAGTGTATCCACCTGAGCCTGCAGCTAGTTGTGTTCCACTTGGCCCTGTCTGGGCTCTCTCTCCTTGCCTGTTATTTCCCACTCTCAATTCTAATGGTTTCCTGGGAGAGCCACAGCCCTCACATCTCCACTCCTTTTCTGTGCTTTCCTCTTTGTCTAGAAAGTCCTCCATTTTTCTCTCTGTGGCACTTGTCACATGTTACATGGTACCCATTTCTTCTTTACCCTGAACTAAACAGGGAGACCATCCATCAAGGGCTTGCACAGTGTCACATTTATCTTTGGATACCTGGTACTTAGCTTCATATGCAGAGAAGAAACACAATATGGATAATCAAATAGTGCATTAGGGTAGTACTTTGTGTAAATGCCATTAAGATGATGGCCTGAGAATTAGGCTGAATCCACACTGTCAACTCTAATACATTACATCCTTCTTAATCATACGATCCAGAAAACAAATGTTTGTGGCACAAGGAACAAAAATTACTTCTCGGTAAATCTGAAATTTCATATACCCCAAGATGTGTGTGATACTTTTCCCTGTAAGAGACTAATCTGACTGAAATCTTCCTTGACCCTGTGGAGTTGTAACCTATTGGGTAAAGTTGACCTACTTGTTATCTGATTCCACATCACCGCCTCTTTAGAAAATGATCTCTACCAAACAAGAGGCGTATTTCTGTACTAATTCCACTGTGCTCCGAAACATGCTTTAAAATAAGGGGAAGTGTTTGCTTAACAAAGAGGAGACAAAAATAGTTCACAACATCTTGTGTAGCTTCGCTGCTTCCTAAGAATTCCCATGTTCATGCCGGGTTGTTATCTTATGAACCAGAGCAGGAGACGGATTCCATGTGTGCTGAATAACGACGCAGTGTAAGTCGACCTGATGTTGATGCCACAATGGAAGGCAAAAAAAAAAAAAAAAATACAAAGTGTGTATCTATTTCTGGTATTTTGTTCTATCCAAATACAGTTTTTTGTGTGGTTGAGCTCATAATCATGTATAGAATTTTGTAGTGTTTTTAAGATTTTTATTTTGAAATAATCTGAGATTCACCAGAAGTTGTAAAGACAGTACATAGAGGTTCTGCGTAGCCTTCACTTTGTTTTCCCAAATGGTTGTATCATACCGTCTGGTACCCACTGTGGTACAATATCCAAAGCAGGACACCAACATTCACACATGTGTGTGTAGCGTCCTAACCCATTCTATCCCATGTATTTTCATGTAACCACTACCATGGAAACCAGTCAAGATACACGGAGACCTCTCTCTCACTACCCTTTGGAGTTACACCTGCGCTCCTGCCCCCCACCATTCCTAACACCTGAAACCAAGTAATCTGTTCTGTACTTCTGTTTTAAGAATGTCATTTAAATGGAATCATATATTACATGAATTTTTGACATTGTTTTTTTCATGGTCATAATATCTTTACATATAGTTGGGTCATGTTTGTTTAATTCACTCTGTTGCATTCTTTGAATTGGGATATTCAAACCATTTACATTTAATGTAAGCTTATATGAGGACCCTAAAAGGGGTTCACCAGTCATGGTGTGGGGTTGGTTACCAAAATCCTTACCAAGAACCCTTTGAGGGGGCTGGAAGAGAAACTGTTTGTAGGGATCAGCCAGGACTTCGTTAAGTCAAGAAATGGAAGTAGGTTTAGTTAAGAAAAGGATGCTGTAAGGGAATGTGAGCGAATGTGTCTTACCTTGGGAGGGAGTCCACAGAGGTCTGGACAGAAGGCTGGGGGGTGCAGGGATGGTGGGTGGAGAGGGAATGGAGGCCTGAGGGTGAGGAGATAAGCAGAGATGCTTACCTCAAACTGCAGCTGGCGAAGGAATGACAGCTCAGTGGGTGGTGGCCTGTTTGCCCGCAGCATGGACTGGCCTGTGAATGGACACTGATATGCTCACCTAGTCCTGTAGGCAGTCCTCCCTCAGTCTGTACAAACACCCCGTGAGGTGTATGACTCCGTTCTCCATACTTACAGAAAGGGTCACTGAAGAGAGATGAAAAGGAAATTCCTAATTCAGTACTGAAAAGAGGAAAATCTGAAAATCCAAACAAACATTCTGCTGCCCATTTTCTAAGCTGAATTATCTTGAAATTCAAAGCTGTGGGTGAAACACAGAAACACATTTGTCCAGAAGTTCGTGGAAGATCTCAAGTCCTCCTGTAGTTTTCAGGGTGGTCCAGGGAGAAGATTCTTAGGAATTTCCTCATGAAAAAAGAAGGTCAAGCAATAAAAAAAGGGCAGTGCTGAAAATGTGAGCCAAAGATTTCATCGTGAGGGTAGAAGAGAAAGAACCTCTCGAGTTCAGAAAAAAAAAACAAAACACTCGGGAAATAAAGGGAAAATGGAACTGTGGTGATATTTGAAAAAGAAAGTCAAAGGCAGACATAAAAGGAGCAAATGCTAGAAATGGAAATGACCAAGAGGACTTCAGAAATGGCAACTTTGAGAGGAGGTAAGAACATTGTAAAGGGATCAACTGTCTCATGTGTAGCCCAGACTGCGAGGGTGACGAGCTGCACCCAGATGTTCCTGCAGACATCTGACAAATGACATGGTGTTTGCATCAGCAGTCTAAGGTTCCATCCTTGTCAGTCAGTTCTGCAGAATCATCGTGAGGTAGCAGCAAACAACAACGCAGACCAAAACTGACTTCCCCCCCTTCGTTTTAGAGATGACGTAGTGCGGTTTGAGGGAGTATGCCATAATGGCACCGGTGACAACAAAAGAGCAATTAGCACCAAGCATTTCCATCACTTCATTGGGGCTCTTGTTGGGGTGGGGTGGTGAGGTGGTCGTTGGTGCAGAGGTGGACTCCTCCCTCAGGAGGAAGAGGATCCGATTGTGGAGGCAGTAGAGAGGGAGGACGGAGAAGGAGGACAAGAGGGAAGACTGACTCCACGTCTAATCTGACCCTCTCGAGCTTCGGTGTTCTCACCACAGCCAGGAATAATCTGTCTCTGCCAGGCCATCGGAGGGTCCAGTCACAGTATTGGCTTGTAGTGGTTTATGAACTGGCAAAGACACGTGGCAGTGCTTCCAGGAACCCCTCCCCTCAAGCTGGAGCTGTGTCTAACAGGATTTTACATACATGCGAATGTGTGCGAAATTAGGATTTTGTGAAGTCTGTACTAATCCCAGGAGATTTGGCCTGGTCCTCGGCAGACTTTGTTGAAAATTTCCAGGAGACAGATGTGGGTCTGAGGTCAGTTAGGAGGGTTTGCTCTAAAATATACTCTTGTGTGTACCTGGATTTGAAAATCGTCTTTGTGCAACTGTCACTGTGAACAGCCCAGAGCCGACTTTTCACCAAGGACCCGGGAGTGTAAACCCGCCTTTCGGATTTTTTGTTCCATGGTGAATTTCTGAGTCCTGCCACGCTGAGGTGAAAGGAAATTCTTCTTCTAAAATGTTGGAGTACCAACCAGACGAAGCCAATTGTGTCCCCAAACCAGAGGATGAGTTTCATGTACTCAAGAGGGAATCAATCCGTTTCCATTGGGAACAGATGTTGTCTTCCCCTAGGGCCCCAGGCCTGGCAGCTGATGGGCCTGTTGGTCATGTGTCTTCCATGAGCCTCCCTGCCCAACACATTGGCAGCCCTGGTGCCCAGCCATGTGCAGGATGAATGGCACCCTGGGACTTTCGTAGCTTTTAATTTACTGAGTCCAGTGACCCCACTGTAGTTGAGAAGATCTGACAAAGTTTACTTCCTTCCTCCCCATCAAGCCCTCAGGAAAAAAAGAAGTCGTACTATCTTTCAAAGGAATCAAACATGTTTTCTGGTGCCCTTTGAACTGCTGCTGGGTCTGTGGCTCACTGGCCTGTTTGATTAGCCACTGTCTGGGGACTGGGAAGCTATGTGACCACTGTACATGGCTGAGTGCCCACCTGCTGCCATGCTGGCTGTGGCACCAAGCCCCCACTGTCACGTGCACTGCCGCAGGCCTTTTGTGTAAAGACCTAGGAGCCTTGACACCTCCAGAACAAAGGTTTCCATGCCGGTTCATTTCCTACAGTGTTTCCCCGAAAATAGCTGGGCCATCAGCTCTAATGCGTCTTTTGGAGCAAAAATTAATGTAAGACCCCATCTTATATAAGACCCGGTATTTATTATATTATATTATATTAATATATTATGTTATGTTATGTTATATTATATTATATTATACCTAGTCTTATATTAAAATAAGATTGGGTCTTACATTAATTTTTGCTCCAAAAGACGCATTAGAGCTGATGGTCCAGCTAGGTCTTATTTTCAGGGAAACATGATAGGACTGCTGGAACAAATTACACAAACTGGATGGTGTAAAACAGAAATGATCCTCTCACCATTCTGGCGGCCTGAAGCCCAAACCAAGGAGCTAGGCTCCGTCCTGAGGAAGGATCCTTATTGGCCTCTTCTAGCCGTCCTTGGTGTCCCTTATCTGTGGCTGCATCACAACAGCCTCTGCCTCCCTCTTCCCCTGTGCATTCATGTCTTCACATGGACATCTCCGAGTCTGTGTCCAGGTTTCCTCCTTAGAAAGAGACCAGTCATTGCTTTCAGGGCCCACTATAATCCAGTGCACGAGACCCTATTTCCAAAAGAAGTCACATTCTAAGGTTCTGGATGGTGTGAATTTGAGAGGACGCTGTTCAGCCCAGTACACAATGCTCCCAAGTTAAGCAGGCTCAGCCCCTTTTCTGTAAGTCATCTTAGTACCAGAAGCACAGTGGCAGAGAAGACTGTGCCCCCTGCCCTTGGCGGGGTCACAGAGCTGTGTGTGGTGTGCAGTGCCGTGCAGAGTGATTACACACACATCCTTCAGAAGCTCACTCGATGCATTTTGCTCGGACGTGAGCATCACGGCAGTGTGTGAAATGCAGTCCGTTGGTTCATTTCCCCAGTAAACTTCATTGGTGATCTTAAAACCAGCAGTGGGGAGAGGCATTCTTTGACACTCCTTCCAATGACTAAATTTGTGTTTGGTCACACATGGCCACAAAAAATGCCCTAAGTTAATCAATTTTAAAAGTGCCAATTCATATCTTTGGAATTACAAAGTACTTTTCTTTGGAACTACTGGGCCTGTTGAAATAGCAATTCTGAGAGTGAAAGGCCAAAGCACAGCAAGTTTCTTATCTTTTGTTTCAAAATACATGGAGTGAGATAATGGGGGAAGCAATATTTCTAGGTACCGTACAATATTTTGAGATGCCATGCCCCTTCTTTTTATTCAAATAGAAAGGAAAGATAAGCTTACAAACCTGAGGTTGTATTAGGGAAAAATATAGTCTCTGAAAATAATACTAAGAATTCCAGGGTAAAGGCCCACTGTTTTTGTAACACACCAAATTCTTGCAAAGAGGCAGAACGGAAATGCATGTCAATCGAAACTCTTTCAATTATTAAGCTTATTTTTAGCTCCTTATTAGTGAATAACAGAATACAAGTTAATGCTGATTGTATCTTTTGGTTAGATCTGACGTCTTATTCATTGTTCACAGCACTTGTTCATTTAGAATTCTATTTGTCTACATGAATCAAATTCATATACAGTGGTAGCTCAGTTTTCGAACGTTTCCATTGACGAACATTTCAGTTTACGAACACCATAAATTTTATGGATCTATGGTATCATTAGATAGTAAAATTCATGCTAAATTTGCAGTTTTAGGGGTTGATTTTAAAGGTCTGGAATGGATTAATCCATTTTGCATTACTTTCCATGGGGAAATTGTGCCTCGGTTTTCAAACATTTCAGAACTCGAATGGTCTTCTGGAATGGATTATGTTAGAAAACTGAGGTACCACTGTAAATCATATTCCTATGGATTTTCTCCATCTCTCTTTTCTATCTCCCTTCCCGTCATCCTTTCTCTCTCTCCTTTCCCTTCCCTCCTAGAACTGTGGGATATACCTAGGTCCCATAAGTAACTCAAGGCTAGGGAGAGTCACCTGGTCCAGTCAGTGTGCCCACAAATGACCAGTGAGGCTTGTGAAAATGCAGATCTTGTCTCTGTAGGCCCAGAGTGAGCCCAAGACTCTGCATCTTAACAAGCTCCCAGTGTGTGGACCACACAGACCAAAGATAGACATTCCTTGGTGAGATCCCAGCATCTTCTGATGTTCAAGTGCTTTTTATTTTCTTTTAACATGGAGAAGGCACCTCAGTGGTGGCTGGGCGATGGAGGGCAGGTCAAGTTGCTGAACTATATGTATGGGTGGGAAGATGTAGCAATTGGAGAGTGTGGTCCTGACAGTATGGTCCTGATGGAGCCGAGGGGAGCATCCTGGCCACTTTGCTTTTCTCCAGGGTGAGAATGCAACAACAGAGGACCGGCAGAGGAGATGGAATGGCCAGTCATGAGAAAGGCCTTCAGGGATCTCTAGATGGGGGACCCGAAGTGTGTCTGGGCTGTCTGTCACCCAACCCAGTGATTGGTGGCCTGCATATATGCAAGTTCTGTTGCTGTGTTTTTAACTGTCCCCTGATCCCTCCTGACTGGGAACATCTCTTCGAAGAGTGGCACTTCTGAGACCAACAAACGTCCAAGTTAACTGCCTGGCAGGTATTTTAAAGGGTCTCTTGAGAAATTAAAGAGACATTCTGTTCATTAGGATCAAGTTTCTCTATTTGAATGCAAACCACCCACCGTGATTCATGCTGCTGTCACTTAGAAAAGAAGATTGAAAAAGCCAGCTCACTATTGGCCTCTGAGGATGTGTGCAGCAAACTACCCGGGATAGACGCCAAAACTTCAGCGTTTTTCTTTTCGCTGCTTAAATTGTGTTCTCAAAAGGCCGGTTTCCCCAAGGTATTGGATCCAAACGCTGGCAGCATTTGTAGCCTGAAATGTTCCAAGGTGAAGGGACAGAGCCAGACTTAGGAATCTGGAGGCTCAGTCTCTTTCCTTTCAATACAATGCCAGTGTCTTGTAGTTCTCTGCTTCAGGACTTTTTCTTCAGATCAAGAGATTACCATATTTTGATTGATGCTACCTGCAAGTGGTTAGAAAATAAATGCTAACAGTTCCTATTGTTATTGCTCTTCTTATCACTACTCCAGTAGTGTCCATCCAGGCCATTCTGGACTGCCGCGGAAGAAACAGGGCAAGATGGAAAGGAAGTCACAGGCAGTAGCCCCTTTGGCTGCTTAGGATCGGACAGTCATGGCACCAGGTCCCAGGTGGGATGTTCTTACGGGCACTGTGACGGTATATCCCATATTTGGGGGGACAGTCATAACTTCAGATACTCTGTTATTTTCATAGATGCGTACAAGTTTGTCAGGCCTTGAGTTTCCATCTGTTACTGGAAATCTCATCTAAGGATGCATGCCCCTGGCAGAGTGTGTCACCTTTCTTCAAGAAGCCTGGTGAAGAGTGTGGACAGATGAAAGCAAGTCTGTGCCAATGCCAGGGACATCTGCACCGCGTGTCCATGGTGCCATCTTCCTGTGTAAGAGAAAGTCAGTGGTTCGTGTAAGTGGCAACAAATGGAAGTAAGAAGAACACTACTTCCATGGTGCTGATGGGACTTGACAAGTTTGGGGAAGCTCTACGTTCTCTTGCTAATTGATGGAGTCACTGGTGGGAATGGCTGGCACACTAGAGACAGAACCCACAGTTGTGTGAACAATTCCTGTGACTCAGAAAGACCTTTATAGATGACAGTATGTCTGACAAAGAAAGCTGTGTGGTTTATGGAGCTGGTGCTGCATGAAATGTTTGAAACTTATCTCTGTTCACAAAAATGTCAAAATGGAAAGTACAGGTTATTTTGCAAACACTGTGGAAACTGCCTGTGTCAGCCCACATTCCTGTGGGAGACTATCCTATAAGTAACATGAAAATTATTTAAAAAATACGAATACTGTCCCTAGGGGATGGACTTGAGGAGTCCTGCTTTGGTATGGTAGATGTCATTTCGAGGCTGGCTTTGCCTCCTGTTTCCCCAGATTGGCCCTCTGTACACATAGTGTTGAGCCTGTCACCCAGACTCCACATTACCCCCACCCCACCATTGAAGAGACAAAACACTTTGGGATTTCTGCTCTCCTTCCTCACATACCACTGACGTTGGAAGTGTGTCATTTCTCTTTCCCTTCTCGACTGAGCTTTATGTTAATTCTAACCTGATCGTACAGCATGGGCTAATAATGATTATTAACATCTATACTGCCTGCCTACACAAATTGTCTTTGTTGTTCTTACTATATTCAATCAAAGTGATATTATTCTCTAGTTTACAAATAATGAGGCTAGAAGGAGACATGACTGGAACCCAAGTCCAATTTGTCTGACTTTGTGCTCTGGCTATTATAATAGACTATTATTGAAGCATTGTGGACAGGGTATTTGAAAATGACAAGACACCTTTTCGTTTCCATGGAAGGACTTCAACTACTAACAGCCAACTTTGGAAGTTTCAGAATTGTTTTTTGTTTTTTTTTTTTTAATTTTTAAAGGTTGTTTTATTCTTTTATTTATTTTTTTTATTTATTTATTTTTTTAGATTTTATTGGAGAAGGGGAACAGGACTTTATTGGGGAACAGTGTGTGCTTCCAGGACTTCTTTCCAAGTCAAGTTGTTGTCCTTTCAATCTTAGTTGTGGAGGGTGCCGTTCAGCTTCAAGCTGTTGTCGTCCTTTCAGTCTTAGTCGTGGAGGGCGCAGACTCAGCTCCAGGTCCAGTTGCCATTGTTAGTTGCAGGGGGCGCAACCCACCATCCCTTGCGGGAGTGGAACTAGCAACCTTGTGGTTGAGAGGACGCGCTCCACCCAACTGAGCCATCTGGGAGCTCAGCGGCAGCTCAGCTCAAGATGCCGTGTTCAATCTTAGCTGCAGGGGGCGCTGCCCATCATCCCTTGCGGGACTCAAGGAATTGAACCAGCAACCTTGTGGTTGAGAGCCCACTGGTCCATGTGGGAATCGAACCGGCAGCTTTCGGAGTTAGGAGCACGGAGTTCCAACCGACTGAGCCACCGGGCCGGCCCCAGAATTGGTTATTAATCATGCCCAGAGCCAAACTGTAACAGTTCTTTTAGGAATCAAATTCTCAAATATCCTTACCAATTTAAAGAGGTCTTCAAAATAAGAAAAATCGTATTTTCTATTGATCACGTATTTACCATTGCTGATGCTCCTCCTTGCTTTCTGTATGTCCAGATTTCTATCTGGTATCGTCTGAAGGATGTCCTTGGCAGTGCTTGAGCTGGTTTACTGGTGGTTATTTCTTTCAGCTTTTATATATCTGAGAAAGTATTTTGCCTTTGTCGTGAATGGGATATAACTATCAAAGTCGCAGTCTCACACATGTTTGTGTCTTTCCACAATGTCAGACTTTATTAGAATAAAACCATGGATCTAGTCCTACTGACTCGGTTTCCCAGAGGCATTAACTAAGGCTCCGGCCAGAGGATTGTCTCCACTAGTCAAGGCAGACACAAGAGGGTCACACAGCTTTGCAAGCAGTAGAGTTAGGCAAGGTCAGTGGAGGCTCAGGAAAGAAGGATGAGAGAGAGTCCGGTGTGCAGGGTGAGTCCTCTGGTGCTGGGGTGCGGAGTATCGGGCGTCAGGCCGGGCTGGTGAGCTGGTCAGGAGGTGAGGCTTCAAACGCTGGGTCTGGGACGAGTGCAGGTGTGGCTATCAGCTCGTCCGTCGGCTGAGACCTGAGCAAGAGCCATCAGAGAGCTCTGATCTTATGCTCAAGACTGGGGTGCGGTGCCCCCATCTGCAATCCCATAAAGCTGTCAGATGGTCACACTCCATCTTGCGCCTAGAATTACCTGGTTAGGGCGTTCACAGGGTACGCCTGTCATGGGGTGCTCTGGCATGACAGTTACTTTGTGACTGACATAACTATCGGAATTATTAGTCTATTTCGTGTTCATAGTTAATGCTCCATACAGTCTTCCATTTTTGAAAGACTATTTTACTGGGGACAGAATTCTAGGTTGACAAGTTCTTTCTTTGAATAGTCGTCCCTTCATATCCATGGGTTCTGCATCCACAGATTCAACCAACTGTGGATCTAAAATACTTGGGAATAAATGTTATGTTGTTGCTATGTTATCACTGAACAAGTACAGACATTCATTTTTCTCTTGTTCTTCCCAAACAATACAGTATGAGTACTATTTACATAGCATTTACATTGTATTAGGTTTTATAAGTAATCTAGAGATGATTTAAAGTGATCCAGTGGAGTCACGTGTGGGCAGAGCTCACTATTTGGGGCATAGTCCTCCATTTAGGGTATGTATGGCTAGAGGTTCAGACCCATGGTGACATCTCTGATACTCTCTCCAAGACCACATCTGTGGGACTGTGCTCATAAGTTCATTCACAACGTATGGTTTCATAGCTATTATTTCTTCTACATTGGAAAATTTTATGGACAAAAACAAAACAAAACAAAATGTTTGCTAACCTAGTTTACTGCAAGATATCATTATGTATTTTGTCATAAATTTTACAAATTCTTTGAACAGGCATTCATCTTCTGTGTTTGGAAAAGGGTTTAGCTTCATGTGAAAGCTAATCCCTAAACAAACACAAAATACCGCATACTAAACTTTATAGCTGAATTAGTTCCACCCCCAGAGAGAAAGCTCCACCACTAGTCATGGTTCTACTGGGACCACTACTTACCAAGATACCACTGCTCCTGCTAACTAAGACCTACCTACAGAGCAGGTATCTGCCATCTCATTGAGCTATCTGCCTGAAAACTTCTTTTTCAGTGGAGTGGTTATTACTCACCGAATAGCCCTCAGAAATCAGACCCACTTCCTTCAACATATGTAAAGCCCAGCTTCCCAGGACAGACCTGCAATGATTTTCTTCCGGTTCTGCTAATTGCATAATTCCAGTCTCACTCATTTATAGGCAAAGCAGTAACTCATGATATCGTAACGTGGGAGCAGCAAGGACTAAGGTAACTTACAGTAGCTTAATTTGTAGACTTCTCATGATGATGTTAAAGAATAGGAAGGTTGGGCAGAATTAGTAAGAGAGGGGAGCAGATTCCCACAGAATCACAAGCAATTATAATCTTTAGAATAAATTACGTGGGTTTTTTCCCCCCAGGATGGTTGCTAGATGAGCATAAGTAACAAGGTCAGAAATAATTTTTAAATGTTTTCATTCCCTTTTTCTAGTTTTAAGTTAGGATGAAAACATTTTTAGAACACTTACTTAGCAGGGGATATGTAAGCAGCTAGTTCTTCCTCCGAGGGGCTGTCTTTGTGGTAACGTTCAAGCAACTTAAGGACGGCCAGGCCACATGAACAGGAAACACCTCCCTCCTGAGGCACAGATCCCATCTATGGTCCCTTCCTTGGGGGAATGGCCCAGACATACTTTTAAAAATGCAGTTGTTTTTAAAAAGGCAGGTCTTCACCTCCCTACAGCATTAGTGCTACTGGCCATGAGTTCGTTAGCAAGCTGCCTTCCAGTCTGTCCGCTCTCTGGGAATAGCATGGGAGGTGGACTTGGAACTTTTACTGGGTGCAAAACACCGGGGAATCCCAGTCCCAATGGAGGGGAGGTGGGCATAGCCTCCCCGGAGCCGGGAGGGAACTTTGGGGACATTTGCAGTGATGGTGCCTCTGTTCCTCACTGGAAAGTCGGGCCGCACACAACAACCTGGAGTCAGGACAGGCCCAGCTGCATCCCCCTCTTCTGTCACTTGAGAGACGAGAAGAGGACACCCGACAAGGAGAGTGACAACACAGGTGAACTCGCTGACCTCCTCTGTGTTACCTAGTTTGCTTGCCTGTTTCATTGATTTCTGATTAAAAATTAGACGCTACTCATTTCAGAACAGCTGGGAAATATAGAGAGGCCCAAGAATAAAATCAAAACCAGTGGCAGCCGGTCACCCAGCAGAAATGAGCAATACAGGAGCGACACTTCAGAGCTGCAGATGGGCAGGCTGGACGGTCCTGGCCCTGAGACCCCCAGCCGGACCTGCCTCTGCCCTCCTCCTCCACGCTCTGCGGCTGCTGTGGAAGGCATCACCATCTGTTTTTTCTCCACCTTCATGGACAGAAGACAAGCGGGTTTGTGCTCTCTCCCATCATGCAAATACTGGGTCACTTCTCTTTTCCTGGGCAGGATTGCCCAGCCTACCGATTTAGAAGAATCCTTGACTGCACTGCTGTCATTGTCATTGCTGTGGCCATTTGCAAATCCTGGCAAAGCTTCCTTAGTTTCAAAAACTGACCTGCAAATTTTCAGCTTTAAGATCGCTCGTTTGTAAGAGTACAGACAGAACAGAAATGATAAAAATATTCTTCTTCAATTTTTAAATATATGTAATCAAAATGGCTGCACTTTCTAGTCCGTCTTTGAAATCCTACAGGATAACCTATGCCACGTTTTCATGAGCATTTCATTTTAATGGTAGACTGATGGGGATTTTTAAAAAGATATTATCTGGAAAATGCCAGGGCGGCTTATACATATTTCCGGGCAGCCACTACTGCCAAAGTGCCATTTATTTATTGTTAGGTGTGCATTGTGGAGTAAGACATTTCACCTGGTGCAGGAATGTGAATTAGATCCTCGCTTTATTTTCCAGGCTGGTTTCTTACTGCCTGTTTCTCAGAATGAAGCTATCAGTCTCAATATAATGTCAGTTCTACCTTGATCTAGAAAGCTCTGCTATAAATATTTCTGAAATTCTGGTATGGCTGTCCTTCCTTCTTTCTTTTTGCCCTTGAAATACATGTTAGGCATTCCTATGGAAAGAGATGCTTTTAATCCTCAAGCGTTCCATTTAGTGATAATTGTCATGTGTTATTTCCGAAAGTGCCTTAGTGTGAGAGACATACATCTCCTTGACTAAACAAACCAACTAGAAAACTTCTGGAGTCCATTCTGTGGTGGCAGAAGGGGAGCACATCTTTTTAGTTTCTTTGTCAAAGAAACTGGGTCATATCTATCCATCACCTGAGATTGGGGAATGAGGGTCCAAAGTGTGGAACCCACAGACCTTCGTTAGCACCCTCAGGTTCCTTTCATCATCCTTTCCCTCTCTGGGGGGCCGCTCCTGCACAGGACCCCTTTTCTCACCTGCAGCCGAAAGTCTCCCCATGGAGGAAGAGGCTGTGAGGTGCTTCCGCACCCACCCGAGGAGGCGAGGGCAGTGTGGGGCTCTCAGTGCATCAGGGACTAGAGGACTAGCCAGAACCCCGAGGCAGGCTCGGTGTCCGGTGTCTCAGGAGCCCGGCAGCTTGGCACTGGCAAGGTTTTGGGAGGAGCCGCTGGCTGGCCAGACGCTGGGCTGAGAGCTATAAGACAGCTTCTAGAAACTGCTTTAGAATGCACCCCCAAGAGGGAAGGTGCTCTAGGGCTTCTGCCTTGGCCAGGGACCCCCAGATTGTGAGCCAGCCTAGACAGGTGAGTTGACTGGGCACAGCAGAAGCTGACCAACTAGTGGAGCCCTGAGGGGTGACGTAGTGCTGCAGCTGCATCCATTTTCTAGAAGCTTCAGTGGTGTGAGCTGTGGCACTTTTGCTGTCAGTGGTATTTTCACACATTCTCTTTCTGGATGTGACTCTTAGCATCTCAGAAGACAAACCAGGTCCTAATTCTCGTACTGATCGTGGAGCAAGATGGCCATCCTCTTTGAAACCTGGGCAGTCACTTTGGCCTGTAAACACTAGTAATACTTTGGGCTGCAGCGTTCATATACATTTTAATTAGTGATTTTTCTTTTTGTATTATTTATTGTGGTAAAATATATGTACATAGAATTTACCATGTTAACCTTTTTTAAGTGTACACGTCAGTGGCATTCATTCACATTGATGTATGACCATCACTACCATCCATCTCTAGAACTTTCTCATTATCCCAAACTGAAACTCTGGACTAGTTTGTTCTATGAATTGTTTGTTTTGTCCCATCTTGTCTTGCCAAATGGGTTGTAAGTCTCTTGAAAACAGGTCTAAGTATTCACAGGTCCTGGCACATGTCCCGTATGTAATAGGAGCTCAGTAAATATTTGGTGACTACAGTACACATCTTTATGGAAATCTCCTTAGCTCTCAGCAACCTCCCCTTTTCAGAGAACAGCCCCCTCATTCACAGAGTCCCTGTTTGTTAAAAATTAACCACAACTCTCAGGCTATAGCTGATTGGACCAGGACTTGGCCCCTGACCCAAGAGGGACCAATTAAAGTCACTCCTCAAGGCCTTGATTTGGAACAGAAAGACTCAAATTAGTTCTGGTATGTGACTGGGAATGTCACATTTGAACTGAAAAGCTATGGAGTCTCTAAAATAGCAGACATATGGGAATCTGACATGAGAGGAGAGAGACAGAATGTTTGTGACAATGTGTGAGAGAAAGACAACTGAGTGTGTGTGAGAATGTGTGTTAGAAAATGTGTGAAAGTGAGAGATAGTGTGTATGTGAGTGAGTGTGAGAATGTGTGACAGTATGTGTGAAGGAATATGTGTGAGTGTATATTGGAGCCCAAGTGTGTGAGAGTGTTGAGAGAATGGGTATATGGTACAGATAATGTGTGAGATAAATGTGTATATAGGAGACGGTGAGGTCTTGTGTGTGAGTGCGAGGGAATATGTGTATGAGTATATATGTGAAAGGATGTGAGAATGTTTGAGAGTATTGTGAGATGATTTATGTGACAGTTGTGTAAGAGTGTGAGACAGTGTGAGTGTGTGTGTGAGTATGTGGGAATGTGTGAGAGAGAGTTGGTTGTGTGTGTTGAAAGAATGGTGAGTGTGAGAGAAAGTATGTGTGTATGAGTATTTGTGTGTGAGATGTGTATGTGTGAAAATGAGTAAATGTATGAGTGGTTTTGTGAATGTATGAATGTGTGTGTTAGAGGCAGTTAAGAGAGTTTCTGTGAGAATATGTGAGAGAATGTGAGTGTGAGTATATGAAAGAATGTGCAAAAGTGTGAGAATGTGTGTAAGAGTATGTGGTAAAGTTTGTGAAAATATGTGAATGAGTATGTATGAGAGTGTGTGTGTGTTGTAGATTTGGGGTGTGAGAAAATGTCTACATGAGTGCATGTGTGTGAGAGTGTGGTTATGAGAATGTGTGTAAGTGAAAGTTGTGCGAGAGTGTATGAAAGAGACCGAGAATGTGTGTAAGGGATTGTGTGTGTGACTGCGTATGAGAGGATGTGAGTGTGAAAGTACGTTGAGTGTGAGTGGTTGTGAGATTGTGTGTGAAATAAGGTGAGTGTGTATGAGAGATGTATGAAAAAGTGTGAGAGAATGAGGAAAACGAGAATATCGGAGTGTTGTGTGAGAGTTGTGTGTGAGTGTGTATGAATGTGGAAATTAGAGAAAATATGAGCATATGTGTGAGTATGAGAGTGGCTGTGAGGGTGTATGTGAGAAATTGTGAGAACGTGAGAGGAATGTGTGACAGTGTGTGAGAGAGAGAAGGGGGCAGGGAATGACTACAGTTCCCACCTTCCCTCCACCTGAGGCCGGACTCCGCTGTCCGTAGTTCTGTGGACTAACACACCCTCGTATTAAATCCCCTTTCACTTAAGGGAGAGTTTATACAACGCACCTTGATTAATACTGACCGTTAGTGTAGCAGTGTGGCACATGTGGCACAATTCACAGCTTGAGCTTCCAATGGCAGGAATTAAATGCGAGACGCAGGGGCCTAACTGGAAGCATTGGAATGCTGCACCCACCATGGCAGGTGTTCCCCTGGCACACTCTGCTCCCACGTCACGTCCACGTGGTCTCCATGCCCACTCCTCTAGCACAGGCTATGGAACAGCTGCAAAAATGTTCAGGCAGCACAAGGTACAGTGTGACCTGCCTGACGCACTCTGACAGACTACACGTGCCTCAGGGCACAGGGCTTGTACGGAGAAGACCTTCCGGAAACACCTGTCAGTTGGCTGAGCCATGAACGTTCTGCCTTATCCTTCCCATGGAGTGCTGTGCAAGCCATCTGTGATAAACATCTCTGAATCTCTGGCTCACCACGATAAAGTTTGTTTTTCACTCACATCCTCGTGCAGTGCAAGTCAGGCTGCTCTTGCCTAGGGAGTGGCTCAGGGAGCCAGGCTCCTTTAGTCTTCTGGTGCGACAATTCTCAACATGTGGCCTCCAGGGCAGCTGAGAAGGAAAGAACAGAAGATGCGCGGGGCAGAGTTTGATGTGCCAGGCCTGGGAATGGCAGGCAGTGCTTCCACTGGCGTGCAGGTTGCTCTGACCACACTGCAAAAGGGACACGTATAAATAGGGGAGCAATGGATGAAGTCACTGGCTCATTACTCTCTAGCATCTAATTTCGTTTTCAGAAAGTCCAATGTCATTCTGACTTCTGAACTCTTTAAAAGTAATGTTTCCCCCCTTTTCTTCCTGGCACATACTGGGACCCTTATCACTGCCGTCCTTAAATTGCTCCGTGGTGCACTTGATGTAAGTCCGTTCATTGGGTAGGTCCTTGGTGGGTCCCTTCAACCTGAAACATTAAGTCCTTCAGTTTGGAGAACTTTTCGGGTATCATTTCTTCGGTGATTTCCTCCTCCATGTTTGTATTCTGGAACTTTTATTTATCAGCAGTTGGACATCCTAAATTTAGCTTCTAATTTGTCTTCTATTTTTATGTCTGTTTTCTTGTTCTAGTTTCTGAGAATTTCTTTAATTATATCTTCCAATATTTCTACTGAATTATTTTGTTTCTGCTTACATATTTTAATTTCCAAGAGCTCTTTTTCTATTCTTCTATGCCCCTGTTGTATGGTATCTTGTTCATGTTGCATGGAGAAAATATATTCTCCCACCTCTGAAGGACAATAATTATAGAAACAGTTTTTTTGTGTGAAATTTCTTCTGCTCCCTGCACTGTCTTTTCTTTCCTTTGCATTCCTTTGCTCTGCTTGTTTTGTCTGTCTTCTGTGCTGAACTATTTCCTCAAATGTCTGGAGATCTTTAATTGTCCATGTTTAGTAAGAACAGTCATGACTGGAAGAATGAGAGCTAAACCTGATTGGAAGTTCTGTGGTTGACTGGGTTCTCACTCTGAGGTAGGAATCAGCAAGTTTTGCCCGTGAAGGGCCATGTAGTACTAATTTTAGGCTTTGTGGGTCACAGGGTTTCTGTTGCACCTACTTCACCTCCACGGTGTTGTACCAGTGTGCTGTAATGTGGAAGATGCTACAGACAACATGAAAATGAATGAGTGCGGCTGTGTTCCAATAAAACTTACATACAAAAATGGGCAGTGGGCCAGGTTTCACAACTCGCATAGTGTCTTGCCTGTGCCCTCAGTGGTACCTAGAGTCTGAGACTAGAGTCCTTGAGACCAGAGCCTCCTTGAGTCAGTTCCTCCACAGAATGTCTCTCCAGTCTGTGGGGCTGTGGTGGGTGTGGGTGGAGTGTATGTTTGGGTGCGTGGTTGCTGGTGCACACAAACTGAGGGAGTGGGACTGGGAGTTCCTGTAAACACCAAGCCTGTGTGCAGGTGAATTCTTTAGCTCTTCTTCCAGAGGTGGATGGTGCCGCCAGGTCCTAAGGATTTCCCATACCAGCTGGCTTCTGACTGACGTCGCCTAAAGCAAACTTAGCTTTCTCCTGTTACTAAGTCAAGGGCCACTCATACATCTACTTTCCATCTCCCCAAATTGTATTATCAATGTATTGTTTGGATTTTCTTTGTTCTTAGGAGTTTGTGACAATTTTTCCCCTTTCTGGTCATTTTGGTAGGATTTCAGGAGGATGCCAAAATACCATGTGTGTTTAATATGCTCATTTCACCAAACTCCTCCTGGGAAGTTCTGAACTATTTACAAAGATCATGGGGAGAATGAGGTCAGGGGAAGGGAAAGTTTAAAAAGAAAAGAAAACAAAATGGGAAAGGAGAGAGGATGGAGGCCAGGAAGTAAAACAAATTTAAGTTTTGCTTTTTCCCCTCTAATCACAGAGCAATGAAATGTTAAAACCTCTTTTACTTTAGCCTTCATTATCTCAACATAAAGAAACAAACAAACAAACAAAAGTAAGAAATGAAATAATAAATAGCATCGAGAGGCACATTTTGCCTTAGAGACTGGAGCTGAAATATAGAGGTTACTCTAATTCCCTTTCTCCATGTCTGCACTCAGAGAAAGCCAAAAAACCCTAATGAACGTGAAATACGACTCTCAGAGACTGTTACTTCTGATGACAGTATTATTTCTGACAGGATAGCAGCCTCTTTTTCCTTTGCCCGGGACACGTTAAGGTGGGAAGCGCACTGAGATCAGATGCAGAGTGGTCCTTGCTTCCAGATGACCTAAGTTACCACCGCCGTCTGCCAAGGTGGCAGCATCATCCCAGCCACTTGGAAGGAGCACATGGTTCATCTGAAAGCTTCCCGAACTGGATTCAATGTCCTCATGACTAATTTTACAGTTAGAATGCCATGGGGCTCTTCCAGAACTCAGTCACGAATTTTTAAAGTGCTGCTCTTTAGACAAAGAAGAGAAAATAATAATGCTCCCAAAACAAAAGCATAGCAGCACATCAGCCCACCTCTGTCTTCTACCCATTGCACACATGCACATACATGTACAGACGTGCACACATATGCACGCACACCCCAAACTGGCTGTTTTTCCCTGGTGCCAAATTCTATTACTTGATTTATGGTTGAAATAATGTCCAGTTCTAGTGTATGTGGAAAGTGGCTGTGGAGACACGTTGGAATAGGTACTCAGAAGCTGTTGAACTTCACGGTGTGAGGTGACCAGAGGTGAGGGGGAGGAGCCCAGCGAGACTGGGAAGGTCTGCAGGCTGTTTTCGCTCCTGTGGTGTGTGGTCGGGGTGCGTTGCTTGTGAGTGAAAGAGTTCCGCATGACATTGGGGTTTACTGGCTGTTACCAGAAGGGCAAGCGTGAAGGAAGGGACTACCTCACTTAATCTTCAGAACCCACTCACTGTTTATGATCGAGGTCACTAAAACCAGAGACGTTTACCGACTTGCTCAGGGTCACCCCAGAAAGTCATGGGGTCAGTATCTGAGCCCAGGAGGTAGGCTTTGGGTGCAGGCTTCATGAGGTTAGAGGTAGTGGACCCAAAGCCTCAGCTCCTCGAGCGCTGAAAATGAAAGAGGCAGGAAGAGAGAATGGTGCCTCCTGACACTTGAAGACCTAAGTCCACTGCAGCCTTTCCGAGGGTCCTGGGCTCAGTGGCTGAACTGCTGCAGGCCTCTGGGGGGGCCGCCTTCCATCCTGGATCTGCTGCCTCGTCTGGAGCCCGAGAAGGTTGAGCCCGGTAGTCTCTGAGATCCTTTCCAGCTGTAAAATCCTGCAATTCAAGCTCATCATCTGTGGACTTTATTGTGATCAGTTGTTCTCCTAAATTATTTTCTATGAAAAAGAACATAGACTTGTTTTATAGAAAGATTACACGGTCAGAGGTTTCATTAATACACTTACTATTATGTGCAAATGTTGAACTGTTCATCAAACTGTTGGTCTTCTTCCTTCAGCCCTGCATTCGATCCATCACCAAGTGCTGTGAATCCCACCACGCCTCCCCCTAAATGTCCAGAGTCTGTTCTCACTACTTCCAGTGTTGCACCAACCACCTTCAGGTGTGTGCTGCCTCCTTCAAACCACATGGCCAGGGCAGCCGAGTGGTGGCTCAGAACGTCAGCCAGTGTGTTACTGGCGTGCTCAACACCCACGGTAACGTCACAGCGTGCTGCAACAGCGTGCTGCGACAGCCACAGCCCGACTTGGCACTCTTCCCCCCTTGTCCGTGGAATATACATCAGGGATGTTCTGATTCTCAAACACAGTTTTTTTCCTACCCCCTGACCTTCCCCCAGAGGCCTCTTTATTGAAGTAAAATTCTCGTAACATAAATTTACCCATCTTCATTAAACTGTATGGTTCAGTGACATCACGTAGGTTCATCACCACGGTCTAGCTCCAGAACCTTCACATCATCCTAAAGTGAAACCCCAAGTTCTTTAAGCAGCTGATCCTCAATCCCTCTACCCCTGCCAACTACTAAGCTGTGTTCAGTCTTTGTGGATTTGCCTATTGTGGGTATTTTGTATAAATAGAATCGTACCGTATGTAACCTTTAGTGTCGGGCTTAGTTCACTTAGCATAATGTTTCTGAGGCTCATTCATGATGTAGCATGTGTCGGAAGTTCATTTCTCTTCAAGGCTGAGTAGTATTCCATTGTACAATAGGCTCCATTTTGTTTATCCATCATCAGGTGTTAGACACATGGGCTGTTTTCATCTTTCAGCTGTTGTAAATAGTGCTGCTATGAACCCTTGTGTACAAGTTGTTGTTTGAGCACCTGTTTTCAGTTCTTGTGGGTATATACTTAGGAGTGGAATTGCTGGGTCTTACGACTTTTTGAGGAACTACAAAGCTGTTTTTCACCGCAGCTGCACCATTTTACGAGAAAAGTACAAGGGTGCCAATTTCCACACATGCTTGCCAATATTTATTTCCTATTTTGATTATAGACATGTGAGGGAGTATGAAGTGATGTCTCATTGTAGTTTGATGTTAAACATTTCTTCTTGTGTTTATTGGCCTTTTGTGTATCTTTGGAGAAATGTCTATTCGAGTCCTTTACCATTTTTTCAGTTGGATCGTTTTGTCTTTTTTTGTTGTTGAGTTGTACGAGTTCTTTATATACACTAGATAATAAATTCGTATCAGACATATGATTTGGAAATATTTTCTCCCATTCGGTAGGCTCCTTTCATTTTCTTGGAACTGTCCTTTTATGCACAAAAGCTTTAATTTTGATCAAGTCTAACTTATCTATTGTTTCTTTGGTTGCTCGTTTTCTTTGGTTTCATATGTAAGAATCCACTGGGATTTTTATAGGAATTGCATTGAATCTATGTATCACTGTGGTGATGTTGACTGTAGCAGTGTCTTAAGTCTTCTAGTTCCCCTTATTTGCACAACACTGGCTCCTCCTTTTCACTCATATCTAATGGTCTCTTTCTATTTTAATTCTTTGCACACACTTGCTGCCATGCTACACTTCTCATTCACTGGCTTGGTTGGTCGCTTCTGCTCAGTGTCCGTCCCCTAGAACACAAGTCACCTGGCCACAGGATCATGCCTGCTTGTTTACTGCTTTATCTCAGTTTCTGGAATCATTTGGCACCTAGTACTTTAAAAATGTTTGTAATGATGAATGAAATAACACGTGCAAACTGGCGAGGGGAATGAAGCTAGTTTGCAGGGAGTGGAGCTGGAATAGCACTTTTTCTGATGGGAAATGGCTCTCGTGGGATTTCGTGTTCCTGACGTGCCACACTCTGCAGACAAGTCGGGCTCATCAAATGTGTATGCACCTTCAAGCATTAGCTGTGAGAAAGGGGTGCAGGACTGGGGTTCACAGTAGTGAAGAATTCACGAGAGGTACTGTAGGGACAGAGCCCCAGAAAGCAGTTTCCAGGCTCTCGGCCTCATGTGGAGAGGTGCTGGCTCAGATAGTGGATGGCCGTCAGCTGTGGCTGGTTGGCCATCAGCTGTAGCCATTAAGCCATTGGTCATTGATATAACTGCCGCGGCTACGGAGGGGAGCCGAGGAGACTGAAGGAGGAGACTGAAGGAGAGTAAGGAGAGTCGAGGAGAGTTGGTCGGTTGGCAGCAAAGTGGACAGTAGGTCGCACGTCGTGTAAACCCAGCCTCCAGTGAGACCATAGTGGTATGACTTCCCTACTTATGGCTCCGTAGGTGTTCCTTTTTGGCCTCACCATGTCCTGCGTTCTTATGTGGGGAGCGGGAGCAGAGACCCCGCAGGCCGCCCCGCCGGACACCCCACACGACAGGTACCTAATTGTTGTTGCACTTTTACATTTATTTCCATTTTGTTCTAACGTGTGTATTGTTCATCAACCTCGTGGTACTACTACAAGCCAGATGAAGTGTGTTTTCCTCCCTAACCTAGCCCAGGCCCCCTGGGAAGATGAGCCTGCTTGTCCTCCAAGTCGTTTGAATGTCACACAGGCATGTACCAGTAGCATTTCTCCTTTCCCTGGGTGACTCTCAGCCCCTGGTCACCTAGGAGGCACAGTCACGTAAGGGGTGGGCCACAGTAGAACAGGCCACCAAAGGGGTTGGCAGGGGCCTGAGTGTGCATGCTGTGGCCGAGACAGACATTTTAGGCGGGGACACACGTAGACCCGGATCTGCTAACACAAAGCAGTGTATCCCAGTGGCACACGCATTAGCGGCAGTGCAGAGGCCAGGCGCTGGGAGACAGAGAAGTGGGTGTTTATTCCGAAGCCCACAAATGAGGCTGCATCCAGACCGAGGGATCTTACAGAAGGGGAAGAAATAGGCAGGTGGTGCCCATTGGGCAGAGTGACGGGAACAGCGGATTTGTGACCCTGTGTGTTATGGTTGAATGTTGTGTAGGAGCTGAGGAACCAGGAAAAGGCTGGAGCATGTGGGTTCAGCCAGATCTGATTCCATAGTGGCTGCAGAGAGCCAGGCCTTCGCAGGGTGCTGCAAGTGGATCCGAAAGGTCAGCACCATCCTGATGAATCTGCAAGAGAGAGATGTGCTTTTGCACCTGGGGAGTCTAGTCAATCTGGTTGTGTGCCCGGGAAGCCAGCACCATTGGTGTGCCCTGGCTTGACTGCGGTGCATTGTGCCAAAGCCATGGTCAGGGCTTGGGGAGCACGCCCACCCCCCCTCCAGCCGCTGCCCGTCCAGGTACCCAGCACCGCCCCTCCCTCCCTCCTTCCCTCCTTCCCTCCTTCCCTCGCTGGCTCCATCCTTTCTTCCAGCACCCTCTCTGTCCTACCAACTGCTCAGGCATCTTCTCCAGAACTTGTTTCAGCCAGGGCTGGGCAGCATAATTGGAGCAAACAGGTTTCTGTACTCTCCTGTTCAGTGATTGGCCAATATAAGAAGGAAGACTGAGACGGAGAGCGTATTTCCACACAAAGGGGAGAGTCCCCTCATTTGCAGTCTGCCCACAGGTCTCTACGTGTGTAGAGCATGTTGTAAAAGCGCTTCACTTCTTAACAACATCCATTAGTCCCCTATAGATACGCGTACCTTGGTTTACTTTGAAAAATAAATATTTTAACCAAATAGTCTTTTTAAAGAGGATGTTATAAAGTGATTTGGGCTTATTGAAAATTTACGGCTTTCTCTTTTAAAAGGCTCATCTGTTGGCCCCAAGGAGAGACGGGGATTTCCTCCCAGGCTTCTGACCTTTCCCCCTTTCCGGTTCTGTGCGCATGCGCACCGCCCATGCTCTGCGCATCGCGCCTCCTTTCGGTTATTGGCGCTTGGAGATGTCAGTTAGTATTAGTGTGTGCGGAGGGAAACCTTGGGGGTATCTTTACACGGGCACGAAGTGCCATTTAAGCAGAATGAATGACTCATTGATTACCACGCACAAATTGTTCTTTTCTGGATGTATAACCGAAACATTGTCTTCAAACTCCAAGAGGAAATCGCTTGTGCTACAGAGATGAAAATGAAAAACAGCCTTCTAACCAGGACATCATGAGAGCTCATGATGAATCTGAATCTATACACAATAGAACCCTTTCACACTTCAGGGCAATTGAAATGTCAAATAATTCTTAAAGCATAATGTGTGGCTTGTTAATCCCTGCAAGTGTCTTAATGCCCTTTGTGCGTTTGTGAAGAAGTTAGAAATGAAGCAGGGTGGGAGTGAGAAGGGCACGTTTGTCCAGAGGCCCCTCCTGTCTCCCATTATGCCCTGTGGCACCAAGAACACTTGGGGACAGACACGCGTCTTCCCAGAGGAGCGAGAATAAAGGAAGTGGGGCCCCATGTCCTCAAGCTGATGATCACAGACAAGGAAGTGGTTTGAATGAGTTACGAATTGATCACTTAGCAACATCCCTAATGATTAATATATAAAACACTCTCACAGATCAATAAGGAAAAGGTAACCCAACAACTCCACCCAGTAGAAAAATGGTCAAAAATCCAAACAAATATTCACGGAAGGAAAAACTGAAAGGTCAAAGAGTGAATAGAAAATACACAACCTCACAAGTTGTTAAAGAAATGCAAAACAAAAATATGGTAACATACCTCTCTGGGCTTTGCAAGTTGCTTTGCAAGGAGTTTTGCCCTAGATAGAAAAACTGAGTGTTAGTGATTGGAGAGTGGGAACACTGTGCTGCTGGAGGGAGCAGGAGTGGTGTCGCCGTCTACACAGACGTGGTTTCCTTGGCTCCAGCAAGCTCATCGTAAGAGCATGAACTTGGTTACCGAGAGGGCTCGTGGGCCCGGATGAGTACATGAGCCTGACTCCATCTCCATGCTTGTGCGGACAAGATTAAAACCCAGAAACAGCCTAGATGTCACATAACAGGAACACTCTATTGTCGGAGTGTGTCGTACTAATCCGTGTTCCAAATGATGAGGATGGGAAATGCTTCTAGGGTTTTGCTCCTGAGACAGAACTGCTGTTTGAGACTCATACAGCATTCCTTACACACCCGCTGCTACACCTTTGCAACTTTTCTCTATTATATTAGTGTCCCGGGCTGTCACGAAAAAGTGCCAAACTTTTCCGGTGTAAAACAACAGAGATCCATTCCCTCACAGTCTGGAGGCCAGAAGTCTGAAATGAAGGCATCTGCTGGGGCAGAGCCCTCGGGTATGTCCTTCCTGTCTCCCAGCCTCTGGGGTTCCTGATGATTCCTGACTCCTCTATGTAGCACTTTGGAGATGACACAGTTCTAGAAATGGAGAACAGACTAGTGGTTGTCAGGGCTTGGAGATGGAGATGAGCTCTAAAGGGACCTCTGTGGTGTTGGAACCACTCAGTGCCTTGACTGTGCTCGGGGGTACACACACTATGACGTGATGAGATTGTATAGATCAGTCGTAGTGATGTTATGCTATCATGTTGCAAAATGGTAGCATTTAGGATTAACGAGAATTGATTTACCACATATTTGTTTATGTCTTTTGGAAGAATTGTTTGCCATTAATGCTCAGTAAGCAAATAAATATATAACCAAATCTTGTCACACCTCCCACCCGGGAAAGCTGCACAACTGGTTCGTTAACAAGCAGCTAGAATAAAACTTCAACACGTGGCATGTGGACCGCCTGCTCTTAGGACTTGTAATTAGGGCCTCGTATTCAATCCACTGCTGGGGGGTCTGCACACAGCATTTTAGTATGTGTGGTGTTTCTCTCTAGATTAACAATGACAGGCCTGGCATTGACCCTCCGGTTCAGCTGCTTAGGAGGACAATTGCCCATCTAGATGAGGACCCCAGGGATCCCCAAAGTGCAATTAGATGTCATAGAGCCAAATATACCCACCAAATTTGGGGACAAGCCATCCAGCTGGTTTTCCCCCAATGCAGTCATCACTGGGTATAAGCTACAGTTACAGTTTCCTTTTGGTGTGTATAGGCCATTGTGACATCATTCTTTCCGGTCTGTTTGCCAGGCATTAGTTACACAGCACCAGGTAGGGGACGCTGTGATGAGGAAGCCTGACCTGAGGTCTGTGCCGGTCTCAGCAGGTGAGAGCCAGATTCCCTGGGAGATTGCCTTGTCCTCCACCGTCCTGTATGCTCCCTGTGTCTCTAGGGGCCAGTTTAACGGTCTGCAGTCCCTCCCAGAGTCCAGGGTCCCCCAGGAAGGTCAAGCCATGAGCAAGGGGTCCTTTAGGCTTACCTGATCCCAACCCAGCAGTGACTCAGACATTTGGGCTTCCAGGATGGCCCGGAAGACGGGGCTTCATCAAGCACAGTAGGTACATACTGTCTGCCTTCTATGTCCCGGGCTGTGTGACATTTCCCACAGATTGTCACAGTGGTCCTCTCACCTGCGTGAGCCTAGACATCAAACCTCAACTGATGGAATTTCACAATTGAGGAAATAAAGTCTTACCTTGCCCACCCAACTTGCCCCCCACCACACAGAGGGTGAATCACCGCTGGCAGCCCCCTCAAGCTGCTGCTTTCTGAGGCTCATGCTACCCCTGGTGACCCCTGAGTCACCCCGCTGCTCCTCGCGTCCCCAGTACCAAGGCCACCTTTTCCACGGCCAGCTCTTCTGTCGCAGCACTGCCACTTGTCTGCCCTGCTACTTCTCTTCAGGTGGTTGCTGTGTGAAGGAAACTTATGTCCCTCTCTCAGAGTAAAAAGCCTCAGCTTTCGGGTAGAAACTGGGTTTTTGTTTTTGTCTCTGGGTTTGAGGTCCTGTTTCAGATGCCCATGGTCAACAGAAAGAGAGTCATGCTCTACCTGCGTCCGCGCATTGTTTGGGCCGAGCGTTACCCAGTTAAAATGAAACACTAAGAACTGACTACTCACCTCTTGGGGCCAGGGTTCCCCCCTCAGTTTCCACCTTCCAGCACTTTTGACCTCTGTCATAGCTCCAGGCTGACACGGTTCTAACATATTTGTGCCAAGGCCCAAGGCATATATGTAAGAAACTTCTGGCTAAGCAGTAACCCAGAAGCCAGCATCTCTTCCATCCTGACACTTCCTGCATTCCCTCTTGCCCTGTCTGCTTTGCCCTTCGGGATCTATGTGTCCTGGCTCTAATAGGTTTTCAGCCATGTAGCCTGACTGTCCACTGGTGTCCGGGTCTTTCTGGGTTCTGGGTGCTGGTCTGTGTTCTCCCTGAATCCTCACTCTAACTCACAGCCTCTACCTTCCGCATGGTCACCTGCACCTGAGCCAGACCAGTGCAAGCAGGTTCCCGCCCCCTGGGAGTAGCCACGTGTCATCTGGAATCTGTTCTTCGGTGCCAGCCACCGCTGAGTGCTGAGAAGTATTTCTCATTATCGTTGTGGCATCGACGCATCCACAACCTCGCGGCACCTGTTTTGGGGGTGCCTCCCACCCCCACTTCATCGTTCTCTAGGCCGCACTTCTTCCTCCAGCCACGCTGCAGCTGCCCGGTGCCAGCAGGCTTCGATGGGCTCCGCAGAGCTGCAGCTGGCCGGTACTGTGCCTCGGGCAAACCACACACCCTCCTCATCCACAGCCCAGCAGTGCGGGCCGAGAGGGTCAGACACAGGCTCTCGGTCAAGGCCAGCTGTGGTGGATTTGAGCCCTGGTTCTCAGAGGTGAGTGGCCGGGAAATCGGCCCACTCCTCGTCCTGAGGGCTAAGAGAAGATGTTTATGGTACGAAGGGCCAAGCAGAAGCCCCTCACACTGACCTTTTTCCTTTCCTTCCCCCAATCAAGTAAATCTGATGCGATACCACGTTTCCGGGAGACGAGCACCACTACCAAAGCTAGGAGGCAGGCAAGTGGTCCCATCACATTCCTGCTCAAATCATCTGTTCCATTCAGGCAAAGCACAGGTGTATTGCGAATGGTGATGGACAAGTGTGAACTTCACCAAGGGGATACAGCCTCTCCTCAGCTGCCCCACTCATGCAGTGAGCCACACACAGCCTAGCCATAGTGACAAGGAAGGACAGCGAGGCCTCCCTTTCACCAAGGTGGAGCTAGTTCCTGCCCCTGCTGAATACACATGGCTGATTGCAAGATGTGTACTGAGCCCTCAACAAGGGACCATTCCGCAGGGAAGCCTGCAGCCGCGTGCTGGAAGCTCGGGTATACCAGATGCCTTCTTTCCCGGGCAGGGCAGTAACTTGTCCTTCCTGGAATGGACCCGTATTCCAGAGAGGACCACGCTAGGGCCTCTGCAGAGCCCAGTCTGTCCTCAGACATGTGCCACTCAGGAGTGCAGGGCTGATAATGCCCCTGTGAGCTTTCATTTCATTGGCCTGCAAGATAATTCTGGAATGCATTACATGAGGCTCTTCAGATAGTCCCCGGTGGCCCCTGCTGGAGAAGACATCCTTCCATTGGCCTTTCTTCCCTGTTTCGGCTCCCAGAGGTCTCATTCCCAAATACACCACCTGCACACAAGCCTTTGTAGTTTTAGTTGAATCAAGCTAAGACATCAGTACTCCCAAAAAGATCATTTTGTAGAAAACGGGAGTAATTGAAGGAATTCTCTTGGGCTTCATTGATGGAGGAAAACAAATCTCTCATCATCCTTTCCACGTCTGGTTTGGTGTTTTTGATATTGTCCTTCTGCCTCCAGAGAAATTGTTTATCACTGAATAGATGAGGTCCTTTGGAGATCTGAAGAGCATAAGCTTCCGAAGAGGGGATGAGGATGAGAAGGAAGGCGGTGCAGGGAGGTGTCCAGAGAGCCGGGCAGGGGAGGCAGGGTCTGTGTGGAACCCCGCACAGCAGCCCACGTGCACCACACAACTCCGGTGCTTTGAGGGGGGCCTGTGGGCACAGCAATGGCTGACCTTTACTGAAGGCTGTTGTATTGCACCACTTACAGTTCACAGCAAGCTCTGAGGAGGCGGGCAAGGCAGGGCATCCGTCAACCTTTGGCTTTCCCAGTGCCCAGAGCTGGCGGGGCAGCTCCCGGGGCTGGGCTTGCAGATGAAACTTGCCTGGGGCTGCTCATTGTCCTCAAGTGAAGGCATTGCCTCATTGTAGACTGAAATTTTCATTGAACATTTTCCCACTGTTTTATTCATCTTCATTTCTGTTGCTGAATGTTTTAGCACAACACATCAACACAATGTGTTGGTCACGTGGTTGTCACAATAAGACAGCCTTGTGATTTTTCCACCTACAACTTTGTTGTTTGTTTCAGTTCTCAGCTGAAGATAGAGCAAAAGCGCCCGTTTTCTTCCTCTTGTGGCTAAATGTCAGAGATACTGTGCTACCTTTGTAGTTTTTTTATGTCGCAATTTCCTGTGTCTTAAGGGTAAGCTTCAAAAATCATTGAATCATGAAAGTGTCAGAACTAGAAAGAACATTAGCAATCACTTGCTTTAGATAATAAATTGAGCCACAGAGAAGTTGAGTGACTTAACACACTACAAGTAAATGACAAATCACTATGAGAACTCGGGCCTCCTGTCTCCTATCCAGTTCTCTTTCTGTGGTGTCACTATACAGAGTCTTTCTTGGAAAGACCTGGAATGCAATAGAAAGTTACATAGTCTTTCTGTACATCCTTCGAAATTAGAGCTCATTTGGTATAGGCAGCATGTCTGGAACCACACGATTACCAAGATCTACTTCTGGGAGCAGTAGTTATTATGAAGGTGTTGTTATAGATTGAATGTATGTGTCGCCCCAAATTTGTGTGTTGAAACCTAACCCCCAATGTGATGGTTTTAGGAGGCCGGGCCTTTGGGAGGTGATTAGTTCATGGGAGCAGAGGCCTCCTGACTGGGCTTAGCGCCCTTATAGAAGAGACTCCAGAGAGCTCCGTCACCCCTTCTACCATATGAGGACACAGCAGAAAATGGCCATCTGCAACTCAGAGGAGAGTTCTCACCAGAACGTGACCACGCTGGTACCCTGCTCTTGGCCTTCCAGCCTCCAGAACTCTGAGGAATAAATTTCTGTTGTTTATAAGCCACCTGTTTGTGGTACTTTGTTGGAGCAGTCCAAATGGACTAAGACAGGTATCCAGAAAATTAAGAAATGAATATAACTTAAATCTACATGTGAGTGAGTTCCAAAGGCAACTAGTGTTGGACAGATGTCGGGGTGTGTTCAGCCTCCTACACCCTGGGTCATAATAGTTCATTCGTTTTAAAATAGAGATGTCTGTCGAGGCGCAGCCTATGGGAAATGAGTGTCCATGGATGTTATTGTGCTTATTTTGCCATTGTTGCTATGTTACTTTAATTGAGAGATTTAAATAATATTTCACAAAATGTTGTACACATACCACAGGTGGTATAGGAAATGATTTTAGGTTACACCCCAACATATTTGTGGTGTCTCCGAAAATAATTAAAATGTTTTTAAATAAAATATTTCATTTAAATAAAATGTTTCATTTAAATATCTGTGTACTTATTTCATATATATTAAAATATATTGCAAAATACAAATTTGATAAATAACTGGGAACCAAAATATACAAAGTTAAAACTCAATAAGAAAATAGCCCAATTTTTAAAAAATGGACAAACATTTGAGTAGTCTCCTCACCAAAGAAGATATACAGACGGCAATTAGGCGTATGAGAAGGTGCGCTGACTCCTGTGTCATTAGGGAAATGCATATTAAATCAACACTGAGGTACCACTCCACACCTACTAAAAGGGCTACAATCTGAACACTGACAATACCCGTGTTGGCGGAGACCTGGAGCCACAGAAACTCTCACTGCTGGGGGGATGCAAAATGGTGCAGCTGCCCTGGAAGAAAGTTTGGCAGTTTCTTACAAAACTAAACACACTCTCACCATGTGATCCAGCATTTGTGCTCCTTAGTATTTACCCAAAGAAACTGAAGACTTAGGTCCACACAAAATCCTACACATGATGTATATGGCAGCAATCGCCAACAACTGCGAACAACCAAGGGAGCCTTCAGTGGGTGAATGGATAAATAAACTGTCGTACATCAAGACAATGGAATATTATTCTGTGCGAAGAAGAAATGAGCTACTGGGCCACAAAAAAGATATGGAGGAATCTTAAATATATTCTGCCAAGTGAAAGACACCCATCTGAAAAGCCTACATACTGTATGATGCCAACTACGTGACATTCTGGAAAAGGCAAAGCTATGGAGACAGTAAAAATATCAGTGGTTGCCAGGGTTTCAAGAATGGGTGGTTGGGGGCGAAGGTGAATTGGCAAAGCACAGAGAAATTTGAAGTCAGTGAAACTGTTCTCTGTGATACCATAATGGTCATAACGGTGGACACATGACATGCATTTGTCATATCCCATAGAATGTACAACACCAAGAGTGAATTCTTAATATGTGGAATTTAGTTAATACTAATGTATCAATGTCACTCCATTAAATGTAACAAATGCACTACAATTAATGCAGGATATTATTAATAGGAGAAAGTGTATATGGGGGGAATGGTATGTGGGAACTCTGTACCAGCTGCTCAGTTTTTCAGTTTATCTCAAAACGTCCATTGATTTAAAAAGAGAGTTGTTGCTCAATATATAGATGTTACCTATTATTATAAGCAGCCAGTATGTGCCAATCACTGTTTCAGCACTGGAGGTCAGGCATGTATAATAAATGGCACCAGTCTGCGTTGCTCTTGGGAACATGCTGGTGGCATGATTTGCCACCAGGTGGCGCTCCAATATCTATCTCCCTCCTCCCTCTCCTTTGCCCTCAAACCTCATTCCAGATGTGGTAATATGAGGTCAGACAATTAAGTTCGCGAACTCATCCTAGAAAAAGCGCTACATACCTGATTCCTGAATATCACTACGGTCATCTTTGAAGTACTCCCTCTGGGAAGCTATGCAGTGACGCCAATGCCTAGTCCACCCTTCAAAGCAATTTTGGAACTCTTTTTCTGGAATGGCCATCAGAGCTGTCGTCGTATTACCCTTGATGTCCTGAATGTCATCCAAATGTCTTCTTTTTAATATTTTCTTTATTTATTTGTGCATAAAGAAAGAAGTCGGGGGGCCAGATTAGGTGAGAAGGGAGGGTATTTCAATACAGTTATTTGTTTATTGGCTAAAAACTCCCTCACAGACAGTGCTGTGGGAGCTGGTGCATTGTCGTGATGCAAGAGCCATGAATTGGCCAAAAGTTCAGGTCGTCTAACTTTTTCATGCAGCCTTTTCAGCACTTCCGAACAGTAAACTTGGTTACCTGTGTGTCTAGTTGGTACAAATTCATAATGATTAATCCCTATCATATCAAAAAAGGTTAGCAACATCGTTGCAACAAGTTCGCAAACTTAATTGTCAGAGCTTCCTATGCCATGGGAGCCAGCCCACTCCTTCAGATGAGTCCCCTTCCCCACCGCCCTCCTGCCCCCCCCCCCCCAGCCAAAGCCACAGCAGCTCAGGTGCACTGCCTCTGGGATTAGCCCAGAGCAGCACTTCTAGGCCTTCTGGGATCTTGGCACCAGCAGAGAGCGGTGGTGATTGCACAGCACACTAGTGCACGGCTGGGCTGCTCTGGATGGAAAGCGGGTTTAGGGAGGGGAATAGCAGCCTGTCGTCTCTGTAAATGCATGCGGTGCCTCTGTGCGCCCACCTCCCGGAGTGGGTAGCGGGGGGTCAGGAGCTGCAGGACGGAGCCGGGTGGCTTTGCTAGTGCCCCACAGTGTATGTTCATGCTCCTTACTCCCAGGTTGGCTCTCACGCCGTGTGACACTCAGGCCTGCAGGGGTGCCAGCCCCAGGAGGGTGTGCTCCAGGGTCCTGGCTTTAACCATTATCCAACAGACTCTTCCTGAAAACAGCAAAACAAAACAAAACGAGTGTTTGCAGTTTTATGGTTGAAGCACAAGCAGTTCCAGAATATGGACACTGCACAGGGACCTCAGAGAGACGCCAGGCCAAGTTTCTCGCATTACAGTCTGAGATCTAGAAAGGCGAAATGACCTTCCTGGACCCACACAGCCTGACACCTGCATTTTCCATGAAATGAAAAGCTTACTATCTGCAGCTCTGAGCAGTCTATGGGACGGAAGGTTTTTGTCCTTTTTGTTGTAGGTTTTAAGTTTCACAGGGCAACTGTCACCCCCCAAAACACTAATTGGGGAGTGTGTTTGTAAGCCGGGTGAGTGTGTGTCTAGAAGGGGTAGTTCGTGGCCTACCTGGGTGGGTTCAAGGTGGTTACTTGAGGTTAACGGGTGGCAGAAAGGCCCAGTTTACATAAAACCTCATTTTTTAGGGAGGAATTGCACAAATGTGTCTCCGATATGAGACACAGTTAAGAGTATTTCTGTGTTTTATCCACTCTGGAGGGAAGCGATCACCCCGGTGTCCCCAGCACAGAATGCCAACAGCTTCTTTCATTTTCTGGGAGAAGGAACTGGAGGCCACTGGGCCTGGGCGCTGCTGCGGGGTAACATTGCTGTGGACTTCCGGGCCCAGGGTATGTTTCGGTTGGTTCAAGTGCAAGTGCAGACACACACTGTACTTTGGGAATGAAAGTTTGTGTCACTCACATGCATGCTGCACCCTGCCCTGTGATGTTTTCTGGAAATGGAAATTCAAAAGATTTATTGAGTGCAATTAAACATAAATCTAATTTCATTTCACTAAACAGGTTGCTGGCTGCAGAGATTGGACAAGAGTCTGTACAGCTGTGTCAGGAGGGGTATCTTCAGTTGTCCCTTTCAAGGTTTATTGCATTTTCCCAGGTTCAGCTGCTGGTGAGTCTGCGGCCACAGGACACATATGCTGGGCAGTTCCTTTCATGACCTAACACAGCTTCCCACCAGTGTGAAGCCCTAGTGACAAAATGAAAAAGAGCATCGCTGACTCACTGCTCCATGGTGGCTGTCTGACGTGAGGCGCGAGCTTGTTCTGTCTGCTGCACTCGAGTGCAGTGGAGCTGTTGCACACATGGTTAGGCACTTCTGCCTCAATCCTTGGTGTGGGGATTAAAGAAACAAGATGCAGTCAGAGGCGCCTAAAGCTGGAAGGTGCTGGGACACGGACAACGGGCATGGAGCTGCTTTGGGGAAAGATCACAAAGAAGGAGCCCTGCCTGTGGAACTGAAGGTCTCTGGAGAACAGTCCTATTTTGTGTCCATGAACCCTGAGGAAGAAAATTACTTTCCCATTGGAATGTACTCAATGCCACTGAACTCCACATTTAAAATGGTCAACTTTATGCTGTGTGTGTTCTACCAGAATAAAAGCAACAAGCTCCAGAGGTGTTCTCTATTGAATGGGCTGTGGCATCTCCTTTGAAGAAGCTTAACCTCCTTGCTCATTCATCGCTCCAGGTGGCGTGTCCGGTGCCAGCTTGAAGAGGAGGAAATGACGGGTGCCTAGTGTCATCTGGCCAGCGACAGGGACACTCGGAGAGGACACGCACGGAAACGCAGGCTTTGCTCCCTTGTACATGTTTTTCAGTGTGCCGAGCTTAGGATCCCTGTGGAATATTCCTGTACCAAGACTTGACACAAATGTTCTTAGCAATTTCATCTGTCATCAGGCCGTGACAAGAGTGAGGCAAGAGGGATATCTGCACCAACCTGAGTCAGTGTCTCTCTAAGTTTTGTGCACAAGGTTCCTTGTTTCTCTCACCCCAGTTGAGGTGCTGTTATCATAGTCAAAATCTGAAAACACCCCAAATGCCCATCTGCAGGGCGGACAGAACTGTGGTGCATCCATACCATGAAATACTGGTCTGCTGGATTTGACAACACATATACTAAAACTGGAGTGATATAGAGAAGGTTAGCATGGCCCCTGGTGAGGATGACACAAATTTGTGAAGCGTTCCATGTTTGTGTAAAATAAATGAGTCCTGGGATGTAATGTACTGCATGGTGACTATAATTAACACTACTGTATTATATACTTGAAAATTGCCAGGAATGTAGATTTTAGAAGTTCTCACCACAAGGAAAATAACTGTAATGATATGAGGCAATGGATGTGAACTAGACTTATTGCGGTGATCATTTCACAATAAAGACAAATACTGAATCATTATGTTGTACACCTGAAACTTAATATATAATTGATATCAATTGTATCTCCAAAAAAGAAATACTATTCAGCAATAAAAAGGAATGAACTATTGATTAATGTAACAACATGGATAAATCTCAAATTATCCTGAGTGAAAGAAGTTAGACAAAAATAAGTATATATTGTATGATTCCATTTACATGAAACCCTAGAAAATGCAATGTAATCATTAGTGACAAAAAGATCAGTGGTTGCCTGGGAATTGGGGAACAGAGAGTAGAGGCGGGAAGGAGTACAAAGGGGAACAAGGAAGTGTTTGGGCTGATAGGCTATGTTCATACCTTGATTGTACTGATGGTTTCACATCCACGTATATGTGTCAAAATGATCAGACTTCACCTTTTAAGATATCCGTGTCATTTATTGTATGTCAATTGTGTCTCAATAAAATAAAAAATAAAAAATTTAAGATGTGAATTCTTATTGGATCTTGATTGAGACAATAAGAAATTTTAGGGACAATTGGGAATATTTGAATGTCGACAAAGTATTAACTATATTAGATTATTGGTACTTTTCTTAGGTATAATAATAGTATTGTGGATATGTAAGAAAATGCTAGTATTCTTAAAAGATTCATGCTGAAGTATTTAGGGGTAAAATATTATAATGTCTTCAGCTTATTTCAAATAGTTTGGAAAACAGAGAAAAACGAATAAAGCAAATATGGCTAAATATCGAGATGGGTGAATCTAGCTGTTCGGTATACAGGAGTTCATTATACTATTCTTTCAACTTTTTTGTGTGTTTGATAATTTTATCATTATACAGTTGGAAAATTTTACCAAGATTTTAAAGAGCACCAAATTACAAAAGATAAACAAAAAATAACTGAATTATCATAACCAATGGATAGGTTTAACTGAAGACACAGCAGAAGGTAAAATTGGTGAATTGCAAAAATAAATCTAAAAAAGTTATCCAGAACGCAGTACAGAGAGAAAAAGACAAAAATATAAAAGTGAAGAAACATGGAGAATAAAATGAAAGAGCCTATCAAAAATCTGGTTGGAAGTCCAGGAGAAAGAGAAAAAATGGGGTTAAGGCTCTATTTGCAGAAATAATTCCTAATGTATCCCTGAAAGTATAAATGAAAAGAACCCACACATAGGCACACCATGATAAGTCTGCAAGACACCAGTGGCTGAGAAGTCTCAGAAGCTTCTGGTGAAAAAGATGACCTACAAAACAACAAACACTCGAACTGATTCTTTATCACCTACAACAGAAACCAAGCTAAAAATAGAATTATTTTCAGTGGACTGAAAGAAAATAATTGTCAACCGAGAATTATTTAATTACAAGAAAATGTCTTTAAAAATAAGAGCAAAATAAAGACATTTTCAGGTAAACAAAACCCGAGAATGATAGCCATTAGTCACGCTCTCTAAATGAAATTGTAAAGTATGTTTATGAGACAGAAAGTAAGATAGTAGGTCTGAGATATAAGGAACATAGAAAAAAATGGAACATAAGTAGGTGTATCTACACAAATTAAGACTGCATAAAATATCTTCTGCAGTTTAAATGTAGAATTAAAAGACAGAACAATAGTATATAAATTAGGAGAAGGGTAAAGATATTAACATTCTACTTTCATAAGTATTATCTTGAAGTTTCTGGCATACCCTTAATAGAACATATAATTTTCAAACTAGTAAAGGGGATAAGTAGGATGAGAAAAAAAATCAATCCAAAGGAAGGCACGAAAGTAGAGAAAAGTAAACTTAGATGACTTGGGACAAATCATAAGCAAAAAATTAGAACAGATACAAATATTTTTCATACTGTTTTTAAAAAAAAATCAACACTAGAAGACAAGTACAAGACTGCATAGTATGTTCATTAAAACAAAAACAAAAAAACCCTCACAATGTACATTTGTCAATGATTCTCACGAGCACAGTGATAAGATACAAGACACAGAAGAATTTGAAAAAACTTTAAGAAAAAGTTCAAAAGTTGGACCAATTGACCAATACTTTCTGAAAGAGATCTAAACAGACTATACGACCACGCAGGCAAGCAGATTACGTCGTGTCAGGAGAATAGGAACTTCTAGGAGGATGTCCTAGGGTTGGGGTACATATGGGCTTCCAGGGCGGGGCCCTGTCCTCTGCTGTGCCTTGTGTGGTGGTTCTGGGGAGCATGTTTTATGCCACCCCTTTTTATGTCTGATGTAGTTATTGACTTAAAAACAAAAAGGAAGAGAAGAGCAGCCCTCCATGGAACTCTCTGAGACATCCAGGAGGGTAAGTGTGGGAAACCAACCTACACACAACCTACCAAGACTGAATGACTCATGAAGAAATAGAAAATTTGAACAGACCAATAATGAGTAAGGAGATTAAAACAATAATTGAAAACCTCCCACCATAGAAAAGCCCAGGACCAGATAGTTTCACCAGTGAATTCTACCAAACATTTAAAAGAAGAATTAACACCAAACCTTCTCAAACTCTTCCAAAGAAAATGGAAGAAAGGGAACACTCCCCAACTCATTTTATGAGGCCAAGTTCCCCTATACCAAAGCCAGATAAGGACACTAAAACTATAGATCAATATCCCTGATGAATATATATTAAATTTTTTTCAAAAACAAAAACTAGCCACCATGATCAAATGGAATTTACCCCGGAAAGCAATGTGAATCAATAAATGTGATAGGCCACATTAATAGAATGGTAGAAATCGGATATTCATCTTAATAGATTCAGAAAAAACATTTGACCAAAATCATCATCCTTTCAAGATAAAAACTCAGTCGGGTATAGGAAAAATGTACCTCAACATCATAAAGGCCACATAGGACACACTCATAGCTAACATTATACTCTGGTGAAATATTCAAAGCTCTCCCTCTAAGATCAGGAACAAGACAAGGGTGCCCACTCTCACCACTTCTACTCAACACTCAACTGGAAGTTTTAGCTAGACCAATTAGGCAAGAAAAAGAAAAAAAGAAAGGCATCCATATCATAAGGGAAGTAAAGTTGTCTGTTTGCAGATGGTATTATGTACAGTAAAAAAAGAAACTACACAGCGATGTAGTGAAAGGCATACAGCTATCTCTTATGGGTGAGAATCTTGTGACTGATGGTCTACTTCATTACTTGGCTAAGAAACCTGGACTTCAATTTTCCATTCACCTTTTAGAACTGCATAGGTCTTCATTTAGTTTGGGCACTTACCCCCTTTGATTTTGTACTTTTTGACTTCATTGTGATTCCTTCATCTATTTATTTTACTCTGATGTAAATTGCTTCAAATTCTTTTCAGAACAAAATAGGGTATACCTTCATATACACATCATGGTCCGAATGGCTCGTAAATGGACAAGTATTCTTAGGATCTGCTTGCAGTCTATTTTCTTAGGGCTGTCCTACTCCAGCCCTGATATGTGTATTTCGTCTGAACTTACTGTGTGGATTGCTGCTTTGATACAGCTGGGTGCATGGGCTTAATAGGTAGGCTTGGATTTGCCTACAGCCTAACTAGTCTGAACCAAAGTACTTAACTCGTTGAATGTCAGTATCATCACCTGTAAAACGGTCCCTTATGGAATTGTAAAGATTGGTAGTATTTTATGTAAAGCACTGAAACATAAGAAGCAGTTAAAAACGGCAGGTGTTAGTGATTATTAAATCCCATTGGCTGGCTGATGTTAGTTAGAAAAGCTGTCTGAGCTTGCTGCTTTTAAAATGATTATCTGGCTAATTTTTTTCAGGAATTGGATGAATATACGTAAACACAAGTGAACACATGTAAAGCACCTGACAGATGACATGTTTCCTTACTTTTTATCCTTCTTTACCTGTTGCCTCCACCTTGAAAGCCCTTTCTTATCATCTGTTAGAACGCAACCACTTACTATTTTTTTTAACTGTAGTTAATCTTGTCCTTCTCAAGGTTCTCTGAATTTTTAAAACCTCCATTATATTTTGAGTTTTGTGTCTTCCCTGCCCCCTGGTTACAAGATTTTTGGGGGCAACAGACTGTTTTATCTTTGTATTCCCTTGGGTTGGTGCAAAAGAAATCGCCATTTTTGCCTTTATTTTTTTAACCTTTTAAACTGCAATTACTTTGGCACCAGCCTAATACATTGCATTCAGTTGGTAATCATTCATCATTATTGATTTGAATTCATTTTTCTGAGGATACTAAACTTGAGTATTCTTTAGGCTTGAGTGATTATTCCTTCTTTGATAACTTAGCCTTTTAACCTCACCTACCAAGTCGACAAACTTGAAGTTGTCAACTTTAATGTCGCATCAGATGACAGGAACATTAGAGACTTCTGAGTATGTGCTCCTCAGTCCAGGATTCTGTTCTGATTGTTAATTGAGGTGCCTCCCCCCCCCCACTATGAACACAGTGCACAGGGGTGCTCTGAAAGGATACAGTCACGTGACGTGTAATAATCATTCCTGAAATTAAAACGAGCATGTTCGCACATACTCAGCCCCTGGCACACAGGGAACCCGTCGCTGGTCTTCCACGTTCACCCCGTTATCCCGCAGTGAAAGGGCGTCTTTCCTACTGCTTTCCCCGCCGGCCTTCCCAGCGGGCCGGCCGGTCCGGCCACGTGTTCGGAGGCAAGCGCCTGCAGGCCACGACCGTCCGCCAGCTGGGGAAGGCCCGCGGCCGGCGAGGCAGGGCCGCCGGGAGCCGGGCCCGCAGGTGACCACGGCCGCCGCCCTCGGGCCCCGCAGGCCCGGCCGGCCGAGCGCGCATGCGCCCCGCGCCGCTCCCCGCCCCCGCCGCGCGCCCGCGCCCAACGGCCCTCACGCGGCCCCGGGCCATGGAACCCGCCGAAGTCGGCGCGGTTCCAGCGCGCCGGTCGGCTCGTGCGAGCGCCTCGCCCCCGTGAGGCCCTCGGGCGCTCGGCCGGGGTTGGCGGCCGCCCGGCTGCCCGGGCCCTCCGCCCGCCTGCGCCGCTCGGTCGGGCGCGCGCCGCGTCCCCGCGGCCGGTCCCCGCGCGTGCGCGCTCCGCCGAGTGTATGTGTGTGGAGAGTGTCTGCGGCCGAGGGGTGGGCCGCCGCCGCCGCCGCCGACGATGCCGCGGGGCCGCCCCCCGAAGCCCAAGGAGAGCAAGGCGCGCGGCGACTCCGGTAAGCGGCCCCGGCCCGGCCGGCCGCGCTGTGCCGCTCCGCGCGAATATAGTCCCCGGATGCGGCGCGGGGGGCGCCGGGAGCGGGCCGGGGCCGGGCGGGGGCGGCGGCGCGGGCAGGCCGGGGCGGGCCGGGGCGGGCGGGCCGCGGAGGGGCGCCCGCCGCCGCCACAGCCGCCGCCGGCCGCCCGAGGGGCCGCCGGGCGCGGGCGGAATGATACGGGCGCGGCGCGGCGCCCCCTCCGCCGGCTGGGCCTACTTTCCTGGGCCGGGCGGCGGCGGGCCGGGGGCGAGGTGCGCGCCGCGCCCTCCCCCTCCTCCCCCGCTCCCCCTCCCCCCCCCGCCCCCTTCCCCCCTCCCCGCTCCCCGCCCGCCCTCCCGCCTCCGCCCGCCGCGCTGCGGGCCGCGGACGCCCCTGGGAGACGCAGGTGCCCGCCGGCCGCCGAGCCGGCTGAGCAGGGCGCCGTCCGCGCCGCGCGGGCTCCGCGGCCTCGGGGTGCGAGGCCGGCGGTGACAGCGCGACCCCGCCGCCCACCCGCAGGCCGCCTCGGCCGCTCAGGCCCCCGGGACGGACGCTGGCCCGGCGGAGGCCCCTGGCGTTGGGCGTTGAAGGCACTCGTTAGACAGGACGCGTGGGCGGCGTGGGCGTGGGCGGCCCGCGCGTGGCTCCGCCGGCTGTGTGCGTCGCTAGCTGCTCGCCTCCCTGGTGAGTCAGTGCAGTGACTCCGGGAGGAGCTTGTGCCCAGAGAGCCAAGATGCGGCTGGAGCCGGCAGACGCCTGGCTTTCAAAGCGAGGGGTCGGGCGGGCCTCCCGTCCTCCGCCCGCTGGAGCCTTGGGAGGAAGCGCTGGAGCGAAGCGGCGTGGCCGGGACGCCCGCCGGGACCCGTCCCGGTGTGAGCAGGACGGACGCTCGGAGCCTCGCGGACACACACGGGACTGCGGCGGCGGCCGGGCGTCAGCCGGAGCTGGACCGGCGGGGCCTGTGCTGCGGGGCCTGTGCGGGGGCCTGTGCGGGGCCGGTGCGGGGCGGGTGCGGGGGAGCCTGTGCCGGGCGGGTGCGCACCCAGCTGTGACCGCTGGCGATGTGTCTGCGCCGGGCTCACAGGCCGCTGTCACGCTGCGGCCTCAGCCTGGTGTGTTCAGGGTTTGTCTCCGTTACTACGCGGCTGTCACACAAACGGAAGGCGCAGTGTGTCCCGGGTACTTGGAAGACGCCTTGGGCCAGAGAAAGAATATGAAATGTGCCTTGACCGGAGGCTGGGAGCCTGTTCTTCCCCCATCTTCCCCTTCTTACCAAATGGCATCGCCGTTCACCTGGTTTTTAAAGTCCCAAACTGAAAGAAGAATTCTCTTATTCCCCAAGCATTTCATAATCAAGTCTTGTGCCTTCTACCTCAAAGGTGTGTTTCCGTCGGGCCCTACTCTATCCATGTCCAATGTCGCCAGCAGCTGGCCGAGCCATCCGGTCATCTCTCAGGTGGACCTCTGTCCCCGCCTGCTCACTGGTCCCTGTTGGTCTTGTGCTGTCAATCCGTCACCCATCAGCCTGAAGGAGCTCTTTAAAATGTCATTCAGATGGCCCGGCCCTGATGAAACTCTTGGGTGGACTCCCCATCTCTTTAATGCAAAATCCACAGGCCTCTGGGGTCCACACTGGCCTGGCCTGTCCCTCAGCTGTCTCCTCGCTCTGCCGTGGACTCCGTTACGCTCCTCCATGCTCTCCAGGCCTTCGCTGTCCTCTCTGCTGAGGACGCCCCTGCCGCTCATTCTGCATGTCTCAGCTTCAGCTTCCTAGAGACACCTTCCCAAACCTGTTTCAAAGGAACTTTCCCCACTTGACACCAGACGTTCTCCGCCCACCATGGGTCTCAGTGGCTGGCGGACCCCTGGGAGTTCCCAGCCACTTTCGGGGTCTGTCAGGTAAATATCTTCATGGTGATACACTATTTGGCTTTTTTACTTGGTCAACATTTGCACTCATCACACGAACGCAGTTAGGGTGACACTGCTGAGGCCTTCGCACAGATCCGGGTATGGTGGCACCAAATTGTGTGAGGCCCCATTATCCTCACGCATTTCACTCAGAAGCAACACTTTGCAACAGAGAAGGCAGGAGCAGATACCAGGATCCACCCGTCGTCTATTAAGCCAGACGTTGAAAAGATTTGTAAAAGTGAAAACGCTTATTACTAGATTTGGGAGAATACATTTTTTTCATTAAAAATATGTTAAATGTTATAGATTTATTTTTTAGTGAATATATATTTTTTAAATCTCAGTTTTAATTTCTAACGGCAAATATCAGTAGAGATAGCCTACACAAACTTAAGGTCTTGGGGTCCTCATTAATATTTAAGAATGTAAAGGGGTCCTGAGACACAAACATTTGAGGACCCTTGTCTGCCAGTTTACTCTCTTAGTAACATTTCTCATGATCTGAACTTATTTTGATTTTTTTATGTCTCCCATGGTGAACTTTAAGAAACACATGGAAGGGAGGTGGGGAAATGAGGCTTAAAGAGGGGAAATGATTTGGCAAGTCCACTCAGCTAGTAAGTGTTGGAGTTGGGATTTGAATCTACATTTGAGTTCCAAGTGTGCATTTTGTTGCTCTGCCTTGATAAACATTAAGTCCCACGTATGGGTTAATTTGTTTATTCAACAAATATTTTAAAGCACTTTGTGGTGGGGGGCTCTCTGCTAGGAGCCGGAGAGACGAACTCAGCAACAGAGACGTGATCTCTGCCTGGGCTGCCGGGACTGTGTGTCCCTTGGTGGCAGGAGCTCTTCGTGGCAGTAGGTACCGTGTTTCCCCGAAAATAAGACCTAGCCGGACCATCAGTTCTAATGCGTCTTGGAGCAAAAATTAATATAAGTAAAATAAATAGTAAAATATAGTAAAATAAGTATAGTAAAATAAGACTGTCTTATATTAACCTTTGCTCCAAAAGATGCATTATCGCTGACAGTCCAGCTAGGTCTTATTTTCGGGGAAAAATGGTAACAGCCACTTGACGTCTCAGCTTTCCAGGGCAAATGAAGTGGAAACAGAAACCTCAAGAAAGGACTAGGAGTAGGCATACTCCACACATTTCTTGAAGTACTAATTAGCTCAGGACAGAAGTAAAGAAGGAATTGTCTGTAAGTTGACGGGATAGCATTTCTGAGCCCTTGCTTTGTGCCTGGCACGATCCTGGGGGTAGAAAGATGAGTGAGGGAGGACTTTTTGGTGTCATAGTTATTTTAGTTTTAATGAGCAGTAGTGTGACTTTGATGGGAACCACATTTTGGGATCTTGTATGGCTTCCATCTGTTTTTTCCTGTAGAATGCTGTGAAAGTTTTTTCCCCAGCTTGCACCCTTTCGTTGGCTGTCTGCGAAGTTCCTGTTTTCTGTTGGAGGGATATTTGTAATTCTTCATTTCCAGAGAGCAGAGACAGGCAGACTTGAGCCAAATGAATAAACAAGTCCTTTGTTGCTCAGATTACCAGTTCAGGCCATTTTAGATTTTCTTGGATGAATTGGGAACTCTATACTCTTCCCTCCGAGGGAGGGGATACTAGGATGGGCTAAGGAGTGGTGGAATTTGAACTTCTTACAAGGCAGCTGGAGATATAGCGCCCCCAGATTTTAAGGTCACTCATTGGCTTCATCGGCAACACTGGGTACTATTTGTAGGTAACCAGGGGAGACGGATTCTGCGTAAAATCCTAAGTTTCGAACCATATCAGGTACTAAATAAGAAAACAGTTCTTCATAAAGCAGCGCCCTTCACTGTCTGTAACTGAACTTTCTTAGGTAGGCAGAAACCTGAAGGACCAAGGAAAGTGTGATTAGACAACACTTAGATTCTAAAGGTTTTGTGATCTTGGAGTCAGTAGTGAGTTAACGTGGGTTCAAAATCTTGGTCTTTGACAGAAAACTAGTCTTGGGAAAGCACACTTGTCCGTAATTCTTCATTAGATAATGTCAATTCTGTTGTTTTGTAATCTTATTAGATATCAGGGTCTGTACATTGTCTCTGTACATGAAGACCATGTCTGTGCTGAAGGAATAGCAGTATTTGCTAAGCACTCTCTAGTCCTAGAACTTTTCTGTGCATATTTGCAGCAAGGCCGAGGTGCTGGTTTGCGCCCTTGGCTGCATATTCAGGAGTCACCTGGGAACTTTTGAAGATCCCTGTGACCTGGCCGCCTGGGGTTCGATGACATTTGAGCCTGTGAGGTGGGTGGGACCCAGGCATCAGTGCTTTTTAAGCTCCTGGTGATACCACTGTGCGGTCAGGGTTGGGAGGCCTGAGCCTGGGGCAGGGCTCTTCCGGTCTGAGAGGGTGGGCAGGGAACAGGTGGCCCACACCTGTGAGGTGCCTTCCTCTAAAACCTCGGCATAGGTGAAAACTTTTGTAGTGGATCAAATATAAGAATTTGTGTAACTTGCTGAACTGCATGCACAGACTGCCCTCAATTCACAAGTCAAGCTCAGCCGTCTAGGTCAGACCCCTGATGCAGAGGGGAAAGGTGCCGCTCACAGCTGGCTGGGCACGGTGCAAGGCTGGGCGTCCCGTGTCACGTCATTGTCGCCACTGCTGAGGGCTCCTCAGGAGCAGCCAGGGATGTGTTTGGTTACTTTGATTCAAATGTCTGTACAGAAAAGTGCAGGTTTTGCGTGAAGAGCTCCATGAAGCTTCGTAAGGAGCCAGGAGCTGGACCGTGAGCCTTTCCTTAGAAGTTCCTGTTATTCCCTCCCAGTTACTGCTGCTGCACCCCCACCTCCCAACTATCTTCTTTTGACGCCATGGATTAGTGTGACCTGTTTCTGCACAGAGTTGGGTTCGTAGTATGTGCCCTTTTGTCTCTGGCTTCCTTCATTTCACATTGGTTTTTACGGGGTTATCCCTGTTATATAGCAGAGGTGTTCATTTTCATCGTGGTGTGGCACCCCATTGTACTGTCGTACTGTCGTTGAGGTTCCCCTTCCTGCGGTAGGTATCCGGATAGCATCCGGTTTGGAGCTGTCACGGGTCAGAGCTGCTGTGGACGCCGTGCACTTCTGGGTGGTGGTGGACATGCAGCTTCCTCGCGTGACCACATTACTGTCCACCAGCAGTGTCGGGCGTCCACGTGCTCTGCAGTGTCAGCAGCACTGAGTGTAATCTGTCCTTTTCAGGGTGGCCATCCCGGTATGTGTCATGTTGTCTCATTGGGACTTGTAACTCGCAGTTCTGTGTGAGTAAGGCTTTACCACTAACAGCCGTTCGTCCTCTGTGTGAAGCTCCTGTGCCTGGTGTGCATTTTGAAGTTTGTTTCTTTACTGGGTTGAAGTTTGTTTTTGTTTTATTTTCTCAAATATTTATTTTTATTACTTGTACATTTTTATTTCTAAAAAAAGACTTTAAATTCAGATAGATGTATAGTCAACCACTACACACATTATTTAAATGTAACAAAACCACAGTATATTAAAATAATAGCAGAAGAAAACCTTAAGTGTCTATAGAGTCACTTTCCAGCTAAAACAGTTCTAGGCTCAAGGTCTGAAAGTTACAGGCCTTTTAGAGAATGATCCAGCAGTGTCATTCTCCAAGAAATAGGACATTCGCAGCCCCCAGAAGTCCCTATCATGTTCTGTCCAGTCAGAGACGAACCACTATCCTGATGTCTGACAACCTAGATTACCTTTGTCCATTTATTGAACTTGACAAGATGAAACCATACAAATGTTTTCTTAGGTCTGATTTCTTTTGGTCAATATGTGAGATTCACTGTGTCACTGCATATCGCAGTAGGTTGTTTATTCTCGTTCTCATTGTTTGTGCTACAACAGGTCTTCAAATAACATCGTTTGGGACCATAATTGTCTCATTGAAACTATACATGCTTTTGACAACTAGCATACTTGGCTTGGCTCTCAATTGAGTATATTTTATACTGAAGGAACCTGAACAATCTTAGGCTTGCAGTTGGGATAAAATGCTATTGATAAAATTCAAGCTCATCAGCTGTCTTCACATTAGACATGAGGCAGAACCTGGGGTCTCGTCTCAGAAGCCTTGACCTTGGGAGGCATGGGAGCATGACTGGTTAGGAAAGAGCCTTGAATTATGAGCTGAAAATTACTCCTAGTTCTGCCACTGGCTAATGGTGCGGTTTTGCCAAGGAGCTTAATTTCTCTGGGGTGTTAGTTTCCTCAGCTATACAACCAGGGGGTGGAGTGTGTGGCTCACCTTGTTCCCCAAGTAAATTTCATTTCTTACTCTTTAACTTAAATCTTTTTGAATAGGTGACACATTATAATGGTTCAGAATTTAAAAATATGGAAGTCCCCTTTCCCAGCTCTGTTCCCCAATCTGGTAGTTGCCTTTTATACAGGCAACCAACTGATTTTTTTCTCATTTCTGCAGGGAAGTAATACACACATACATGCAATTGTGTCGGATATCTCTGCCCCTCCCTGTTGTAAAGAAATGATGGCATCTAGAACATACTGCTTCTTCCCTTGACTACATTTTGAGGATTATTTTTCCACATGAGTCTATTTTATTTCCAGATGAGAGCCTGTTAAATAGTAAATACATTTGAATTGGTAACAGGTAAAATGCAGAAAGTGCAGAAGCCTTCCCTGGTCCTGCCCATTCCTCTAGGTGCCAGCAGGTTTGACTTGAGCGCTGTTTGCTCCTTCCTGGAGGAAAGCAAGTGCTATGGCTGGTGCTGTTAGCTCAGTCGTCAATTTTCTGAGAGATTCTACAAAGAAACAATGAGCGCATTTCACCTCGCTTTTAGGAACAACCAAATGGCTGAGGTGTGTACACAATAAGAGCTGTTAGTGGGTACATAACCAGCTGAAAACAATGTTAGATCTGACTTAGGTAACTCTGAGGTGAAGGGCATGAGGCAATGAGGCGAAACGTAGAAATTAGATGCACTGGTCTTGGGGGCTTCAGACAACTGGGAGATTAGCTTTTATCTCCTCTCCAAATATTTAGCAAGTATTTGTTAGGCACACATGATGTGCCTTACCTTGCCAAGGCATCGAAGGTACAGCGAGGAAGCAGAAAGGGTTCATGGGCCCCAGCGCCTCAGAAAACGTCCAGCTGTGCTAAACCCCGAATGCTGACAAAGTGTGCAGAGATGTAGGAAACAGGAGAGAAAGTAGAAGGGAATAATAATGATAATGGTACAAAAGAGAAAAGAAGAGAGAGAATGGTAGAGATTAGCCAAAGTGGTACTGATTTGAAGTCGGGAGATGGCTGTCCGACTTCCCAAAGGCCTCGCTGGTGACTTCAGAGAGCATTATGGCGTCACAGGATGAAAAGGGGGTGCAGCATGGTTACAGGGTTCAGAGCTGGGTTCTTAGAGGAGCTATTACCCCTTCTATTTAGGTAATAGAAAAGGGGAACTGTGGACAGTGCCTGTGGAGCAAAGGAAGAGAGAGCAACTGCATTCTGGGAAGATTTTTATTCAACACATAAAAACAAAAGTTTGGGGGTAGCTCAGTTACTTTAGACAGTGGAACTGGTGTACCTCTCATTTTACTACTAAAAAGGCCTCCTCAGGGTTTATGGAAAACTGAGCTCTTACGAGCACAGGCTTAAGAGTTTAAGGCAGGAGATGCAAATTTGAGTTAAACCCATGGGGTGCTATAAATGCAGTAGGTTTTGTTGGAATTTGGCGTCATACGTGTATCATAGCAAGACCTTTTGTTTAAGAGGTCAACTTAGGTATCTTAGATTGGGGAGAAGGACAGACTTTGGCCATTAGGATTTAGCTGACTGGCCTGACTTGCGGGGCCTGATCTGCGCAGAAGCTCGTCTAGTCCCAGCCATGCAGAGCAGGCCTGAGTGTAGTTGTGGAATATGCTTAGGGAGTGATGGGTAGGCCTTGGAGTATCCACGGTGAGCATTACACAGATGGCCGAGCTTCTGAATCATTGTGAGGCCCTGTTCCTAGAGCGTCAGGACACGTTTTCTTATTTAGTCTGCGCAGCTGTGAGATAAGCTTTACTGTTTGGGGGGTGGTAGACAGACAGGCATTATATACTATTTAGGATCTCTATTAACGTAAAGAGTTAAACTGATTTTGAAACAAATCTCAAAATTTTTCTCACGGCAAGCGAAACTGCTCAAACAATTTCTGATCTTCATACAGTGTGTGATCCGTTTTGACAGTGAATTTGAGTTCTTGGTAGCAGGAAGGGTGACTGGTTAAAGAGAATGGTCACATCTTTGTCCGTGAGGTGACTGTCTGGGAAACTGCGTGGAATTCTGTGTCCCGAGTCTCCCTTGCATCAGTGAAACCTGGGTTCATCCTGTCCTCTCGGGGACAGAACGCATAGTGGAAAACCATTGTCGGGGTGGACTTTAGGACTTGAGCACTGCTCGGTGCACGTAGCTTTGTGCTGGTTTCGTGTGTGGAGGCGGGAGCTGCAGAGAATATGCTTATTTGGATTTGGACGACGGCAGGAGTCTGTGCGGCCCAATGTCCTGTGCACGTGTAGCTGCCTCTTAAAAAGATGCAGCGTCTCAGGAGGGCTGGCCATTCAGAGGCCGCCGCTCCTCTGATCAAGCCTCGTTTAGGTGCCGACCCCGTCAGGTGACCCGATGGCCCCCAGAACAATGGACGTGTGCACAGACATCTAGTATTTGCTTGTAGTTTCGCAGGGTTTGTGGGTACCTGAAGCCTACCTGTGGCCTCCTCTAGGTTAAGAACCCCCAACTAGGGATACGTCATTTCATAGACCTCTTTCTGAACAACAAATGCTCTGGGGACCAGAAATTTGAATCAACACAAAGGTGTGATGGACAGAAGAGCCTATTTTGAGGCTGAGGATGCTGCCCAGAAGGGCCAGCTCTGCACAGAAAGAAAGCAAAGTGTGGGTGACACGGCCACCTCATTCCGGGAGAAAGGCCTTGTACTTTCTCGGTGCAAAGGGAACGGCCTCGATTTCGACAGTGTCTTCCCCCAGCGCAAAGTGGTGTTCCGAAGATGCTGTGTGCTTTAAAATTATGCGCAGTGGGGAAAGTGGAACGTGTTTTTCCCCTTAAGTTAACTTTATTTTGAATTATTATTTCAAGTTTTCTTTAAACAAAATTAGTATTATCTGATCACTGGAGGAAGGGACTTACATAAAAAAAAAATTATTATATTTTGAGCTTTGTTAAGGAGAGAAATCTTGTTCCTTAAGATAAAAAAGTATTTTTGCGGAAAAGTCTTAATTCATAAGCAAAACAATGCCATTTTTTAGTTTTAAATTTATAGTTTCTTGTCTCTCAGGGTTTTATTTGTCAATTGCAATTAATTAAATTCCTTCTCATTTTTGAGTAACACATCAGTAGTTTCAGCATAGAGGCTATGAAAATTGTTTCATTCTGCATGCTGAAATAGCTTTTGAATTTTGCATTTTAGATCTTAATTTGAGGCACTCTTTTATTGCTGTATTCAACCGTCAGGTTAAAACATTTGCTACTGAGTTCTTGAAACACATTTTTCAACAGATATCTTATTTGTACTTTCCTAACCTCTAAACTATTTCTTACCATCGTAAAGACTTTTCCAAAGGGAATCATAATACATCAATTGAATTGGTCCCAACAATCATTTTATTTGGGCCTGGGGAGTCATAAAACATTTCATTATTAGTTTAGTGCAGAAATTTTGAAAACATGGTCTTTGAAATAGAATGTGGATATAGTTAAGAATAGAATAAAAAATATGTATATCTTTTCCTTAGTAGACCTATCTTATTTATGAATGAAGTTGCAGTCTTTTGAATTACATTAGTATTTTCGAAACTGGAATTGGCTTTGCTTGTGCATGTGCCAGAAGAATTTTTAAAGCTGTTGCCAGCACTCTCCAGTGCCTGTTCCACCTCCTACAGGGTGTGCACCCCTCTCCCATCTGTGGGGTATCAGGCTTCATGCTTTGACCAGATTGCACTGTGGGCTCTGGGGACTGCTGGCTGGAGTGGGAACTACAGGCCGTTTTCGCAAGAGGGATTGAAAGGTCTAGAAATTTGGAATGCCTGGTTTATTATTACTAGCACATGGACGTGCTTGAGAAATAGAAGACTTTCTTGAGTCTTAAAATTAATCCTACCCTATTTCCAAATTTCTCAGTTCTAATATTTGGTCACATTTGATACAGAGTTGTATGTGACGTGTTTCTAATCTTTGTGGAGTTGGTATGTGTTATATATGTATACCCAAATTATAGGCCTGGAGTGTATTTACTTATTTTAAAGAATTGTAGTGAGTTTGGGCATCTTTATTTTATGACATTCTTGACAGATTTTTCTGGTTATTACGCTGTTTTTCTTATTTGGAAATGCTTTTCAGGTTTAGCCACTTACCTAAATGGGTGAAATCTGAGGCTTGTCCAAAGCCTTGCCACCTTTCCCTCCCTCAGCCATAACTATCTACCGGAGAGAACACAGGTTTTCTCTTTGCCACCTGCCCTTGCTCTGTGTGAGGTAGCTTTTATACTTCACCTGAGTTTTGTTTACTGAGTGACTTAGGCACCTGCGTGGATTACTGGTGAACCCCCAAGTGACTTCGGGGGACCGCCTCCAAGGTCTGTAGTGACTTCAAAATGACTGCAACCAGCAGGCAGGTTACGAACCTCTGGGCCTTCGTGTGAGTGTGGAGTCCAGTCTCAGGCGTGAGTTCCAGGTTTCTGCCAGTCCCACTGAGAAGAGTTTAGGACTCTGGTCGATGTCTCGGTCATTTCAGCATTTCTCGTTTTTAACTTACAAGCCTGTCCATTTAACATTTTCAGATACTATTCATTTCATCTGAACTCGCTCATAAATCTCTGACATGATTTGGTTTCTAAACAATAACCACGTAATTGAGTTTTATTTATGTCATGTGAATAACCACTGGTATTTATTGTCTGTACTTGTGCAATTTTATAGATGGAGTTTTAACATTGAATGAGGACAACACTAATTATGTGTACCAAGTCCCAAACTTCCACAAATGTGAGATCTGTTTGCTGTCTTTTCCCAAAGAGTCCCAGTTTCAACGCCACATGAGGGACCATGAGCGAAATGACAAGGTACGTATTTTTCAGAGGGCGTCAGACCTGCACATTGACACTGCAGGTGTCGAGTCCACATGCAGGAGACGATGTTTTCCGATAATTTCGGTTCCTAAATTGTGAAGCATTTTAAATCATATAAATATTTTGACATTTTGTTTTTCATTGTAACTGTATTCTGAGCTATTATTAGGTAATGAGAAAAAGTGAGAGCTTGTCTAGTGAGCCCATATATTGAATTATGATGGAGAAACAAATAGTCTTAAAATCTGACTTTTCAGTAGTTCCGATTTCCTCTCTGACTCAGCACAGAATTGGTCTGTCTTGATGTTCCTTTCTCCGGCAGGGGTGGGACCCTCAGTGGCCATGCACTGTAAGTGCTGTTCCCAGTATGTTGGCTGGATTTCAGCAGTGAGCACGGCTGTCTTAGGTGGAGACGTGGACCCTTTGCTGCAGTGCACTCTGGAGATAGGCGGGGAATGGTAGTGTCTGGAAGGAATGCTTTATTTGCCTGATAGATGGAAAGTGGCAGGACAAACCACAATTAAAAAGTGGTGGCCAGCTTTTCTCTAGGTAGGTGAGCCATTTGCGGGCGGAAAAACACTGGGGAACTCTCGTCTGGAGACCAGGATACAACCAGCTCCACTTTCCTTCCAGTGAGTGACGATGCTGTAGCTGTAATCATATATGCTCACAGCATAACCACTGGCCTCCCCCTCCCAGGCTGAAGTCTGAAAACACGGACTTCTTCCTCATTTTAGGATAGAAGTAAATGCCAGGGATTATCTTTCTGCAAGGAAGTGACAGAGCACCTTCCATTTGGGGCACGTTTCAGAGCGACCTCAGCAACTCTGTGCACCTCCATGTTCCCGATCACTTAGTTTACGGGAAGTAATTCTGTTTACAGCAGTGGCTGGTCAGCAAAGGGGACATCGCGCCCGGTGGTTAAGTCTCACATTTGTTTCCGTGGAGTCGGCGTCCTGACACGTTTGCACGCAGCCTCTCCTGTGCAGTCTCCCCTGCACAGGTGTGTGGGCGTCCTGACAGTCCCTGGAAGCGTCCCCAAGGAGCTTGGTGTGTGGGTTTTGGAGTTACTGACTTGGGCTCCACGACAGACGTTGAAGTGCCCAGGGAAGATGGTAGACTGTGGTTCTTGTTCATATTTGGGTGCCTTTCACTGTGGAAAGATTGTCTTTCAGGGGCTTCTTGACTTTTCTCTCCCAATAGCCACATCGATGTGACCAGTGCCCCCAAACGTTTAACGTTGAATTCAACCTGACCCTTCATAAGTGTACCCACAATGGGGAGGACCCCACCTGTCCTGTATGTAACAAGAAGTTCTCCAGAGTGGCCAGTCTCAAAGCACATATTATGCTGCACGAGAAGGAAGAGGTAACTATTTCGGCCTGTAGTTTGTTAACGGATTTTTAAAATGCATCTATCCCTTAGGACAGGGGTGTCCAAACTTTTTTCAACATTTTTCACCCAGGGCCATATGCGGTAAAATACACAAACAGGCGGGCCACTCACTCGAGGTGAAGTACGTATTGCCTCACCTGGTTTATTTAAGTAAACTAAATATGTTTTTGGAATTTGCTGCGGGCCAATAAAAAATGGATCGTGGGCCGCAGTTGGTCCGCGGGCCGCAGTTTGGACACCCCTGCTTTAGGAGGATGTTAGTACCAACTAGTTTAAAAAGCTTGTCCTATAGCTCTCAAGGGATTCACTCTCGTTAAATTTGCCTTGGCTAATCTCCAGGTCGCCCATGAAATGTTTTCTTTTCCAGCCATATTAATTAGAGTACAGACGTTTGCACGTGTAGTGTATTTGGAGGATCAAAATATGTCTACCTTGGTTAGAAGAGCCCCCCACCCCAACCCAACAGAAAATAACTTGTGTAGGACTCTGTAGAGGCCAAAAGTAGATTTCTGCCGTCAGAGATGGCAGAATCTGCTTGCTTGGTTTCTGGATCCCCTGACATGTGGGGATTTGGGAGACGAGAAGAAATTCATGAGACACAAAGCAGCTTATACACAGGTGAACAACCCTGAAAGGCCACGGGCATAGTCTCGGCACAGCTTTAAGGGGGGACAGGGCAACATTGAGGACATGTGAAAAAGATGCCTCTTGGGGTGCAAGGACCTATTTTAAAGTATAAATGACTTGCTTTGAAAATATTCTCTCCCCACCCGGATTACTATTGTAGAAAATTAGGAAAATTCAAAAGGGAAGGAGAACATAAAAGTCACCTCTAATTCTACCTTCCAGGGTTAATTACACATAACTATTTGGTGTATTTTCTTCCTGAGACAGAAAAACAAATACAGTATTTAAATTGCATACATAAAATTTGCATCCTAAAAATTGAGTTCACACTTTTCATGTAGGTTTGTGTATTTTTATATATGCCTTTAATTTTTCATATAAAAGATTTTTATCTTTTTAAATGTTATTATGTAAGTAATGTGTGTTTATTTTGGAAAATGTTAGAAAGCAAAGATTAACAAGTAACATCATTAAAAAAACCAGTAATCACACCAGTTGTAGAGAGTGTAGTGTAGTCTCTCAAAGTTTTTTTTTTACTATGCGTGCTTTCCATAATTGTTTATGTGTTTAAAAATATAGCTTTTGTAATTTAAAAAAAAGTTATGCCACTGGACAAGCTGTTTTGTAACCTGTCCTTTTCCCTTAATATATTGTAACTATATCCTTCCCGTTTGTATTTGCTATATCATGATTGTTTCCCCCATGCCATGTTTTTTACATTACTTTGTTAACGTCTTCAGCATCTGGACATTGCATAATGATATTTAATCATTTCCTTTATTATTTAACCTTTAAGTTGTTTGTGCCTTTCAGTATTGCAAACACTGCAACTTTGTATATATCTACTTATTTCATTAGGATAGATTCCTACAGCTGGATTTATGGAATTAATAAGACTTGTTTCCTAAGCTCTATAAATGTCACAGTCTGTTCCAGAAGCATGTGCTCCATCTACCATTCACTACAGCACTTGTCAGAAATGGCCACGGTCTTGTTTTTAGAACAGAAAATGTTTGCATTAAATACTGGCACGATAAAGTATTCTGAAATAAGTACTGCATGTGCAGTAAAACATCACACAGTAGGGAAGGGTGTTGTGAGGGAAGAGTTAAGTCTCCACCAGCCTATTCCGGTTCTCCCGGAATCAAGTTCTGGAATTCCTTCCTTTCGTAGCCCTTCAGGGGAACTCTGTGCATATCCGCCTCCTCTGCACCCCGCTGAGGCAGTGGGTCATCTGTGCCTTTCTTCAGTTACCTGTCTCAGGTGTGTTTACACCTGTTCATCAGAGAGCAGTCTTCTTGTAACAGTCACAAGGTGTCAAGTCCTGTATGCCTGTGTCATGGTCATTACTCACTGTTGCGCGCGCGCGCGCACACACACACACACACACACACACACGGGTTGTTTTCATCTACAAACAAAGCACCAGTGAGCAAATCTCCCTATGCGTTTGGGCACCTCTAATGCAGTGGTTCCCAAGGCAGGCAATTTTGTTGGTTGTGGGAAGGGGTTGAGGTGGCATTTAGGGACCAGAGGCTGGCGATACACTGAAACTTCCTTCAGTGCACAGTACCCCCTCCCGCTCCCCATGAAGAATGATCTGGTTCTAGAAATGGCACTGCTGGGTGAAAGCATATGTAAAGTTAGAATTTTGATAGGTATTGTCGAATGGTTCTCCAAAGAGGTTTTATCAATTTATACTCCAGCCAATTATGTCTAAAAATGCCCATTTCCTCATGCCATTTTCAATATATGTGTTATAAGACTTGTCTTTTTTAATCTGGTAATTGTAAAATGGTATGTTTTTGTTGTTTTAATTTGTGTTTCCTTAATTATGAGTGAAGTTTACATCTTTTCATGTTTATTAGCCATTAGTAGTTTTTTCTGTTTTTTGATTTTCTTTCCTTATTTTGAGGGAGTGGGTCGGGATTATTAGTCTATTCTTGTAGATTTGTGTTAGCTATTTCCATACATGGGAAGTTGGCTTTTCTGCTCTGTGTGATAGAAGTCTTTTCTGGTTCCTGACTTTTTATTTCTCTTGGCAATAAATTTTTAAATTGTCAAGTACTCGAATTTCCAACCTATTCACTGACAGATTCTGGTTCTTGTAACTTGCTTAGAAATACTCCCAAGTCGACAGTGATTCTTTTTTAAAATCCACTGTGTCTTCTAGAGCAACACACACGCAGTGCAGTGCACACACCCGTTTCAGAAATCCCGAGGTCACACTGACACCTCCAGTGCCAGCCCACCCTGGGGATCCCGTGTGCCTCCCCCGTTGGTGTTTGCATGTCTGGTGCCCCACAGTGAGGACCCTGCTCCCAAAGTGGCAGCGCATTCCTCGAACCCTTTGCTCAATCCTTGTTCCTCTGAAATCCTTTCATGTTGCAGGGCCGGGTTTTAGGTGAGTGCAGGGGCCTTTGATCCAGTTTGCTTGCTGTGCCAGGCCTCTCCCCTGTTCCTTTCTCCTGAACCACAGCCCTCAAGTAACTGCCCTCCATTTGGGCAGCTTAGTGAGACCACAGAGACAGCCCAAAGCAGAGGAGGGATTGCGTGCTGTGCAGCTGGGTTATGAATATTTGGATATTAATTTATTCTTAGAAGACAGAATGATAGAAACCAGAAGCACTCAGGGAGACATCCCCAACCCACTCTCCTGGGCCGCCTGGGGGAGGAGACCAAAACACCTTGTTTTTCTGGTTTGTCTTTGCTTTCTCTTTTGTAATGCTAAGCAAATGTTTTCATGCTTTTTACTTTCGTTTTCTGCTTTATGAATGTGAACTTTAGAATTTTGCCTGCTTAAAATTCAGTTAGTGTTTTTATTTTGATTGCATTGAGTTTTTATTTTAGATTGTTCCTGGGGAAAATTGAACGTGTTTACAAAATTGAATCTTATTGTCAAAACATCACTCAGTAATGTTTTGTTCTTATGAATTCAGTACATTATTTAAATTTATTCTTAAATGTTTTAAGATTTTTATTAATATCATTCTGGGAGGTCTCTCAGTTTTATATTGTTTGTTATTGGACTGTAGGAAAGCAGTGTATTTTGCATATTTGTTTTGTAGCCTGCCATCTTGTAGCCTGCCAGAGATTTTCTTTGGGTTTTCAGGGATACAACCTTATCTACAAATTGTAATTCTGTCATAAGATTTTGTTTTGTTGTGCTTTGATTTCAAGTACCACATGGGTGATTTAAAATAAAGTCACCTTTTGATCATTGCCATTAAAATATGTAGTGATAGCATATCCCTCTAACTTTTTTATTTTGAAAAATTTCACACTTGAAAGAATGGTACAATGAATACTTGAAGACAATGAACCCTTTACCTGGTTTACCAACTGTTAAAATTTCCCAGATCTCACCCCGCCCTCCCATTTCTTACCAGTTAAAGTAAGTTGCAGACATCATGTTCCTACTTCAACTCCAAATACTTTAGTATATATCCCCTAAAAACAAAGATACTTTCCCCTTTATCACTTACGCTCAAGAATTGAGCATTGGCTGCAGTAATCCATCTTCAGAGGTCTCTATCCAGAGAGACAACAGGTGATTAGTAAGTGTAAGTGAGTTTCAGACTGAAGTGCTCGCTCTCCCTGTGACCCTAGGATAGGAGAAGGGTGACAATGGGCTCGGTCGGGCGGGGGTGAGCCTGCAGGTCTCATGGCGGAGCAGAGGCACTGCTGCTGTTTTCGAGCAGATTTCTCTCTCAGTCCCAGCTTCTGTAGTCTTAGTGTCTCAGTCAGTTTTTCACTGAGGCCAAAACCTAAGAGTTTTGTTTATGAAGTCATCAGATGCAAGCACCCTGAGAAGTATTTACGTCTTATTAACTTACTGGTCATTTGAGGCCCTACACACATGGCCTGATACTGCACACCTCTTGAAGCCCTGGAATCTCCTGTTCCACACGATTTTCACTCAGCCCCTGCTTTGTAACAGCATTTATTGGAACCCAGTTTCACAAAAATGTGATGTTATCGAAACTGGGCTGTGTCAAGCTAGTCGTCTGTGTGGCATCGAACAGTTGTTGAGTCTTGCATTTCCCTTGAGAAGGTTGGCCATCCCCAGGCTCGCTGATGTGTCTGTCACTTTCATGGAGCATTGATTGCCTCGCTCGCAGGCTGGGACCATGGTACATAGCCTGGTTTTTCCCTGTGAAATGGAGACCTTGCTCTGTCTCCTCAGAAGGATGAGGGGGTTGGAGATGGGAATGGGATCCTGTTTTGGGAAATGGGAGTGGAGCCTGATGGGACAAATGATGGGTTGTATTACATGAAATAAATGCGTGGGTCGGGGCGTGTGTGGAGCTTTCCTTTCCTTGCCCATCTCCAGGGTACCAGTGGAGATGCTTGTCTGCATCAAGCTTAGGACGTGTGAAGCGTATGCTGTGGAATAACAAAGGAGTCAGGATGACCGTGGGAGCACACACGGTGAAGAAGGCTGAAGCAACTCTGCACACACTGCACATTTTGGTGTTAGGATGACAGGAAAGAGCAGATGTGGCCCTTAAGCCGAGGCCGCTCACTTGTTCCAGCCTCAGGCCCATCTGCACAGGTCACCAGGACAGTGGGTTCACATGCTCCATTCTAATGTTTCTTCAGATGTACCTTTAAAAAGGTACTCTGACTTCCTCCATAATGGAAAAGAGAAATAGCATAATTTACCATTTCCAGAAGTTTTTAGGTTTGTATACATTATTTTCAAACTCTTATCCTTCATTATATGTTTCTCTTCTAAATTCTTTTGTCTAAATTCTTTTTCAGATTGTTTCCCAAAATGGAGCTCATAGTCCTTCCACCTCTGATGACTGCCTACTAGTTACTTCATTTGCCTCTGTCTGTTTTTATTGTTGTTGTTGTTGTCTAGCATTGTTCTGACGTGATTTCCTGAGGTGGGGGCCCCCTCATTGTCAGGCAGCTGAGATGGGAACTTATGCAGCCTGGTCTTGGCTGCGCTCTTGGTTTATTGGTTAAACTCCAGCTGTCTTGTTCTTTCACTATCGTGATTGTAAGAATGTAAACATTCCATAGTTTTCGACTCATTTTTATCCCCCCAAAAGGCCTTCGAGAAGTGTGTTTCCTGAAATTAGGTGACTTTACATTTTTATTGCTACAAATCCATCTTCTATTTCCTCTCTTTGACTATAACAGATTCTTTCTCAGATCACCAAATAATCATAGGAGAAGAAAAGAGTGGAATAGTCAGAAAAGAGGCTTTTTCATAACTGTGGTTTGAAGCTGGTAATGGAAGCGGTGAGCACGCTTTAGCGCTTGCCATACCAGGGAGAAGGATTCTGGAAGTCGGGATGTGAGATTCAGTAAGCTGACCTTAGCAACCCCACGCTGAATAGAGGTTCAGGAGCAGGCATTTTACGTGAGCAGAGTTCAGAAAAGCCTCTGCTGTACTTATTTCAGATGGGAAAATGTGTTGACAGTAGTGAAACAGGGTGCTCTCTCTTCTTTTTAGTGGTTGTACTAGGGTGCAGGTTTAGTTTTTCCTCTCACCCTGGTCTGGTGTTATCTGAGATTGTCCAGGACTCCACTTGCTCTGTCTCTTTGAACGTTACTTCTGTGACATGGTTTGCAATGCAGAGATGGAGGAAGGGGACACACTTCTGCCCTTTTAAGGAATGATCCAGAAGTTGGCTTTCAGCTCTGCTGATTTCTCACTGCACAGAACACAGTCATCACACAGGGTCACCTTGTAGTTAGAAGGGCTGGGAAATAGAGCTTGTCGTTGGGTAGCCATGTATTCAGCTAAGAGATCTCTTACTGTGTGAGAAAAGAAGATTAGATACTGGAGCACAATTGTTAGTCTTTCCCACATATGTTCCAATGATACATTTTTGGCTATCTTTGTCTATTTTGTATGCTTTTATTTCTCAGTTCATTGATTTGAATACGGTATATTAGTAATAACTGCAGGAATAATTACTGGGTCTTAGTCACATTTAAAAAAAATCTAAAGATTTCAGCTAAGACAGAGCAGCCTCTTTATCCCAGATTCCCCCTCTTACAACTAAAAATACGTAGAGATAATACAACTAACAGATAGAGAAAGACTCTGGAAGTTGGAAAGAAGGCTGGCAGCTGAGGGTTTCACGGCTGATGGACAACGTGGCAGTGAGTTCCCTGGGCTTCTGTTTTTCCTCTTGAACAGCTGGACAGGGTACTGGAGAAACGTGTGGCCTTCTGCCAACAGGCATAGGTGAAAACGCTGTAAGGAAAGCAGGCTCCCCTCAGCCTAAAGTGCTGAAAATATGGTCCAACAACAAAATCTTTTTGATGATGCCCACCCTACTCCAGCCAAATACCAACTGAAGAAGTACTTGGCCAGGCTGAGTGGAGAGTGGTTTCCCATCACATCCTGGCCCCTGCCCCTGAGAAGCAGACGGCCCTGTGATCCCTATGGGATTAAGTCAGGAGCTAATCGCACGTCCGTCTCCTGGCAGAAGAAGGCAGCACCCAGATCCCTGCACAAATGGCGTCAGCAGAACCAAGCTAGGAGCTGACCTTTTATCATCCGTCCACAGGAGCAGGTAGGTGTTCTGTTCCCCAGCTAGAGGAGTGTCCGTAGGTCATGGGGAGCTGAGCCCCAGCCCACTTGGCAGCAGTGAGACGTAACCAGGTGATGCAAGCAAAATGTACTTCCCCTGCCTGGTGTCATGGGACCCTGTGAGGTGAGCCTCTACCCCCACCTGGCTCTGTGTTGCATTTAAACAGGTGACTGAAACTGAAAGATAAGCTAAGCTCCAGAGTCTCCCAGCATAATACCCTGAATGTCCAGGATACAACTGAGAATCACTCATCATGACAAGAACCAGTGGTTCCCAACTCCAGTGAGAAAAGATAACAGATCACCTGGATGTTGGGATTATTTGGCAAGGACTTTAAAACAGCCATTGTAAAACTGCCTTATGGATTGTCTTGAAACAAATGAAAAATAGAATAGATGGAAGATAGAAGAACCAAAGGGAAATTATTGAACTTAGGAATCCCATGGTTGAAATAAAGCATTCAATTGAAGGGCTCAACTGTGGAATGGAAAAGACAGAGGAGAGCATCGGTGAACCTTAAGACAGATCAATAGAAATTACTTAAGGCAAACAACAGAAAAAAAATAGATTGAAAAAAATTAACAGAGCCTCAGGGAAATTTGAAGATCCCACATTTGTATCAAAGGAATTGTAGGACAGGAGAAAGAGTGTGGAGTTGAAAATATATTTGAAGAAAATTACCCAGATTTGGTATAAGGCATAACTTACACATTCAAGAAGCTTAATAAATACAAAAATAGGATAAATCCAAAGAAATCTACACCAAGACACATCATAAACATTTGAAAACTGAAGATAAGAAATGATCTTGAAAGATGCTGCAGAGAAATGATCGATTGCCTCTGGGATACCGCAATTCTGATGACAGTGAGGTTCTCATCTGAATCCATGGGGGCCAGAAGGAAGCAACACATTTTTAAATTCTTGAGGAAAAGAACTGTCAATCGTGAATTCTGTATGTGGTGAAAATAGCCTTCAGGAATGAAGGAGAAATAGCCATTTTTAGATGAAGGAAAACTCATAGAATGTGTTGCTAGCAGACTTCCCCTTAAATAATGGCTGAAGGAAGTTATGTACACAGAACCGAAATGGTAACAGAAGGACGCCTCGAACTCCAGAAAGCAGAGAACAGTGTGATGGTCAGTTCCATGGTCAACCTGGAGGATGGTTTTGGATGCGATTAATATTTAAATCAGTGAAGTTTAAGTAGACTTCCCTGTGTATTGTGGGTGGACCTTAACTAGTCAGTTGGGGGCCTTAGTAGAACAGAAGGACTGGCCTCCTCCCGCTGACTGCCACACCGCAGATGGTGGGACACTTGTGTCAGCCAATTCCGTATAACAGTTTTCTCCCTGTGTCCCTGGAGAACGCTGACTAATACAAACTTTTGGAATGAGTAAAATGAAAACTGGGGTGAATATAATACATTATTCTTCCTCCTGGATTCTTACATCATACTTGATGGTTGAAACAAAAATTATCTGGTGTGCTTAGTGTGCATAGAGGAAATACTGAGGAGAATTATATTTGGGGGAGAGAGGAGGGATATCAGGACCTGAGTGGAAACAAGGTGTCTGCCCTTCCCTGAAACGTGGGTGGTGTGATGTCAGCAGACTGCTAGTCATGCAGGTGTGTCGTAACACCTGGACAAGCCTCTGAGGAAACCATACAGAGCGATGCATTCAAAAATAGTACAAATAAACCACAGCAAATTCTGAGAAATTCTAAAAATGAATCCAGGAGGGCAAGAAAAGAGTAGTAGAGGAATAAGGAATGGAGTAAGCAGCCAGAAAAGAATCAAATGGCCAACTCCACCTCTGAAGTTACCGTGACGACAGACGGATGGTCTGACCACATAAACTACAAGACAGATTGGAAGTGCTTGAAAACAGCACGATCTAATGACACATTGTCTCCAAGAAACGTGAAATGGCCCACACAGATCCCGGTATAGAGCAGAAACTCAGCATGTGGCAGCTGCTGAAAGGGTTCCTTTCTGAAGTGTTCACTGCTTATTGTTTGTCAGAGAACCCTCGGAAGCTAAGCTGAGCAAGCAGCTTGGGGCAGTGGGTGGGACAAAGCTTGGAGGCCTGAGGGGTTGCCGTGGGTACCATGGTGACCTGGAGGCTTAGACGAGATGTTGTATGTAACATTTACTAACATTGATTTAGAAGTAATTTCTAAACATGTTCTTATGTGTACTGATGAACTATAATTACCTTTTTAGTTTAAGGTTCCAGTTTTGAATTTTTACTTATAAAACACTGTAAGCTAATTTTTTCCTTACTGCTCAATTGATATTAACTGTCCCATGTCTGTAGTGGTCCCTAGTCTATAAAAATAAATCTCAAAACAAAGGAAGTAAACTAGGAAAATTACTGTAGGCTTTAAATCACTTGGGAATATTTTATTAAAATAAACAGAAGTGCTGGAGTTCCCATCTTTTATTGAGTAAATCTCTTCCCTTGAGGGATGTTTGGGAGCATGGTGCAGGCACACACGTGCTCACGGAAGGCTGTTGTCCCTGTTTATTGGATGTTGTGGTGGCTCATACATATGGACTGTGACAGGGCCAGGTGCAGAAGGTGCCGGAGAAGAGCGGCTTTCTGGGCTGGGCTTTCCGTTGACCTTGTGGGTTGACGTCTACAGAGGCAAACTGCTGAAGAAAAGGAAGCATGGCTCCTTTCCATGCTGGAGCGGAGGAAGGAGCGTGTTTTGGCCCTGGAGACAGGAGAAGGGAAAGTGTGCCTATCAGTGAGTGGAGCCGGAGAACGGCCAGGCCTGGGCCCTGTGGGAGTGCGGACGACAGGGCGAGTGCTCCATAGAGGAACCAAGACAGTATGTATCATGCAGGGTGGAATCTGATTAGAGAATTGAAAAATTCCATGCATGACCCTCCCTGGCTTCTGCCTGCCGCTTAGCAATCAGAGAGAACACTCAGCACACCCTGCCTAGGGGAGAAGCAAGCTACTGCTTCCAGCTAGAGGGCTTGGCATTAGCTCTGAGTGCAGAGAATGGAAAGGTGGGAATGCTGTCAGCTGCCTGGAGCTTTGGTGCCCTTCACCCGACCCCTCTGAGGTGCTGCCAGCTCATGAGAGGGAGGGGGGGCTTCATGCTCCTTGGCTTGCTGGACAGAAGGCAGGTGACAGTGATGAAACTTTCTGTTTCGTGGCCTGTTTTGGCTGTGGCCCAGGATATACTTAACTTTGCTTTCACTGTATGAGGAAATTGTACATAACCCAGAGTTGTAACTCAGAAGATCTGAAAAATATCTAAGTACTATTCATGTAGATACCTCCTGGAATATACTAATCTGATCATTTGGTAAGAAAGTAAATAAAAAGAAGACAGATCTGAGCTGGAGCAACAAAGAATACGGGGCGGATATGGGAGGGTAAAAAGTCAGGTTTGTTTCATATCTACAAGAATGGGGACTTGGTGGAGTTGTTAGTGAAAAATGAACATTTTGCCTTAAAAATTTAGGAGTGCAGAGGTCTTTTTTTTTGTTTTTTTTTTAAAGAGATGCAGCAAATTACATTAGGCCTTTTTCTTTTTTTCTTTTTAACAGTTTCCTAGAAATAATTTTCTTAATCAAGATATTGACAATCTAGTCATTTGTTATTTCCTTAAATTATTATATGTTAAAGCTCATTTAAAGTTATTTAAGTTGAAATCATTATCAGATTGCTCAAAATATTCCATTCATCCTCATCTTTTTCTGCAAAGGATGCTCTGAGTAGTGTGAGTAAAACACCTCATGTTAGTACATTTCCTACATGTCCAAGGCTGCTATGCACAGTAATTAGAAGAGAGTCCGATGGAAAGAAATAGCTGTCCATTTCGTTATTTGGGAATAATGGTTATGTTCATTGGCACATTACACTCATCTTCATGTTTGGACATGTTTTGAGGACCATTTAAGTAAATAATTGTGTGGAATTCCAAATGGGTGAACACACTGAGCCGTGTACCACGTCAGCAGTTCCTACTGGGCAGAGCCCCTACTGGGCACTTCCTCAGTGCCATGCGTGACTCGGCCCCCTCACGCCTCATTGGACGTCACTGTAGTTAAGGTGTTAAGTGACGGCAGGTGTTACTGACGTCCCCATTCCACGGCCTTGGAATGACTAACTCACCTGGATGTGCAACAAGTAACTGGCAGCCTTAAGGGGAATCCTGACCCAACTCCACAACATCTGGTCGGGCATCTAATCGGAAAGAGAAGGAATTAATTGAATGTTACAGGAACCACACTGAAAAGGTTTTCAAAAAGCAGATGAAATAAATTTTAAGATATTTTACTTAATAAAATATACCCAAAATACTATAATTCAAATACGACAAGTCTTTGAGCTATTTTATGTTCTTTCTTTTTTGCAGTAAGACTTTGCATTCTCTGTGTAGGTCACACTTCCTGCGCAGCTCCATTCAGACGGCCCATCTCTGGTGCGCAGCTGGCCTTGTCTGGACAAAGGCCTAGACTTTTCTGTCATCAACTGCCTATGAGCTAAATTGAAAGAATGATAGGTGTTTCCATTTAAAACTTTATCAGCTGTCATGTTCTTGAGGTAGTCTATCAAACTATAATCTTAAATTCTTTCCTGACCCTTTTGTGGTATTGGAGTCATCCTGCTTCTAAAGTCACAGCAAAGATGGACAAAAATGCCAGTCACTGACAGCCAACTTGTAACAATTCACTTGGCTCAAAAATTGTGTTATTCTCTCATCCTCTTGCCTGTGTTTCCATCTTTTTCTGCCAACAATGAAATGATTTGTACATATTCATATTTGGACACAATAATATATTTTTGAGAGGTGAAAGTAGTATTTGTCCCAGAGGGAAGTATAATGTGCGTGGACCCTTGGCAGCGTGGTTCTGGAATGCCTGCTCTGCTCGTGTCTTCCTTCTGCAGAACCTCATCTGCTCTGAGTGTGGGGATGAGTTCACTCTGCAGAGCCAGCTGGCCATCCACATGGAGGAGCACAGGCAGGAGCTGGCCAAGAACCGCGTGCACACGTGCAAGGCCTGCGGGAGAGAGTTCGCCACGTCCGCGCAGCTGAAGGAGCACACGAAGACGCACTACAAAGTCAGGTGCACACCTGCGCTGGGGCTGCGGGTGGCATGCTGCTGTGACGCTGGACGCCATGGCTGCTGTCGAAGCAAGAACACAACTGCCGCCTGGTGCCAGGATGGCCTTTGTGACGTGTCGTCACGTCTACCGTAGGACGCTACCTGGTGCCAGGATGGCCTTTGTGACATCAGGTCTACCGTAGGACGCCACCTGGTGCCAGGATGGCCCTTGTGACGTGTCATCAGGTCTACAGTAGGACTGCCACCTGGTGCCAGGATGTCCTTTGTGACATCAGGTCTACCGTAGGACGCTACCTGGTGCCAGGATGGCCTTTGTGATATCTCATCAGGTCTACCGTGGGACGCCACCTGGTGCCAGGATGGCCCTTGTGACGTGTCATCAGGTCTACCATAGGACGCCACCTGGTGCCCGGATGGCCTTTGTGACATCAGGTCTACCGTAGGACGCCACCTGGTGCCAGGATGGCCCTTGTGACGTGTCATCAGGTCTACAGTAGGACTAGGACGCTACCTGGGGTGCCAGGATGGCCTTTGTGATATCTCATCAGGTCTACCGTGGGACGCCACCTGGTGCCCGGATGGCCTTTGTGACATCAGGTCTACCGTAGGACGCCACCTGGTGCCAGGATGGCCCTTGTGACGTGTCATCAGGTCTACAGTAGGACTGCCACCTGGTGCCAGGATGTCCTTTGTGACATCAGGTCTACAGTAGGACGCCACCTGGTGCCAGGATGTCCTTTATGACATGTTGTCATGTCTACAGTAGCAAAGATGATCTCAGCAACTAAAAATAGCTGTCAAGCTGTAAAGGTAGAAAGTTTTAGCTGGATTTGAAGGTTAAAGATTGTAGAACAAAGTACAGGAAGTATGTTTTTATGGGCAGGTAACTGTGTAAAGTGGGCCATATTAGCTCCCTTTTTAATGGGTTGTTTATTTATACTGCATATGTGCCCAACACTGCTTAGCCTGTATGTAAATGTATGTGTAAAACAACCCTAGCAGGCCAGGAACTCATGTTCCCATTTTGGAAATGAGAAAAACTAAGTGAAAAAGCGAGACCAAGAACTTTCCCAAGGTTTTATAGCATTAGGGGCTTAAACCCCAATAGTCTGGTTTTAGAGCTCATAATATTAACAACTGTTCCTATATTTCAATACATATATACATTTATTCCTAGCACAATGTAACGTGCCTTTCAGAATTTCATACTTGACGTAGTCCTGATACTATCTTGTTACTGACATTTCCTTTTCTTCATGAAATTGAATGCAGAGCCCTCGTGCTCAATTTAGAGACCACTGATGGTCACTTGTCGCTTCCTGAGCTGATTTCCTTGGCAAGCTGTAAAGCCAGCATTGGTGCCCTTTTTAACCACTGCCGTGTCAATTTGGCATGCATCATTCCAGCACGTCAGTACTTCCCAACAACAGCACAAGTGCCACGCCAGTTAGTTAATAAAGCTTATAAGGCGCTAGCAGGCTTTGCACGACCCACTCACGCTCGTGGGCGTGGGGGCTGAGCAGCTCCATGTCATCAGCGTTCTTAGCCCCTTCATTGAGCTTGTTGACTGAGATGGAGCCCTTCTAATACTTCATTAGTTCAGTCATTTTTAAACCCTAAATATAATGCATCCACAGTACATGATAGATTTTTCTTTTGGTGAAGTTTTAACAGGCATATTTGGTATCTCTGCAGTCTTTGGAGAGGTGACTGAAGATATTTCGGTGGTCATCATGTACTAGACAACACTGGCTCTGGCTCTCTGGGGCCAAGGGACAAGCCAGACAGATGGCCTCATGCTCATGGAGCTGTCATTGAGTAGGGGAGACAGACAGTGACCGAGTGGACGGATTAGTCATTGTGACCGTTTCAGCTAGTGATCGTGGTGAGAGGAGGTGAAATTGCATTGGTGCAGGTTGAAGGGAGCCCACAGGGCAGGAGGGAGGTGCTGTGGCCAAGTTTGAAGGAGGCGGGCCTGGGGCTTAGGACCTTGGCGACCACCCTGGGAATGAGGTTTCCATTGCAGGTCCAGTGGAAGCCGTCAAAGGGTTTTACACACAGGAATGTGCTGCCCAAACCTCAGGGTTGGCTGCTGGGGTATGCTGGGCAGACCGGTGGACCAGTGAGCGGGAAGGTGACTCTGTTCGATGACCGTGGTGGTGGCTGCAGTAGGCAAGATAGGATCTTCTTTGGGGTGTTTTGGAGTGAAACCAGCAGCTCTTGGAGATGGACTTGAGGTCAGGGCTGAGGGAGAATCCAGCATGACTCCTTAGGCTGAAACTTGCTCAGCTGGGAATTGCCATTTCCCATCATAGAGAGGAGTAGGTGGGGAATAAAGGAAGAATTCTGTTTGTGGCCCACTAGGTTTGAGTGACTGCGCAGCCGTCCACGAGGAAGGAGGTTGAACAGAGTTAGAGGGCTGGGGTTGGTGCTCTGAGGTGGAGTCAGGGCTGCTGGCGGTGGCACTGGGGAGATCACCGCATCTAGACAATGCTGAGAGCAAGGCATGGGGTGAGGGGTAGCCCAGACTCACGCCCATGCAGAATTACGGGTGCACCTTCCTTCCCCCAAGAGGCTCAAACAGACTACGTTTCTCTTTTCGTTAGATACGGAAAAGATGACGTTTTATGATACTGCGTACACAAAACTAGTAGTGTGTGTGTTCACACGTGCGTGTAGAACACACACATGGGATCAATTTCTCACTGAAGCATGTTCTCGTGACAGTCAACTAACCTTTCTGGTGGGACTTTACTTTTGACACTGTGATACAGGGAAACGACTTAATGAGCACCCCCATCCCCATTTTACATTAGGGTGTCACGGTCGTACAATCGGAATGTGGACAGGAGTGGATTCACGTACTCTTGCCCACACTGTGGAAAGACGTTTCAGAAGCCGAGTCAGTTAACTCGCCACATTAGGATCCACACAGGTATGAAATGTGCTTCCCTGTAGAAGGTTTACGATGTGGCTTCAATGGGAGGAAGTGTGCCTGGAACTTAATCCTGGCTTTCCATCGTTTGCTCTTTATCCTGGTGTTCATTTTGAGGTTTGGGCTGAGCGGTCGGGTGGATGAGTCCACAGCTGCGGGAGGTGTTCTGGCCAGAGGGATGGTTTCGGGTCGTGCATGTGTGTAGCGTGCGTATTCCTCTTAATCCGGCAGATGCTCTCATCAAACGTACTTCTGTTTGACCACTTTCCTCCCTCTCTAGGTGAAAGGCCCTTTAAATGTAGCGAGTGTGGAAAAGCCTTTAACCAGAAAGGGGCGCTGCAGACCCACATGATTAAGCATACAGGTGAAAAGCCTCACGCCTGTGCCTTCTGCCCTGCTGCCTTTTCTCAGAAAGGGAATCTCCAGTCCCACGTGCAGAGAGTCCACTCGGAGGTGAGCCTGGCGCGCGGGCTGCAGACACGTGCTCAGTAGTGCTCCCAACTTTGGGAAACCCCCTCCGGGAGTCCCTGAGACACCCCATGGTGGGACAGACTGAGCTGCTCCGGAATCGGCCTGCAAAGATTAGAGGCTAAATACCACTTGATCCTGCAATGAATCGAAAGCCTGAAATCGGGCTGCCTCTCAGTTTGGAGAAGTAGCCGCTGATGTGGAATACTGCAACTGCTGATGAAAAATGTACACATACGAATCCTTCCGACTTGAATATTTTAGCTCAAAAAAGGCTTAGAGGTGTTTTTGTATCTAACTTCTAGCCTTCACTATTGGGCAGTGTGCTTACCTGCTTAGGAAACTGAGAACATACGCCAGGCATCTCATTTTTCCTAAGTTATAATAACTACAAACTATGTTTTTTCACTCCTGAACCAATTCTAATATAGAAAAGACTAATATTTCAGTTAATCTTATACTGGCAATATTGATTAAAGAGAGATGGGTCATTGATTCTAGAGTTACCCAATTTAAAAGAAAAAGTAATGTTAAAGGGTTAGATTATTTTTCCTGTCATTTGTAATGGCACAGTAAATTATGATTTGTCACAATTGAAATATTTTTATCTAATAATTAATTGTAAAATCGTTTTTTTTTTCTGTTTCATTCTTTAAGGTCAAGAATGGCCCCACCTATAACTGCACAGAGTGTAGCTGTGTATTTAAAAGTTTGGGGAGCTTGAACACGCACATCAGCAAGATGCACATGGGCGGGCCGCAGAACGTGACGGGCTCTGCGGAGACTGCTCGCGTCTTCACGGTGAGTTAGTAAGCTGGCGACAGAAGGGTGTTCTTTTACCAAAGTCGGTCACTTACTGTGACCTTTAAAATGGAATGTGATCGAGTACCATAAAGATGCTATGGAATTTTTTTATATAGAGGCAAGGTGCTACTTTTTTCTAATTAGTGAAAAAAAAAATCAGTCTCTTAAATTTTAGAATAATATTAGATGATCCTGATTTATGGACTGTCACCTGGACCAGTAAAAATAAGACAAATGTAATCATTAATTTAGGAAATCGTAATTCCTACAGCGTTATTGATGATTATTATTGAATAGTCTATATCATTGTTATAATTGAAAAATCAGTTATCCTTTTAAGATATACTTTTCCATGTCTCACATGACAGTGATAATTTTTTCCTGAGATTTTGGACTTTTGGCAAACGAAATTGTATTTTCCAGTACACGTATTTAAAGTTGGATGACTCAGAGCACAAACACTTCTGTCCTATAGGGGTTCATAGCTCAGCCTCTCAATTGCTAGTGAATGGCAGAATCTAAGCAGAGACTTTTAGCAGCCACTGACCTTGGGTGCAGGTGTCTTGGAGGTATCAGTGTGGTCATGAAAGCAGTTACTTGGTGGTTTGTGTTATGGCAGCACTGCCGCCTTCTAGCCTAGAAAATAGGCCTGCTCAGTGTTCATTCCTAACATGCGTTTCAGTGTTTGTTTTTTCTTTTCTCACAGTATTTGCAGCTTGGGATGATTCCTCAGCTTAGTCTCAATCAGTGAAAATGTTGTAAATAAGTCCTAAAACGGGAGAATAATTAGAGCCTAATAATTAAGTCTTAAAATTCTCTTTTGGACTGAGAATTTTTTTAAATAAAATTTTCAGTGTGTAAATCACCAAATAAGAATTTTCACCATTTTCTTTGGCAATATGCAGATCAAATACATAGATGTCGTGGAGACCTGGAATGATAATCCAGGTGATTTAAAAGCTTTGTATTCTCAGTAAGAAACTGCAGTGCAGTGTTGGGTGGAGACCTGTGTCTGTCCTGCCCTCGCCCTGACTGGCCAGGCTGTGTGCTGTCTGGCTGGGCTGGCAGGGAATCTGGGCACAGCCTGTTGGCCTAGGTCTGGCTTTGCCCCACACTTTGCTCACTCTTAGCCTTTCTGCTCTATTCGTAAAGGTTTCAGCTTTGTCGTACGGTTTTATCTTATGACTTTTCATTGATTTTTTTTTTTTTTTTTTTTTTTTTTTAGCTATCACGATTTTTAATTTCTCGGGGCTCTTCTTTGTGATCTGATTGTTTCTTGTTCTTTTTTTAAAAAAATTATTGGGGTGACAATTGTTAGTAAAATTACATAGATTTCAGGTGTACAATTCTGTCATACATCATCTATAAAATCCCATTGTGTGTTCACCACCCAGAGTCAGTTCTTCCATCACTATATATTTGATCCCCCTTACCCTCATCACCCACCCCCCACCCCCTTACCCTCTGGTAACCACTAAACTATTGTCTGTGTCTATGAGTTTTTGTTTCTCATTTGTTTGTCTTGTTCTTTTGTTGTTTCTGGTTTATATACCACATATCAGTGATATCATATGGTTCTCTGCTTTTTCTGACTTATTTCGCTTAGCATTATACTCTCAAGATCCATCCATGTTGTCACAAATGTTCCTATACCATCTTTTCTTACCACCGAATAGTATTCCATTGTGCATATATACCACAACTTCTTTATCCATTCATCTTTCGAAGGACATTTTGGTTGTTTCCATGTCTTGGCCACTGTAAACAAAGCTGCAATGAACATTGGAGCACTTAAAAGCTTCTGCACAGCAAAAGAAACCATCGACAAAATAAAGAGGCAACCAACTGAATGGGAGAAGATTTTTGCAAACATTGCCGCCAATAAGGGGCTAATAACCAAAATATGCAAGAAATTCATGAAACTCAACAACAACAACAAAAAAACAAACAACCCAATTGAAAAATGGGCAGAGGACCTGAAGAGACATTTCTCCAAAGAGGACATACAAATGGCAAATAGACATATGAAAAAATGCTCAACATCACTAATCATCAGAGAAATGCAAATAAAAACCACAATGAGATATCACCTCACCCCAGTTAGAATGGCTATCATCAACAAGACAAATAGTAACAAGTGTTGGAGAGGCTGTGAAGAAAAAGGAACCCTCATACAGTGTTGGTGAGAATGCAGACTGGTACAGCCGTTATGGAAGGCAGTGTGGAGGTTCCTGAAAATATTACCATAGGACCCAGCAATCTCTCTCCTGGGTATCTATCCAAAAAATCTGAAAACATTTATACATAAAGACACGTGTGATTGTTTCTTTTTCAAGACATTCTTTTCTGGTTTGATGTACTTTCCTCTGCAACCTAATTAGCATTTTCCTTTTAAAAGTTCTCTTCTGCTCCTTGAGTTACCCACGTTGGGTAATCTCTCCACTTCTCTGTGGTTCAGATATAATTATTGGTGCCTGTTCGTGTGTCAGAATGAGACAGCAGTAAACCTGTGTGTGACCTTCCCATGCAGAGTGGAGCTGGGTCATCTCCAGGGTCACTTTACTGTGATTAGCCAGGGAACTAGCTCTTAAACTTGGGGTCACTGGTGGCAGGATATAAAAGATTTCTTGTTTAGTTTGGGGAATTAAGTGCCACAAAAGGTGTCCAACTTCTTCCCAGATAGTTTATTTTTATCACTTTAGAGGCAATCCCCCTCCGTTTTTTTTTTTTTGCCTGAAGGTAAGTGCTTAACTGCTATCTGTTCTATGAAGGAAGACAAGGGGTTGTTACAAGTGTCAGTCCTAAGTATTTTTGCCACTGTCTTTTTTTTCTTTCATTAATAGACTTTACTTTTAGAGCAGTTGTAGATTTACAGAACAACTGATTAGGAAGCCCCAGAATCCCACATGCTCCCCGCCCCAGCTCAGACTGGCTTGTTATTAACCCTGCCTCTGGTGGTGCGTTTGCTGCTGTCCACGAACAGACCCTGAGTGGTTACTCCTGACTGCAGCCCACCGGTGATGTTTGGGCTCACGCTTTGCACTGTGTGTCCTGCAGGTTTTGACAGATGTGCAGGGTCCTCTGCCCACGGTGACCGTGTCACATGGAACAGTTGCCCTGCTCACCACCATCTTGTTCATACAGCACTTCCGGTTCCCGCATTTCTGAGGACAGATCAGCCCCCCTGAGACAGTCTGAGCTCTGGTTTTGCAGACCATCGATTCTCCCAGTGCCCCTATTTTCCAGAAAACTTTTAAATTTTTTAACTACGGTACTTTCTTTCTAATTTTCTTTATTTTGTAACTTTTTTATTCCTTCATTTTAATGAGCTAACAGGAGTACGAGGTTTGTGTGCTCTGTCCCCCATCTTGAATTGATAGTGTCTGCTACTACTTAAAAAGCTTCAAAAAAGTTGTAGTAAAAAAATTCACGATTATGTTTGAAGAGCCAGTATTGTGCCAAACGTGAAAATTAGTAAGGCATCATGTTTAAAATTTGTGTTTGGGATAGTTAGATTTTAATGTTCATAGGGAAGGTATGCCTGTTTCCTTCCTTTTTAAAATCGAAGTTCAAGTTATGTAACTGTTGACGTTTTTAATGAAATGTTGCTGTGTTTTAGGCCACGCTGTTCCAGACTTTACCTCTTCAGCAGACGGAAGCCCAGGTCACATCGGCGTCCAGTCAGCAGAATTCCCAGGCCGTGACCGATGTCATCCAGCAGCTCCTGGAGCTCTCGGACCCGGGGACGGTGGAGTCCAGCCAGGCAACTCAGCCCGGCCAGCAGCTGAGCATCACCGTGGGAATCAGCCAGGACATTTTACAGGTGAGGCGCGTCCCTGCTCTCGTCTCTCTGGGTCACAGCCCGGCGCCATGACTGACGGATGAACATTCCCGACTGAAAAGTTATGGTGCAACAAAATAAGTTTATTAAGTTACTGATGGACAGTGCAGAGTCTAAATGATTTACTAATCTGTACATTTAAAAATTGTGTTAAAACCCTCATTTTTCTCTGTAAGTGAATTTACTTGAAAAGAAGGGGCTTGTATCTACTTCTGTGGACAGAGGCATAGGGCATATTTATTCTTTCTCGAAGTTCTGCTGTAATCATTCATAGAATCAGCACGGCCACTCTTGTCCAAGTGCCGTTCCTTGCACATGGGCTGGGGCTGGGGACCGGAGCGCAGAGCGCTTTCCTGGTTCCTCGTCTAGTCCAGCTTTACATTCAGGCTTCACTTCCAAACAGACAGCCTTGCCCCTCCTCTCTATTTATGTGTTTATTTACTTACTGTGAAACTAACCTGTCTCCTCTGCCCTTGTGATGACAAGTTGGCCTGGGATCACTGCAGTTGGTGTCTTAAGGGTAAACCCAGTGTAACTTAAGTGATTCCCAGATCTGTCAGACACAACCCGAATGGTCTTCAGTAAAATATCTGAAAGTCAGAACAATTAATTTCAACTCCCTGTAATTTAGAAATATCAGTGCTTGCCATACCGTATTTTGGGTGGAGGTGAGATGTCAGGTATCAGAAGGAACGTGTCGGCCTCCAGACAGTGGCAGTCTGGCTTCCAATGACACTTGGCAGTGCGCACCTTTATTTCTGGGAGGGTGGCATGAGTGTCCTGGTGGTGAGGCTAGCTCGATCTTTGTAACTGAATTGGGAGGCAGGTTCACGCCGTCGGATCTCCTAACCTTCTAGTTTTGTTCTGTCTTAGCAAGCCTTAGAAAACAGTGGGCTGTCTTCAATTCCAGTTGCAGCACACCCCAGCGACGCCAGCCTCGCCAAGACTTCCATGCCGGGTCAGGAGCCAGACATCGCCGACGTGCCCAGCGAGCCGCCCGGGCCTCCAGAGGCCGAGCAGGACACGGGGCAGGAGAGCCCAGAGAAACTGGACAGAAAGGAGAAGAAAATCCTCAAGAAGAAGTCGCCGTTCCTACCTGGTAATTGCCACGTGCTTTCATGTTTAGACATGTGGGAGGGCACAGTGCGTGTTTTGAAGAAACATGCCTTGTTTTTTCTTCTAATGGTGATGTTTGTGGACCGTTGCCAGTATCTACCTAACAGTGTTTGTTAGGCATTTAAAATTAAAAGCCACGAGATCAGTGTGTAAAGTCCCTTGTGCTTGGGCGGACTTCTTCCCGGTGCCAGTCTCCTCCTGCTGCCTCCCAGGGCCTCCGAGGCCTGGACCTCGTCTCCTACCAGCCCTGGACCCTCGTGCTCCAGTCCTTCCTGTCCCGCCCTGTGCAGACGTCTTGGCTGCACCGCTGCAGCTTCCTCCTGAGGTCTCTGCCTGCCTTTCCACCTGTGCTGCCAGTGGTGCCCTGCGAAGCGCAGCCCCGCAGCCTGAAACCCTTAGCGTTCCGTTCCTTGGCCTTGGAGCGTCCGTGACTGGCCCCGCAGGCATTCCAGTCCTCGTGCCCTGCTTTTCTGGTGCCAACTGGCATGACGGTAAAGTTTGGTTCCTGCTGATTCTAGCAGGAATCCTGTGGATTCGCCACCTCTTCTGAATGCCATGCTGCCCCATGGGCCGGCTGCATCCAGGACGTGGTCTTCCTGCCACACTCTGGAGGGCACTTAAGGCCAGGCCCCGAAGAACGCCCCCTCCCCCTTCTCAACTCTCCCGTGTCTCGTGTCAGTGGGTGCGCAGCTGGAATACACCCGTTCACTTCCGAAGACCCCCACGGGCAGCATGGCTCTTTGCATGGAGCCAGCCTTGCTATGTCTTTCTTGAATAAGGGAGATTCCTGTCTTTTGGGCAAGTGTCCCTGTAAGGACATTTTCTTAGCGGGTACAGCCGGTCTGGCTCCCCGTGTCGTGCAGACAAGGGCTGTCTTGTTGCAAAGCATGGGATCACGTGTCATCTGTTAGCGCTTCGGAGAACATCTTTTCTCTCTGTGAACAGGACTTAGGAAACATCCTTGGCTCAACCCTCAAAGCACTGCAGTCCTGCTGTCCTCTTCCCCTGGGTCTGCCCCCCCGCCCCCACCCAAGTGAAGATAGGATGAGGGAATTGAAGTGGTTTATCATCAGGCTTTTCCTGGTGTCCGGGGGGCAAGAGGAAAAAAGGGGCTCTTGCCACATATTTTGTTAGTCATGTGATAGCCTCCCAGCTTACAGGGCAGCTTTGCGTTTCTGAATATTGGCTGCTATTAAACAGTGGCCATCGCAGCCTGAGTGAGGCCTTTCACACGTGTTACCGCTGCTGCTGTCTGCACCCATCCTGCTAACACCTTTTCATGTGCTCTCACATGGCTACAGCGACAGGCCCTTCCCCAAAAGGCCAGACCTGACTTGGTGGAGCGTCAGTAGCAGTGGCTCGCCCGCCACGTTGTGGGTGTTAGGATCCCACGGAGATTTCAAAACGGGATTCTAGTTGGCCTTATTATGCAGGCCTCACTGTGGCGTTCTGTGCTTATAGGGTTTGTGAAGATTTTGAAATACTTGAGTAAGTTAAATACATATGTAGAGTACTGAGCACGTTTTTGCAATTCTAGTGAATTTTAGATTACTTTTTTTTTATTTCTCTCTGTCTCACTTTTCTTCCCTTTATTTTTTATTTATGACCCATTTTTGAGTTTGCTTGGCCAGTATGTTTGTTTTCAATTTCACTTTTTATTAAAAAAATGTATAACACCGGCAGTTAATTTATGAGACCACTCTCTTTGGTAGACTACACATTGGTGTTGGAACAATTTATAGGAATGTAATTGCTATAGACAAAAACTAGTTTTAATTATTGTATTTCCTTCATACTGTGTCTGTACACATGAAAGAAAATTAAAAATTTTAAGCATTTTATATTCAGTAATTTAAAAACTACACTGTTTTCCATACCCATGGTCTTTCTAAAGGACTTCACTTAAAGTTTCAAGTAAAAAAAATGAAGGTACCAGGACACCTGGGCTGTATGTCGCAGCAGCATTTTACAGAACAGTTCGAGTCGGCACAGAGCAGCCTCTTGTCCCATAGCTGCATTTAGGCAGCACAGTCCCAGTGCATAGACTGCAACGAGCTCAAAGCAGTGTGGAAGAGACCGGTGTGGATGGCACGGAGAAGTTGCTTCCTTGTAAATCACAGGTGTTCCAGAGGCAACGTGGGCGCACAGGGTCAGGCCGCAGGGCTCGCCGTCTGAGAGACCTACCTGTCAGTCACGTGTAAGCCCCTTAGCATCAGGCCATGGCACTGCCTGCCAGGACCTCTGATTGTTTCCAGAGCTGCCTGCGTGGAGGGCACGTGCTCTCGTTGCAGGTACTGAGCACACTGGGCCGGTTTGTGGGGCCGTTCACGCAGGGGAGGGTGCTGCGTGTGCGTGTGCCAGGTCCTTGGGTGCTGCGGGGGCTGGAGACGTGCGCAGGTGCCGTGCCTGTTGGCGGACCCGCAAGTCCCTCCAGCCCAGCTTCACGTCCCCGCGTCCTGACTGCTCCCACTTCTGCGGGCACCCTTGGTGACAGTGACATTCTCAGAGCCTTGTGCTGCTGGACTTCGCTCTTCCCCAGCCTGTGACTTTGCCAGAAGCAAAGTAAGTGCTGTCTGAAGCAGCAGACCAGTCGTTTTCTTCTCGTCGGAGCGACACTTCAGATACCGCGTGAAGCAGAGGTGGGGACATTTGCTGTAAACGCAGGGTGTGGCTGTGTGTGGCGGGGACAGTGGTGGGCTCCTGGGGGCCCCCAGCTTCACAGTCCGGGCGTGCGTCCTCTGGCGGATGGGGTGAACAGAAGAGCCACCCCCAGGCTGGAAGTCCTGCTGTGGAGGACCATGTGGGCCGGTACGAATGTGTGGGAGCGGTCCAGGGTCACTTGGGAACAGCCGCCTGGCCCACCGTCTGCCTTGGTGACAGCTTTGCAGGTGCCACTGGCACGTGCGACAGTGTGGCTGACACATCTGCTCGAGAGGCCTGCCTTTCTTCATCTTGTGCTAGCATTAGATCTTCTCAGGATTTGCAGCCTGCCCAGCAGTGGACGTGAAGAGAACCCTTGTGGATGCTGGCCTCCGCCGGCTCCTCTGCCGACTGCCAGCACTCCGGCTTCTACAGCAGCTGCTCACAGCTGCCCAGAAAGGGCTGGTAGCCCCCGCCGTGGGGAAAACCCTGACACATCTGTGTTCTATCCAGAACCTCCTGCACAGAAGGATACCTTTGTTTTTTGAGAGATTTGATCAGTATAGAAGAAAGCAGGTTACTGGTTCCACTCCGTACTGTCGCACTAGAATGCCTCAGAGCCCGTGATCCAGGAGAGCCATCAGCATGAAAGGAATGTGTTTGGGTTCAAGTGGGAAGATGTCACCTCTGACAGCAGAACTCCTGTGTCACAGGATCCTTCTCGTGTGGAAACTGACTGCAGAATGAGGATGACACGTCTGGGCTGCCGCAGCTGGAAGCCTTCCCCATCCTCTCACCCATCTGCCTCTCAGGCTCCACCTTGCTGACTTCCAGCGGACGTAGCACTGGCCAGTGGGGCTTCAAGTTTCTGGCACTAGCTCCACACCTGACTTTTGCTTCGTTTGCCTGGTAAATGTACCGGAGACCAGGTCCTTCTGGCGCTCAGATGGCTGCCTTTCAGTGCACCAGAGGGTCAGGTCATGCGTGCACATGTTTCTGAGTGCCCTCCTGTGGGGTGGGTCCCTGCGGCCTTTGCAGCCCATGTGCACGAGTGCGGGTGCCTGTCGTATGTATCACGCCTGCTTCTCTGCCACAAGTGTGGTTCTATTGGCACACCAGGGTCCGGTCACGGGAAGGTGTGTGCCTGCAGTGGCACCTGGCACACGGTGAGTGCGTGCTTAGCTCTCCTGGAACTGATGAGTTTGGTGGCAGACCTTCCTGAGAAGTTACACAAATTCAGCAAGCTCCTTGGTTTGTTCATTACTGACATCTGACTTTGGGCAAGTGAGTTAACCTTGAAAATGTCAGCTTTCTCACCTATAAAAGGGGCAATGGTAGTATAAGTGGAAGAGGATTGAATGAGAAAATCCATGGCGAGTATGTGGACTGGTGCCTGATATAAATGCTTAAGGAATACATGCATCCAAAAATTATTTTTAAATCAGTGAAACTTGCCTGTGCCACCCAATTCAAGATAGACAGCAGGTCCAGTGCGAAGGGAGAAGTCCCCTTGGCCCTCCGTGTGCTCCGCGCACCCCTTCCCCGGGCAGCCGCCGTCACGGGTCTTTTAAACTTGCATGGGCGACACTACATATCATATATGTTCCTGTTGTTTTAGCAGGATAGGAGGCGTACTGTATATGTTATGTTGGAGTTATTTCCATCTGATACGGAATTTTACCAAATGCCTGGATAGCATTCCATCTTAGGGATAAACAGTATTCAGACGATTTGCCATCTCCTGCTAACATAGACAGTGCTGCCGTGGGGATGTTTGTAGCTGTCATTTCGCACATGTAAATGTATCTGTAGGGTATATCTCTGCAAGTGTCCAAGGTTTCAAAGCATAAGCTCTGTAAAGATTGTTTTAAGGCTTTAATTTTGAAATAATTTCAGGCTTAAAAGAAGTGTTGCAAACACTATACAAAGAATTGTCATATGCCTTTCATCTAGATTCCCCAAGTATGAACATTTTCTTACATTTGGTTTCTCTCTACCTGTAGTTTCCCTGACTTTTCTGAGAGTGACCTGCAGATATAATAACCCTGAAACTCTAAAAATGTGAGTGTCCGTTTCCTACGGCCAAGGACACCGTCTTCCATAACCCCAGTACAACCATCAACATCAGGGCATTCAAATTGATCTGGCCTACAGACCTCACTCACTATTTGGTTCACCAGTGTGCTTGATAACAAAAGAAAAAATTGTGTACGGACTTTCAAATTTGGGGCACATTGTTGATTTCCTTCCATGGAGTCACATCGACTCTACGACCAGCAACATTTATTGGAGCTTTTGTCTGTTCACAGCCTTTGGAAGAGACTCACCAAAACTCTGGGACTTTTTTTTAATCCTCTGACAGGTTAAAAAGGGTTTCCTCTCGTAGCTCTCATTTCAGTTTCCTGAGAAGGATCTGGGTTGAGCAGCTTTTCATGTTTAGAGGACCGTTTGCACTAGACTGCCCTGTGGTCATCCGAGGATGGTAGTGCCTCTGAGCTGTGTTTGTGACACGTGTATTTTCCTTATCTGTGTGCCCTGTTGAGTTAAAAGGGAGACTTTGTTTTTATAAAAAGCTAATTGGTCAGTGAGTACGATGCTTGTACTTCGATAGTATCTTAGACTTCAATACTTACGTTATGGAAAACCTTTCATTTAACTCTTACCTACTTCCGTATTTTAAACAGAATCTTTGACTCAATTGCATTTTGTTTCCAGATGGACAGGCAACTGTCCAAACACTGTTTATTGAATAGGTCATATTCTCCCCACTGAAGTGCAAAGCCACCTTTATTACACATTATACTCTCAAACCTACATCGGTCTTTTCGGGATTTGATTCTGCTCCACTAACCTGCCTTTTGATCCGAGTGTTCTGGTACCAAATGGTTGTAGCTTTATAATGCTCTCACAAATAGGGAGTCTCACCCTCTCTTGCACTTTTCTCAAAGTGTGTTTTTGACTATTTTCACATATTTACTTTTTCACATGTATTTTAGAATTATCTGCTGAACTTCCACAACTCTAGTTCTACCACAGTCCTGTTGGTATCAGTATATAAGTGATTTAACCAGGGAGAATTGGGGTCTTTATAATTTTCAATCTTTGTACTAAAGAATAGGCTATGCATTTCCATTTATTCAGATTTTCTTTCCTTTTTTTCATATTTTGGTAGTATTTAAAATTTTCTTCTGAATTGTATTTGTGGATATGAAGGATATTGATTTTCATGTATTAAAACATGGGCCTCTTTCTAAGTTTCAGTTGTTTTAGTTATATAATCATATCATTTGTAGTAATGATTTTTACCTTTTCCTTTATAGTGTGTACTATATATCTCTATCTTACCTAATTTCATTGGCTAGTATCTCTAAATACTATAAATTAATGGCAGTGGTAATGACTTTTTCCTGACTTCAACAGGATTGCCTTTCGTACTGGCCTATTAAGTCAAGTGTATTGAGATGTTTTATTCACCTCCTCCTGTTTTTAGACAATTTTTTGATACTTTACATGCTGAATTTTAGTACCGTGTTTCCCCGAAAATAAGACCTAGCTGGAAAATCAGCTCTAATGTGTCTTTTGGAGCAAAAATTAATATATAAGACCTGGTCTTACATTATATATTATATAAGACCCGATCTTATAGTAAAAAAAGACTGGATCTTATATTAATTTTTGTTCCAAAAGACGCATTAGAGCTGATGGTCCAGCAAGGTCTTATTTTCGGGGAAACACAGTAGAAGCCTTTCAGTATTAAAAATGATTATATGTTTTTTCTTTTTAAATTTGTTAGTATGTTTGAAGGGAAAAGCTGTTGCCCAGTATCAGGGAAGGTTGCTGTGGGGAATGCAGGTCTGGTTTTCCAGATCTTTCCCTTTTTCAAAGGGCCGGAATCTGGGTTCACTTTTTCCTTTGTCACTGCATGGGCCAAACAAAACATACGCAGGCCAGATTTGGAGGTGGCTTCAGGGCTGCCAGTTTGTAATCTGTTTCATCCATTCCCAGAAATAATTAGAACCTGATGACAGTTTTATATTATGTTATCTTACGTAATTACAGATAGATTTCATTTTTGTTTGGAAAGAAATCTGATTTTTGAGGAGCATTTACTAATTTAGGTCATAGGAAAGGTCACAGACGTCATAGTTCCCTATCAACTTTATATACCTTACTTTCTGGATTTGTCATGATGAGACCTTTAGGTGATTGTTGCATTTTTCTGAATTTTTACTGATTAAGCAGTCTCAAGTTTAACTCTCTTAATATAAGAAATATCACCATAAACTAAATGTCTTTCTCTTACTTTTAAAACCACTTCCCTTATTTCCTACTCTTTTTTTCCTCCTGGTTTGTATTCTTCTCCTGTTGCTTTTCATTCGGTTTCTGAACCCCCTTTCCCCATGCTAGTGAGTTTTGCAAAGAGCATTCTGTCAGGCAAGTACATTTCCTTTCCTTATAGAGCCGCTTTACAAACTGAGAATTCCTTATTCACTGGAACCAAAGAGAAGGACGGGATTACCTTCTTCCTGCTGAAAATGTCCGTGCAGCAGGTTCTCCAGTAACATCATTTCATTATAAAGTCAGTAAGAAAAAAAAAATCGATACCTGGCCAGGGCCATTGTATGCATGGAGTATGCACGTTGTCCCCAGGTCTGCGAGGGTTTTCTCCGGGTGCTCTGGGTTCCTCCCGTGTCCCAAAGATGTGCGGTGATGTGAGTGGCCTGTCCACGTTGTCCCCGTGAGCCAGTGAGTGTGTGTGTGAGTGGTGCTGCGGTGGAGGGCGGATGTCCAGGGTGGGTCTAGCCTGGCGGCCTGACCTGGAGAAGTGGGTTAGAAAATGACCTTCCTTGTTTTTGTTCATCTTCCTTAAACGTCTGTGTAGCTCACATTTATTTCAGTGATTAATGTTAGAAGTGTTTGGGGTCTTTCCTTAGGAGTTTGGGGAGGCTTTTATGACCCAAAATATGCCATAGCAACCTAGCTGTTGTTTAAATCAATTGGCCTACGTGAAAATTGGTTTCGTTTTATGGTAATTCGCTTAAAGTCACAGGTTCCAGGAACCTATGGACAACATCCAGTGAAGTCTTACTGGACAGACAGTTAAAGAAAGAGTTATGCTGAATGTGGTTTTTTTAAAAAAATGTTTTAGAAGTCATTTTACTTATTATATTGCCATAAATTCTATTTGTGATTTTTTTTCTGATAGGGATAGTTTTAACCCTGATTAAAAGTTGCATAATAAGGGAGTTATAAAAGGATCTTTTATTTTGACCGTGAACTTGTTTGTGTCATCTATAGTATTCCTTTGCCTTATGTATCTGTAAATCCCCTTTGGTGGCATAAGAACTTAACCATTTCCTAATTATTTGCATCTTTTTTTTTTTTTTTTTTTTTTTTGTGAGTGTTATCAGACAGGTTCAAACAGTACTTACTGCAACTTCATTCCTCCTCCTTCTCTTGTGCTTGGAGTTCATTTTGGAGTCATTCAGTCACCCCTGTTTTTAATTTACCTTCTCAGTTTTAAACTGGAGTCTGCACCGCCAAGTCTTGGTCTGCCGCCTGAGCTGGACTCCCCGGTCCGGTTAGAGCTCTTCTCCCACAGGCTGACTCAGGTCTCGTGGGACTGGGAGGATTTCCTGCAGGTTCAGATACTAGTCCCCGGGAATTTCGGTGATGACGGGAGTTTCAGGTCCTTCCGCCACTGCTCAGACCGCCGTGCTGCGGCCGAGCGTGCGCTCGCACAGCCGGGGGCGCGCGGCCGTCCGACCCGGGTCCCGCGTGGGCGGCCCCGCGTGGGCGGCCCCGCGTGTGCAGGTGAGCCCGACAGCCCCGCTTTCCTTCTGCGCAGGCTCCATCCGCGAGGAGAACGGCGTCCGCTGGCACGTGTGCCCCTACTGCGCCAAGGAGTTCCGGAAGCCCAGCGACCTGGTGCGTCACATCCGCATCCACACGCACGAGAAGCCTTTCAAGTGTCCGCAGTGCTTCCGGGCCTTCGCGGTCAAGAGCACGCTGACCGCGCACATCAAAACGCACACGGGCGTCAAGGCCTTCAAGTGCCCGCACTGCATGAAGAGCTTCTCCACGTCGGGCAGCCTCAAAGTTCACGTCCGCCTGCACACAGGTGCCGCCTCCCCTGCGCGCTGGGGGCCGGGCGCTGAGCCTGCGCGCTGGGGGCCGGGCGCTGAGCCTGCGCGCTGGGGGCCGGGCCCTGAGCCTGCGCGCTGGGGGCCGGGCCCTGAGCCTGCGCGCTGGGGGCCGGGCCCTGAGCCTGCGCGCTGGGGGCCGGGCCCTGAGCCTGCGCGCTGGGGGCCGGGCGCTGAGCCTGCGCGCTGGGGGCCGGGCGCTGAGCCTGCGCGCTGGGGGCCGGGCCCTGAGCCTGCGCGCTGGGGGCCGGGCGCTGAGCCTGCGCGCTGGGGGCCGGGCGCTGAGCCTGCGCGCTGGGGGCCCCGCTGCCTAAGGAAGTCCCGGGCTGGGCCACGTGGCTCACGTCGCCAGCGCACTCCGCGCTGCACACGGGCGACACAGGCGACACAGGCGCAGAGCCTCCGGGGCGGCAGGTGGCGGGGCAGGCCCATGGCCTGTGAGCGACACCGCCCCCCCGCCGGGCGGGGACCGTGGTGCGAGGCGGGAAGGGCAAGCCTCACGCCTCCCCCTCCGGTCACATACTTGACAGTCAGTATCCGGGCACGAAAACGTCCACGTCCGGGCGCCGACTCTATTGTAACAGCTTCGTTGACATGTCACGCACAGACCCCACACGCCCAGTTCTCCGGTTTTAAAGAATGGTGTGCAGTTTCAAGCACGCTCCGCCCCCCAGGCCCACGCAGGTTGCGGTAACTTCCCGCCCCCGCGGCTTCCCGGCCCCACCGACCGCACGTTGGGGACGGCTGGTCAGTGGATTCCGTTCCGTGTCCTTTGGAATCTGCGCCCTCGGTCACCAGTAGCGCTGTACCTGAAGGCGATGCCCTCCAGAAAGGGAAGGCGGAGTGAGTCGGGCGCTGAGAGCACGGCGGCTCTGTCCCCACCGCCGCCTGGCGGCCTCACCCCCTCAGCGGCCCCCACGTGGCCGTCCTCGGGGCGGGGCCTGCGCGGGGCTCTTGCCGCGCACGGCTGGCTGGTGGCCCCGCACGCGCCTGCGGGCAGCCTGTGGTGACAGCAGCTCCCCGGGGGCGAGCTGCGTCTTACACACGCCTATCCTGGAGGACCGCCAGTACCTCGCAGAGCCAGGTTTTACTTTCTCCGGAACATAGTAGATGTCTTTAGCTTTTTACTTCAAATGCTCTTATCACATGCCTTACCCCATGAACTGTATGCAAACAAGGGGAAATCATTTATAATAATCACAAAATTATAAGCATGAAAAGATAAATTGAATATTCAACTCAGAATACTAGAATTTTATGTTGGCATTCATTGTTGAGATCTATTTCCTCGAAATAATTATATGCTGTGCTTTTATTTTTATTAGGAGTCAGACCTTTTGCTTGTCCTCACTGTGACAAGAAGTTCCGAACCTCAGGCCACAGGAAGACCCACATCGCTTCGCACTTTAAACACACAGAGTTGAGAAAGATGAGGCACCAGCGCAAACCCGCCAAGGTCCGCGTGGGCAAGGCCAGCACGCCGGTCCCCGACATTCCTTTGCAGGAGCCGATCCTCATAACCGACGTGGGTAAGACGTGTGTCCCTGTGCTGCTGGCAGAGGGTGCAGGGTGTTAAGGCCCCAGGGTTAGTCGCAGGCTGCAGTCAGTGAAGTTCTTGTCAAGCCCTGTTGTGCCACCAGGACCGCGATGTCGCACTGTTAAAATGCTGCTCACGTTATGTTCTTGCTTCAGAGAGAAATGATGTGTCCGTGAGGGTCTCAGTGTGGGAGTTCTCAGAAAGGAAAATGTCTGCCTAAAGGGAACCCTCACAGACGCACAGGCATTCGTTATGAGACGCCCACAGCGCACGCTGCCCTCATCCCGGCGTCCCTGCCTGGTGCGTGATAGACTCGGGCCGCTTTATCGTTGAGCTTTCTGTTACAGCAGCTGTAATCCTCAGGGTATTGTTTAGAGTATAGAAACCGATCGAGTGTCCACGGCCCGCTGGAACCCTGTGATGTCCTTGTCTGGTGTGGGGAGCCCACACTTGTTGGCTGTGTGTAGTATTCACCATAGTCTGCAGGTTCTCAGTGCTTTGCGTTACTCTCCAAATGCAGAACAATCTGGAAAAGTCAAGACTGATTAAGCATTAAACATTCATTTAGTGTCCCTGGGATTCTCCTTTATGCTGGAAGCTTACTCTCAAATTACCAGTTCTCTCAGGCTGCATGGAGCCAGTCAAACACCCATGTGTTTCCTGGCTTTAAGTGTGTAAATCCTTAGTCGAGTGAAAGTAGAATCCTAATTCTCCAGACTTCTTTCCCGGATTCAAATGGGACACGTTTTGCTCACTGGCTTCACATGCCTGCATCTTAGACCAGATTAGAAGTGGACTTCTCCCTTAGTGAAGGCTGAGCGAGAGGCATGATGGGAAAGATTTAAAGAAGTGGCTTCACATTGTAAACCGGAAAACGTGAATATTCATTGTCATGCTTAACTTCATTGTTATGGATACTTGTGTCTGTCTCTTCTCTCAGAGTCTGAGCTCCTTGGGGGCTATGGAGAAAAGATGTGACTGTAATCGGCTTGGGGGACAGACTTGGTACAACATGGCAGAGAGGGTTTCCGTGTAATCTATTTGACTGTATTGGGAGATGACATGTTCCAGTTCAGTCTGCTTACGGAAAACACAATATGTTTTGTATTAAGACTGTCACTCTGCAAAGTGCAGAATGCGTGTCCCCCGCCCAAGTCCTCCTGTGGAGATCCCTGATGGGCCAAGTGTCTGTACAGCAGAGCGCTAGGGACGAAAGCCCCTGAAGTCCTCATTTTATGGACTGCCTTAAGCCTGACTAGTTGGTAAGCTTTTGAACAGCTACCCTTCCCCTGCCAACCCCAGGCATTTCTTCTTTTTTGGTGTGGGAAATGGCACAAGCAATATGTTTTCTTATTTGTGAAGTATCTTATTTTTTCCCTTGTGAAGCAGTCTTTTACTTTCTAAAAAATACCTTATGAATTTCATTAATTTTACCTACTTCTATGGATTTATATAACTAATTGCTTAACATTGTTTTTCTTTCATGTTGCTTTTTAGTGTATATCTTGTCTGATAAAACAGATAAAACTAGTTTCTCACATTTGTACAGTTCATTTTAGTTGTGTGAGGAGAATTTAAAAATTTCTTTATTAGCGGTTTTGTTGGAAACCATGTATTCCACTTAGTTCAATAAGAGCAACAAAGTGTCTTAGCAGATACTATTTGGAGTTCACCTTTTTCGTTAGCGATACTTTTATGCTAATAGTTACTGAGTAGCTGTGCTGGGTGTGTTACCAGCGGACCCTCTGCGGGGAGTATCTGATCTCTCCTTCTCCATGTTTAGTAATTACCAGAGGTGTCACTCTTTTCAGTTGCCATTTGGGAGAATCTGCACATGAGTTTTATGTCCTTTTCATAGAACCTAACGTGGTTCCCTGAGCCCCGTAGATGTCCCATTAAGGCTGAACACAAGACTGAATGAACGAGCTGGGTTTGAATTTGTTCCCGCTTCTCTTTCTTCCCTGATTGTCTAGACACCGAGGACAGGGGCCTTCCTGTATTCGGTCGTATTTAGGTGTCCTACTTGGCAGGTGCTGTGTTGGCTCAGGGTTGTGTCCGTGACCATGGGACAGGTCCCAGTCTCAAGAAGCTGTGGCCAGTGGGGTGGGAAAAAGAGACAAAAACAAGCAGTGACAGGTACTGGACTAGAAAAAAGTCACAGCGTGGCGATGGGAAAGTGTGGGTTTGTTCAGAGAATAGTGAGCGCACAGGGTGTAGAGGGACAACATGCGTCTTGTGCGTAGACGGGTGGCCACGTAGGCAGGTGGAGAGTGTGCCGGCCCGTGCTGGAGGGTCAGCCGAGCAGCTGCAGTCAGTGCGTTCTGGAGAGGAGGCCACGGAGGGCTTCGACGCAGGCTATCAGGATCCGAGCTTCCGTCAGTGAAGTGAGAAGGCAGAGTGGAACCGTCACTGGGGCCCCCGGGCCTCGCTGGGCTGTGCCGGGCAGAGAGCGCGAGTGCGTCTGGTTCACAGTCGGCCCTTCTACAGCCGTCACTCTGTCTGTGTCAGGTTCGGTATGTCGGGGAAGGTGGTGGGTGGACTGAATCACTGAAGTTTTTTCTTTTGAGCGGGAGAGAGGAGTTGCTAGGAAAAGCGAGGTGTCACCATGAATCCTGAATGATGTTGGAGCTGCCTGGAAGGAATGTCTTGGCGTGGTGCAGCTACAGCCCAGCTTGTCCAGAGAATGTGTGAGATGGGGAAGGTTTGGCAGCGCTCAGGGTTTGTGCCATGTGCGTTCTGCACAGGTCACAGGGAGCGTGCTGGATTCTCTGAAATATAAGCGACCCTCTGATGCCAGCAGCACGAAATGCAGGTCGGTCGACTCCAGTCTAACATGTGAGCCACGTGACTCAGCAGAGTGTCTGAGGTCTCTTCACTTTGTCATTGTTTCTCTGTTGTTTGACATGATTGGCAGTGTCAGTAGAAACGAGGCAGCAGGTATATGAGACATTGGAGAAGTGGATGTCCAGGACTGGCCAACGGCAATCTTGAGGACACAGGGAGGAAAGTTCTCCAAGGTTCTGGAGCATCTGCCCTGTGTGACCAGGAGAGTGTGTCCATGTGTACAACTGGGAGAGCTGGGAGGGAAAAGTTGGTTTAAGGCAAAGAATTGAACTGACCTGGCTCTTAGGAAAAGTTAGAAGACAATGCCTGTTAATCGTCATGGCATAAAGTGGGTGGTACGGCTGAGGGAGGAGAGGGTCTATGGGACGGCTGCCTTGTCGTGGAGGGAGGGGGACCAGCCAAGACAGAAGCGACAGTGTGTCTTCCTCTTCCTGTTCCAGCTGATCACTAAGTGGTGCAAAAGGTTCAAGTGTACGTTTGTCCTGAATTGCACATATCACTCAGTAGCTTGATCAAAGCATGTTTATTACATGGTCAACTAAGGGAATTCGTTATTTATTGAAATTATGTAAAACCTGAATTATTTAAGTTGTTATTTAAGTTAGTAATTTGGCTATTTGCACATACCCCTTTAATAAAATTCCTGTGAAAGCACTGACTTATTTTAGAATGAAAGATCATGTTAGAATCGTTTCTGTTTTGAGTTTATTATAGTACCTAGTGTGCAGCTTTCATACTGAACAAATAAGGGATTTAAAATCCCAAGTATTAATAACTTAAATTTTGGATAAAGTTATGTAAATGCCATGTCAATAAATGCTCGTGTAGAAACTAGATGTACAAATCCATTAAAATCGGCTCTAGAACGAAGGGATGGGACCGGGACAAAGTAGGTATTCCTTATGTTGAGAAAATGTTTATTTTATACCGACTTTATAAGTACTTCCCGATACGTGCTCTTTAACTAGCTAGCTCCTGATACATTAAAGTAGCATTTAGTTACCACATTGAAATCTCTACTTGAACTCCTCGGAATTTTCATCTTCTGGGTACAACAGGTGCCTTTTGACATTTAACTTTTTTAGTAGCACTGAGAGTGAATTATTCCTGATTTTCTTTTGGTTTGTAGGTCTTATCCAGCCCATTCCAAGAAACCAGTTTTTTCAAAGTTATTTTCATAATAATTTTGTAAATGAAGCAGATAGACCATACAAGTGTTTTTACTGTCATCGTGCATATAAAAAATCTTGCCACCTTAAACAACACATCAGGTAAGGTACCGTACATTCAGAGATGGAAATTTAGTATAATTACAATGATTTAGTGATCTGGTGACTTGTAGAAATATTAAGGATGATTGGTGTTAGCTTGTGGTATTTAAAATGTCACACTTGACCCCAAAATATTTATTGGTAATTTACAGTTTTATTCTTTAGAGCCTGGACTAAAATATTTTACCCAGAAATGGCCACTCCTATTATATTTCAGTATTTACAATTTCTAGGACGTGCCAAAGAAGTGTTTGCTTAGTTTCATTAGATTTATGTTCTTGAACAGTTTTTCAAGGTATTTATCAGAGTGGAGGTTAATTCCTGGTGCTAACAACAGCAAACAAAGAAAGGAGAACCTTGGCCCCAAGTGACAGTAAGGTGCCGTGAGCAGAGTGTGGAGCTCAGGGAAGCGGGGCTTCCCCTGTCTCAGTGGCGTGCTGGCTCTGGGACTCCAGGCAGGGCACGTGAACCCTGGCGTCCCAGGCGTTCTCCCTGGGAATACAGGGAGGGCCGCGTCTTTGCCGCATAGCTTAAGAAAGTGATGATGGAGTGAAATGATGTATGAGGGTGCATTCTCAATTATAAAGATTACCAAAGTGTCAGAAGCTTGCTCATTTATTAAAATGTGTATTCTTTCTAGATCACACACAGGTGAAAAGCCTTTTAAATGTTCTCAGTGTGGAAGAGGTTTTGTTTCTGCGGGAGTGCTCAAAGCACACGTCCGAACGCACACTGGACTAAAATCTTTCAAGTGTCTGATATGTAACGGCGCGTTCACTACGGGCGGTAGTTTGCGGCGGCACATGGGCATCCACAATGACCTTCGTCCCTACATGTGTCCCTACTGCCAGAAAACGTTTAAGACCTCGCTGAACTGCAAAAAGCACATGAAAACCCATAGGTAGGTATCGTTCTGATGGCCGCTTTTTCATAACCCTCATAATTCCCACGTGGTGGCGGAGAGTGTTTGTAAGAAATAATTGTCTTTGATTCTTATATTGTTACTTGTAGCTTAAGGTGTGTGGGCTAAAGAAAACTCTGTATCAGTGTCTTAAGGGTCTGTTGAGAACCACAGACCTTTTCTATTTTTTATTTTTATTTTTTAATAGTATACTGAAATGTAGTCTATATTGGGCTTAAATGCTTTAAAGTCTCTTTTAAAACTGATAGTCAATAATAGATGGAATGCTAAATGGGTTGTATCTAGTATAATTAGGTAGTGAAGGTTTCAAAAGAGAAAACTGTAGTCACCCTGTGCTTTCTAGGCGTAGCGTTAGTGCATTGCATGGTAAGCATTGTGTTGTAGACTTGGAAGGACGTGTGTTAGCTCTCACATAAATCCACTTTTAAAGAGGATGTACAGTTTCACATGGTTAACATGCTCTCTTATGTCTGAATGGAGGTGACGCTCAGCGTTGTTGCAGGCACACATTGCTGACTCGGGGTATTTCCGTGAAGCCCCAGAATTCCATATTGGAATGGAAAGCCTGGATGAGGTGCCCCCTCCCTCCTAGGAGACTTTGAAAATGGGAGTCACTAGGCCTACCTACCATGCAAGAAGGTTATACTTTCTGCCTTAGAACATTTGCTTGGGGACAGCGTTTTCACCCGGACGTCTCTGCGTGGACACTACCTCCAACACCAAACCCCAGACGTTGGAAGACATTAACTGTGAGAAATAGTCGTCTGGGTATGACCCACGGGGTGCCCACGCACACTGGACAGAGTTGACTTTCCTGACTGTGGCACAGTTGGTTACTTAGTCGAGAAGTCTAACTGCTTCTTGAGACCATCTAGGGAATACAGTGTGAGTGGTGACAATAGAGGGGACTCCTGCCAGTCCTGCCCTCTGCATTACCGCATTTTGGAGAGGAAATCTCAGACTTCACGTGCATTCAGGGAAAAGAACTTGCTGCATGCACAGAGGCCCAGGAGAGCGGCCCTGCTTTCTGGAGCCAGGAGCCTGATGTGCCCCATGCGGGTGCAGCCGGGCGCCCTCTTGCTCAGCGGCATGGAAAAGCTCTGCCAAGCCGCCTTTACGGCAGCTTTGTGGTGGGCTGCGGCATCCAGGACCATCTGTGGACCACCTGGCTGCTGGTATCATTTCCGGGAAGTAGGCCAGCTGCTTTCAGCTGGGTCACTTCTATTAGGTGGAGTATCACATCGGCCACTGCTTGTCATGGGTCATGCTCAGGCATAGGTGCCAGTTACTTTAGGAGATGAACTTATGACTTTGAGGTGACAGTCTACAGGCTAGTAGGTCTGTCATATTGCGGAGCTAGGTGTTTCTCTCATAGGTTCTGTGTACTTTGAACCTGTCTGCAAGCACACAGTAGGTCCAGTGTTTCATCCCTTTGTTTGAAGTGTTGAGAATTCCTAAAATACCATAGCACTTATATTGAAAACAGGTATAAAAGGTTACTGTAGTGAAAGTCATTGGGAAAAAACCCAGCAAACACAGAAAACGAGCCACACATTATCCTGCAAGACGCCTTTGCCCCCCTTTGGGGAGCAGTGGAGAAGACGCGTGAACACCGACGTCACTACACAGGCCATGATGGTGACCTGTGACAGTGCCTCTTATCATTCCTGCTGTTTTTCAATCATATTTTTGTTCCCCTTTCCTCACCGAAACTAGTTGAGGAGAGTCTATTTCTGATAACCACAATATGAAGAGATTGTGTTTGGAGCTAAGAATGGAGTTCTGAGTTGGCAGATTGATAAGATTCTGGAATCAGCTACATGGTGGAACTTATGTGGTGTGCCCATGATGTCTCGTGGGGCCACTCACTCAGACCTCAAATACTGTGCAGCCTGGTCATCAGATGGTTGAGCTATTTTGTTAAGTTCTTTGATTTATTACTGAATTCATTGTTCATTTTTCTCTTTCAAAGATAAATTGTTGACCTTGATGAAAATGTACGGGACAGACTCTATAGTAAAAGCAACATTAACATGAATGACGATCTTGCAGAAAATCAGAGTGGCCGTATGCCTGTTGGTCTGTGTCCTGTAACACAGCGGACTCTCGGTCACATACGACGTCTGCACCCCCAGGCTGAGAGACAGCAGGTTATGGGACTTTGTCCCCTGCCACGGCACCACATCCGTTTATGATTACATTAAAGGCACTTTCTAGGGGCACTGTCTCGTTTCATACAGTTCTTTTTCTTAAATTAACTCACCGCAGAACTGGAGTAGGGACAGTTTTACTAGGAAGCAGGAGGTGTTTTTTATATTTTTTTAAGTTAGAAATGTGTTGTTATTCGTCCTCCATTTGCTGCCTTTGTGTCGCTGTAATCTGAGAGCACGAAGGCAGCGCAATGTCTTCAGAATTGTTAACAGATCTAATGTGACTTCAAAATGGGGACATTAAAAATAAAAATGTGCTTACCGATGTGTTATTACTTTATAGTAAGAGTGTTACGATGAGTGAATTACATCTTGCACAGCAGCATTCTGTGCTGCTGATTGCCCATAGCTCCTAACCCGAGGAATTCCCGTTGGTTGCTTTGAAGATACGAGCTCGCGCAGCAGCTGCAGCAGCACCCACAGGCCGCCTCGATGGACGACAGCACCGGGGGCCAGCAGGGCGTGTCCGTGTCCACGCAGGTGCCGGTGGACATGGGCAGCCCGGAGCTGCAGCCGACGGCTGATGCCGTGACAGCAAACCCCGCAGCCATGCTGGACCTGGAGCCACAGCACGTCGTGGGGACAGAAGACGCGGGGCTCGGCCAGCAGTTGACAGACCCACCTCTGGAAGCAGATGACGGTACATGTTTCCGGAGTTTTAACTTCTAGAACTCTCCATACAGTGCTGCAGCCCTTCCTACTCGTGCCAGTCCCTGCTGGTGTCCTTGTCTCTGACTCTGAGTCGCACTGTGTGCTCTGCATGTACCAAGCGAGCATGTGATGTGCATATGGGGTTAGAGAAGTAGGACCTTTTCCTTGACCGACTTTTCTCCCTTCCTGTGTTGCGAATGCCCTGCGTTTTCCTGGCGTGCGCATTCGTGAGGCCGTGGCGTTCTAGCCCAGCGACTCAGTGTGCAGCTCAGGCCTGCAGACTGTCGCCTACAGGCCTGCAGCGAGCGGAGGGCCTCGTCCAGCGCACCGCTTCCTTCATCCATATGTGGAGTTGCTACGAAGAAAGGCAGCACTGCTGTGGGCAGTGAGCTTAGTGACGCCGCCGACCCGCGTCGGCTTGGCTGCGAGTCTCGTCCGTGCCTGCCAGCAGCTTGCCGCCTGTGTGCTGGGCTGTTCTGCAGCTGCCCCTAGCAAGTTTGGCCAGGGGCGGGATTCTGTGGTTTTTACCCTCTCTGATACGTGGAACAGTGCTCATCTGAAAGGTCTTAAATAGTTGCTGAACGTAACTGCATTTAGCATGTTGCTTTATAAAAGAACAGGAAAGTTTTCAGATAAACTCAAGTGATACTCTGCAAGTACAAAGGTAATGTCTTCACCGTATGTCATATACGTAAAAAGTACCTTCCCACCGTCCCTTCAAAAGAAGGAAGACAATTGTTGAAAACTCTCTGAAGTACCCTTTGGACAGATTGGTAGATTGGAAATAACCTGCACATTTATGAGTCTCCCCACTTTCTGCATTCTTGTCTTCAGATAGGTTTGTGGCTGCACAGCACGCACTCCCGGGGCACATGGACCAGTTTGACGATCAGGCTCCCCCACAGCAGTCCTTCGAACCGGCTGGCTTGTCACAGGGTCAGTGGGGGGTCCCAGGTGGGGTTGTTGTGAGCTCTGGCTCAGATGTTTCTTTTAAGCCTTCTGAAATGTATGGTTTCAAACCAAATAACTCTTGGCATGAAAGAGAGAGTGTGGGAGAGAGAGAGACGAGAGAAGAGGGGAAGAGGAAGAGAGAGCTCTATTTTGTGATCTCATTTTCTGGAAAGCCACCTTAAAAACCACTCTATGTGTACGTTCTAGCCCAGAAAAGGGATTGAGTAGAAATTGGGACGTCGGGGTAACTGGGTGTTTGTGGTGGGTCTGTAAGCCTGCAGTACAATGGTGTGTGCTGAGCACGGCCGTCTGCCTGCCTGTTGGCAGAGCATTTTAGAGCCTGCTCATGAGAACCAATCCTAATTCTAACTCAGAAAGTAGACATGCCCCTTTAAACATCTTTTTATATAAAACTAACTTGTTTTTTTGGCCTATTTTGTGTATCTTTAATATTATTTGTGGAACTCACATTTCTTTTAGGTTTTACAGTGACAGATACATACAATCAGCAGACCCAGTTCCCACCTGTCCAGCAGTTACAAGACTCAAGTACACTGGAGTCTCAAGCGCTGTCCACGAGCTTCCAGCAGCAGGACCTACTGCATGTGCCGGGGTCCGAGCCCATTGCCGTTGTGAGTACCTCCACAGGACGCTTGTCCTCGCTCGGCAAGCAGGCTCTGTCACTCTTCACTGTCAGCACTGAGAGTTGGCCCGCTTACAAGGCCTTGCTAACTTCTCATAACTTTAAGATTATTGCATCCCCTGTGAAAACTTAATTGTGTAGCGTATAGAGCTGTCTTTATCCCTAAAAGCATTTTGATTTTATTTAAGGATTTCATTACCATGACATGGCTTTACCTTTTGGTTAAGCATCAGGATGGTCAGTAGAGTATTGTGTGATAACATCCGAAGGATACTATGTTGCTTTAGTCACAAAACCAAGCATTTTTATGTGTGGAATCTTAAAAGAAATGTGTCAGAATGAAAATACAATGAATGCTTACATCTTAAAAATTAATGTTTAAATGCATAATTTTAAAATTTGATCTGTCAACTTGAAGACAAATTTTGGTTTTAATTTTTCCATTTTTGGAAAATTTTCAATAGTTACGACAATGATTGGCCAATCAATTGTTCTGTCGCTTTAAATGCCACTGTTGGTAGCTTTGCCCAGTGGAAGGCCTGGGGCTGGTGGGACTGTTCCCCGTAGGCATGCTACTGCCCGGGACGGAGAACATGCTCTCCTTCTCCCTGGTGGTTTTCTCACGCACAGGCAGACTTAATTTTTTCAGAATGTAGGACATTTACTCACTCTGAGTAAGAGACAAGCACATGAAAGACTAATCTCTTATTAGGATAAATAAAAAAATATGGAAAGGTCGGTTTCATGCTCGATTAAACTTTGTAGTAAAGTAAGTTAATAGGAAATAAAATAAACATTTATTTAATAAAATCACTGCAAATGAATTTTATTATTTATCTGGCCCAGTTGATTACAGTGAACTACTTGGGGAGTCTTCCTTTTAAATCTCTATTTGTAAATGTTATTGTCTTTGATTGTTAGTTGTTCTGTGTTCATTCATAGATAGTCAAGTAGTCTGCTTTATACTTCTCTTAAATTTCAGACAACTCCTCTGATTCAAGAGTCATCCCAAGAGGAACTGGACCTGCCGGCGCCACGTTCCCAGTTCCTGGAGGACAGCGAGGACCAGAGCCGGCGCTCTTACAGGTAGACAGACCCAGCTTGATGAGCAGTGGCACCAGGACAGAGCTGTGCCTTCCCCGTTACAGGGCTTTGCGGTGTGATTCTCCCAAAACTCTGAAACAGGTTTCACTGTCATCCCCACTATGAAAGATCTGATACAGAAGAGACTAACTTGCTAAAATTTCTACAGCTGAGGAGTGACAGACCCAAGATTTGGGTGCAGCAGCCTCTCTTTGGCCTGCGCCTTTCAACTACTCTGCTGTACCTTCCTGTTACCAGTATCAGGCATCATTGTATTTTCAGAAATAACTTCAGTTTACATTGTGCCTTTTGTCCAAGGCTCTTCTATTTATATGTAACAACCTGTGTGCCAGGGTACAACGTGATTATAGAGTTTCTTAAATTCATTTGTCTGCTCATTCTCCACCCATCCGTCCATCCATCCGTCCATCCATCTATGCATCCACCCATCCATCCATCCATCCATCTATCCATCCACCCACCCAGCCATCCATCCATCCATCCATCCATCCATCCATCCATCCATCCATCCATCCACCCACCCACCCATCCATCCATCTATCCATCTACCCACCCACCCACCCATCCATCCATCCATCCATCCACCCACCCACCCACCCACCCACCCAGCCATCCATCCATCCATCCATCACTCATCTGCCCGTCCATCCACGCACCCATCCACTCATCCACCTACCCACCCACTCACCCATCCATCCAGCAGTGTATGTGTGTGTCCTGAGTGCTCTCTGGGGACCACGTACTGCTCTGGACGCTAGGAATACCCTGGTAGGAAGAATAGACAGGGCTTCTGCTTCAGCTTGTTCTGGGACATGGGCATTTACAGTGAATACAGTACATGTGTTTTTATACAATTACATATGGATATGTATGTAATAACAAAATGAGTATTGTCTTTATAGAGACAGTCTAGAGTTTATAATATCTTAATAATTTTATTACTTGCTTAAAATACTATTTAAACTTTATTTTTCCATAGCCATTTAACCAAAAAATAAAAATAAAAATAAAAAAATGCCTCCTTACTGTATAGTTACTCTTAAAGAATACATGAGCTACCTTACCTCAACTGAGTGGTTTTTATTAAATTTTTGAAAATGGATGAGTTTTGCTAATATGAAGCACATAATTTTTCAGAGGCCAAGTAACTCCTTGGTTTTATTGTCATAGGATTTGTTTTGCAACCAGGTCTCAACTGTCTTGAACCAGTGTTCTTATATGTTAGGTTCTCGGCCTTCAGAAGTGTGTTATCCTGAGGTCTGCATGAATTTGCAAATTCAAACCTGTACTAGAGAAGAGGTTCTTAATTGGGGGTAATCTGTGGACTCTGAGGGGATCACACAGGATTTCTGGGACTCTCCCAGTATTTGAGTCACACTTTTGTTAGTTCAACGAGTATTTGTTTGCTTATGTTTAATTTGGATTTTGCATTGGCAGTTTAAGTGAGATTCATCTTTCCTGATTAATCCTTTGTGACATTTCCTGGGGCAATTGGGCTTCTAGCCTTCTGCCATTCATTCATTCGTTCAACACTTATTGAGAATGTGTTCTGTGCCAGCACTAGGGCAAATCAGGAAAAAAAACCCAGTCTTCATGGCGTTGACAATCTAGTGGGAAAAGATGGTAAGCAGAATAATGAGTGGCTGCACAGTGGGGTCAGTGTTGCGGCGGACCATGTGTTAGTGGCTGGGAAGGCAGTTGCTGCCGTCAGGGGACTGATCGTCAATTCTGGATTTGTTTAGAAGGTAGAACCTACAGGAGTTCTTACAGGTAAAGATATGACAGAAAGAGAAGAGTTAGGGGTCGCCACTGGATAAGCTAGAAAGATAGGATTGCCCTCCCTGGAAAAGGGAAGAGCTTCGGGGGAGCTGCTTTTTGTGTCAATACCAAGAGCTGGCGTTGTGCCGTTAGGGTTGCTGTTTGAGAATACGGGCAGTTAGTTATACCAGATTGGCATTCAGGGGAGAGGTCCGGGCTGGAAGGACACATATGGAGGTTATCAGTCAATAGCCTAATCTTTAAAGCCCCGGTGCATGTCTATAAAAAAGAGAAGGGGCTCATAGATCACACTTCGGGCACTCCACTCCGTGGTAAGCGAGGTAGGTGGACGAGCTGTGAGAGAGACGGCCATGTGCACGTGCGCTTTGGTGAGGAGGGGACATATAGCTTTCACTGGCTTCTCATGGAGGTCAGGGCTTCTCCCCCAAGACGTTCAAAACATGGCACCTGTAATTTTATCGCATTAGTACTTTTCATATTACTTGTCCCGTAAGTGTGAAAAAAGTGGGGACTAGCCAGGTTCCCTGGAGATGTGACTCCTGGGCAAACTCGCTTCAGAAGCCCACTGGGACTCGACACATTACCTGATCTCTTTCAAGGAACACCCCCCCTGCCATGAGGTTCTCTGTAGTGGCCTTGCCCTAAGCGTTAGCTCCTATAATTTGGGTTGCTAAACACGTTGGAAGAATAACTGGTCAACACAGCAGGCAGGTGTAACACCTGGGGAGAGAGAAAATGGCATTTCACAGACAGAGGGGTCCCGTCTCAGCGTGGCCAGAGCGTGGTCCCCATGGTGGGAGAGCTTGGCAGGGGCCCTGCGGTGAATCTGGAAGATCTAATCTCAAACTGCTCCTCCATGGTGGCTGTTTCCCCACAGTGCTGCCAGTGCCATTTTAATGGATAGATGTGACGATTTGGAACAGTTTGCTTCCCTAATTAGAGAACTTTTTCAGCAAATATCAGAACTAAGTTCCACCAAATAAATGATTTTCTTCTGTTGCCATGTGGACAGAATCAGTCCCATTTCATTTGCAGAATTATCTGTGTAAAACAAGATGGTGGTGCTGCTTGCTTGTTTGCTTTTCTGTATTTACTAGATGACCTACTAAATCACACCTGCATGTCAGAGGGCAGTTCCAACCTGTGTTTATCTTTAGTCGCTTTGACTTTAGTGTGGACCCCAGAGGACTCAGCCCATCTGCCTGTAGCTGGTCTCAGGGAGTTTATGCTTCAGAACTTCACTGGCTTCCAACTACAGATTGAAACTTGGAAATGGAAAAAACAGGGAACTATAATGGAATAAGCTTTCTACATTTTTTCATTTTTTACTTTTTAATAATATGTGAATAGGAATTTTGAAATTTGTAACTATTTTCTTCCCTAAAGTAATTTTAATGTATTCTGAAACATTAATATTTGCATATTTATAGATTCTGAAACATGCATATTTATAGATTCAACATAGCTCCAGTAAAATCTGTTTTGCAAACTATGTTATAAACCAGAAGAGCATATGAATTGGCATTTCTAGGTGCCTAGACTCAGGAGTGATTCTGACCGTGAAGCAAAGGAGGCGTTCACAGTGTCTCACTGGCTTAGTTAAGACAGCAGCACTGAGTACATTTTCTTCTTGTTATGTTTAAAGAAAGAGTTCCTGCTGAATCAGATGTTAGGCCTGCTGGGGAATTACTATAGGATTTACTCATTTTGAAATAATAAACCATGTTTAACACTACAAATACTCTGAGCAGAATTTGCTCTAACCAATTATTATTGCTAATACGAGGTGTGATCAAAAAATACAGTGAATGTTTAAATTAAAAAACATTATTACAGTAAAAGACACATTGCCCTTAATCCCCCTCAAAATACCTCCCCTCGCTTTGAACACACAAATCCCATCCTTCTTGCCACTTTCTGAAGCAGTTCTGGAAGTCCTCTTTTGTGAGTGTCTTTAGTGGCACTGTCGTGGCTGCCTCCATGTCCTGAGTGATTTTGACTTTGGGGAAGAGCCAGAAGTTGCACAGTGCCAGATCTGGTGAATAAGGTGGGTAAGGACACACCATAATGTTTCTATAATATTTGACAGAAATTACCGTATACCAGAAGTGAAGTGTGACACACAGCGTTGTCATGATGGAGGATGATTTGCGGCAGATTGTAAAACACACCTTCTCTCAACCGTAGCTCACACCCAACTGACTGCACCAGACAAGTTGAAACTTGTCACACACTGTTACTGAGGTTCGACACACCGATTCCCATATTGAAGATTCCTGCTGTTCTGTTGGATGACACGCGGTAGCAACATTCACCGTATTTTTTTATTGCACCTTATGTTTAATACTTTTTTAAATGTTGGAGAGCACATGCAGTTTCTAGAACAGTGATTGTTTCATGATTGTGGGTAGAGATTGTTTGCTTCTCTTCCATTCTGAGATATCACATCTATAGTTGCACTGTAAATTCATGTGGTCTCTGCCCTCTCCATGTGTTTCCAGGTGTGACTATTGCAACAAGGGCTTTAAGAAGTCTAGCCACCTGAAGCAGCACGTGCGGTCGCACACAGGGGAGAAGCCCTACAAGTGCAAGCTCTGCGGGCGTGGCTTCGTCTCCTCCGGGGTCCTCAAGTCCCACGAGAAGACACACACAGGTCATTGTCCACCTTGCACTGTAGATTGTGTAGTTCTCAGTGTGGTCAGGGAGGCATGCAGCCATCGCCACTGCCCAGTTCTAGGACACTCATTACACCCAAAGGACACTACCTGTCCGCGGTCACTCCCCATTTCCCCTCGGTGCCCTAGCCCTGGGAAACCACTCATCTCTCTATCTCTATGGACGTGCCTGTTCCGGACATTTCACATAAATGAAGTCACAACCTGTGGCCTTTGTCACTGGCTTCTTTCACTTGGCGCTGTCCAGGGTTAAGCCACGTTATTGCCTGGATCAGAACTTCATTCATTGTACAGCCCAACATTTTTCCACTGTGGGAGTGGCCCACATTTTATTTATCTATCCATCAGTTGGGTATTTGAGTTGCTTCCATTTTTTGGCTCTTAGAATAACCCTGCTGTGAATATCTGCACACAAGTCTTTGTGTGGATGTGTGTCTTCATTTCTCTACCTAGGAGTGCAGTGGCGTGGTCCTGGGGTAGCACTGTGTAAACCTTGAGTTGACCAGACTGTTTTCCACAGTGGCTGCACTGTGTCCCTGGTCCCCCAGCAGTGTAAGAGGGTTCCGTTTCACCTGCTCATCAATACTTATCCCTGTTGTTTTCGTTAGGACTGTCTTTGGGAGTGTGAAGTGGTATCTAATCGTGGATTTAATTTGGTTCTCTAATGACAAATGCTGTTGAGCATAGTTTCATGAAGTTAGTGAGAAATTCTGTTCTAATCCTGTGCTGTTTGCAGTTAGATTGTTTATATTCTCATTATTTAGTTGTCGGAGTTTTTAAATATATTTATGAGATATATAATTTGCAATTAAATGTAGTTTAAATATATCACTTTTATGTGTTTTATACATTTAATGTACGTACTTAATACTATATTAATACCATACGTGTTTAATGTTGATGTACATTTTGAATGAAGCTTTATTTGAGAACCAAGGTGTGCTGCTCAAGAACACACACACACAACTAGGAGAGGCTTTGTGGGTTGGTGCCTGAGTGGGCGGTGGGGCAGTGGGTTGAATGGTGAGAGCAGGTTCCATGCTTCGAAGGCCCCGCCAAGCGGCAGCATTACCCATAGCAGAGAGAAGCCATGTTGGACTTTTCCAGGCAGCGGTGGCTTAATCAGCTTTTCCTTTAGAAAGTCAAGGTGGCTATTCTGTGAAGAAAAGACAGGCTGGAAGAAAACACCGTTTCTAGCTTGCTTCTCTGTCATCAGTCCAGTGAAGAGAGGGTCTTTGTGTCAGAAAATAAAGCTGCTCAGAGGCATCACAGGCTGTTCCTTGGGGCCTAATCTGTCATTTGCTATGGGAATGTGAAAAAAGATGGGTTTAAAAAATATTTCTAGGGTGAAATCCACAAACACGTTGCCTGGTTAAATGTAAAAGACTGCAGGGCAAAGAGCTTGCCGCTCGAGAGAGCTGCCGTGGGACTGTAGTACACGGATGTAGTAAGACACGCTGTCAGTTTCCGTGTCCTGACAGTAATCAGCTCCTAACACCTGGCGGCCGCAGCAAGGAAACAGCCCTTCATCCTGTGGCTTATTGAACGTATCTTTGTCTGCTTTTGACAACGTGATTCTAAGGTAACGAAGTCCATGTCCTGCCTTGTTCCCATTGTCGCAGGAGTGAAGGCGTTCAGCTGCAGTGTTTGCAGCGCTTCATTCACGACCAACGGCAGCCTCACCAGGCACATGGCGACGCACTTGAGCCTGAAGCCGTACAAGTGTCCATTCTGTGAGCAGGGCTTCCGGACCACCGTCCACTGTAAAAAGCACATGAAGAGGCACCAGACGGTCCCCTCCGCGGGACCAGCGACCGGAGAGGCAGACGGGGGAGGAGGTACAGTCCGTTTGGGGCTGACGCTCACTTAGTGATAAGTTACTGTGCAAATCACCTTTAAAATTAATTGATTTTGTTTTCTGATTGTGAAAACAGTGCATGCTATTTGTAGAGCAGAGTCACAGAGGCTGGAAGAGGGCTCCTCATGTCCCTATCCCCACACCCCAGAACACCAGCCTCTGCTGTGACACAATCCCCCCCCCCCCCCCCCCGCATGTGCGCCTCTGGTGTAGACGGAGGGCTCAGCTTCTTGCTACACAGGAAACTGGCCGTTTGCTCTCTGCACTGCCGTGGTCCCCCTCCCCAGAGCGTATTATAGACGTGGTTGACATTGTGAAATGCGGGTACGTCAGTTCGAAGGGCTCCACGGGTTTCTGTCTTATTACGTAACTTCTGTTGATGGACGTGGACCTTTCATCCACTTGTTCACTGTATGGAATAGTGTTGCCGAGTGCTTTAGTGCTCCAAAGACCTGCGCTCCCCACTTGCATTCTCTCGTTTAATTGGACGGAACACTAGATAGTTTAACCTCACCTTGGACATGAGCCAGCCAGACATCTGAGAAGCTGATGGGCCAAATTCCCACAGCAGGTGACGTGGAAACCCTGAGAGTGTTCTTTTGTGCTTATACTTTTATACGTAGCAGATGATTTCTTTTAGGAAATTCCACAGTGACTCGCGGTGCTGGGAATGTGCAGTGTGCATTTTCACACGTGACACCAGTGCACAGCACTCAGTGTTTAACCAGTGTCAGTCCATACACAGCGTGAGCCATGCTGCTTTGGGACATGTGTCACAGGGCTGGACAGCCCTCTGGGCCATGGCAGCGCCACACTTGCTATCCGTGGGGTGGCCGTGAGCGTGGGGGGTGTCCCTCCCTGATGGCTTACTCCCCGTCTGCATGTCTGTGTTGCTGGATTCAGGGCAGCAGACTGTTCTCTTATGTTTCGGGGGATACGGCTTTAAAGTGTGCCTTACCTCCCTGAAGATAACAAAAACTGACTCCTCCACTAGGACAGCTGTTCCTCCCGTTTCTTCAGTAGCTAATTCGGAGTATTCATGCATCTGACCTGTTATACTTAGTCAATAGCTCCAAGTTTTCAGTTGATAGTACCGAATAAAGCCTTTATATCAGTGTCTTAAAAATCAATTTTTTTTAATTTTATTAAATTAATCTGGGTGGTATCGGTTATAAAAATTACATAGGTTTAAAGCATACAATTCTGTATGATAGGATTTGACACATCATCTGCATATTGCATTGTGTTCACCACCCGGAGTAAAATCTCCTTCCGTTTCTTAATTTCCATTTTCTTGTTGTCATGTGATTTAATGTAGTATAAAAAGAAAATAAGTAATAACTCTTTTCCTTACAATGAATTAAAAAAATATAGGCTGTCCACATATTATTTCTAGAGCCTTGTAGCTGGCAGAGTGTTAACTGATCGGCCGATGCAAATGACCTCTAAGTGTAATACGGCTGTTCCTTCCGATCAGTTAACAAGGCAGGGAATGCTGTCAGGTCAGTGCTGCCAGACGGGGCCTGGGTGTCCGGGAGGCTTCCCCACGTGCTGCATGCCCACAACACATGACTTCATGTCCTGGCGTTCTCCAGCTTTGGGTCATTGAGGACAAAAGCCTCATGGGAATCTCCTGTCCAGAGAAAAGCAGTCACCGATTTCTATAAACTGATTCCTTTCACCTAAACCTAGAGTCATGTGCTGGAGAGTGGATTCCTTCCCATTTCCTGGGACAGGAAGCCCACCTGGCCTGGCACCGCCATCTTGTTTGTAGCTTCTGTTTACTGTGCTCCATTTTACTGTCCTTTTTTCCTTCATGACTTTGGCTGTTTTGATTGTGTTCTTGGTTACTTTCAGGTGTTTAATGCAATTATCTCCATACTTATGATGTTGTCAGGCCACCATCCATAACCTGTGGCCCCCAGATCTTGCCAGTTTATTGACATATGTGGAATTTCAAGTTCATCCTGTTTTCTTTTTCTGGAAGTCCAACTAAATGGCTCTCTCCTCCACGACTCTCCTGCTCGTACTTCCGTCTCTCAACCCCTCTCTTTCCTTTGTTTCCCTCTTTCCTGTCTCTGTCACCTTTTTCTCATGTATTCTAGGAGAAATCATCCAGTTCTTTTTTAATTCACGAATTTGGTTTTAGCCGTTGTACGTTTTGCTATTTAATGTTTCTGTTGAGGTTTTTTTAAAATTATTTCAGCCATCTGTGCAATAAGACCTGCTCCCAGCCAAGCTTACCTTCCTTCTGTTACATCTTAATAGCACCTTATTCTTGTATTTAATCATGTAACTATATCTTCTCATTTCAGTAAGAGAATACATAAACATAGATATAAAGTTGTTTTCTTCTTTAAGTCTTTTTACTTGGGGTCTGTTTGCTAAGTTAGAGGTTTGCTCTCCTCTTTTGTGCTGCTGATTTTCTTTATTTGATAATTCATTTCCTGTTTGTATCAATAAACAGATGTGTGTATTTATGAACATGGTGGCTTGTGTGGACACTGACAATTTCAGAGCTCACTGCAGGGTTCACAGCTGTGGGAAGAAGCCGCTCTTTCCTCTGTCAGTGCCCAGTCCCCTGATGTCCCCTAAAGCGCGTCCTTCCCTGGGCTGTGTTCTTGCCGACAGCCCAGCTAGTTTCTCAGTAGAACAGTGGTGGGAAAATCCCTTCACCGTCTCAGAGGTAGCTCCGTTGAGTTAAGGAATTTTCACCTTGCACACTAGTTAGTTCATTGTAACTTCCTTGTTCTGTTAGAACCTAATTGTTGATGAGGATTTCACCCTTTTCTTTAGATATATGTATGGAGGAAGAGGAAGACAATTCTGAAAGAAATGCATCTAGAAAGGCCCGTCCTGAAGTCATTACTTTCACCGAGGAGGAGACGGCGCAGTTGGCCAAGATCCCGCCACAGGAAAGCGCCACTGTGTCGGAGCGCGTCCTGGTGCAGTCAGCCGCCGAGAAGGATCGCATCAGCGAGGTGAAGGACCGGCAAGCGGAGCTGGAGGCCGAGCCCAAGCACCCCAACTGCTGCTCCTACTGCCCCAAGAGCTTCAAGAAGCCCAGCGACCTGGTCAGGTGGGCACGGCTGCCTCACCTGCGGGCACCGACACTGGTCTGGTGCCGTCTTGCCATGCCCTTGCAGCAAGGGGGGCCGTTTTGGAGCCTGGAGCTACTTCAGTGGTGGTTCTTTCTTGAGCTACAGCTTTAAGCTGGTACAAATGTCGAGGCTTCCTTTTTAGCTCATTCAGAGTGTAAGTTAGAAAGTGCTTTTTTCCTGTGGTTACTTGTGCTTGTTTCTCGTGATGCGGTGTTAGGGAAACATAGGAGCTTAGTTATTCATTGAGGATGACATAGTGTCATGCTCTGTGGGTGGGCAGAGCGGCCGCGGGCACCCTCCCCATGAGACACAGCCGGCATGACTAGGACACACGTGCAGAATGAGGCCCAACCGCCAAACAGCAGTGATTGGCGTGACGTGGAGTCGAGCAGCAGATGACGAAGGTGTGCCAAGCCACATGGCAAAAGGTAGGAATGCTGCGCCTGGAGAAAAGGAGACCGAAGCCTCACCCTCTCGCACAACATTTGAAAGGTGCTGTGTACAAGGGGACACTTGGGTGTTGCTAAGGAGACAGGACGCATAGTGAAGCGCGTCGAGGGTGACTTAATAAAATGCAGACATGTTCAGTCTGAGGGTTGTAATGACAGGGCGGGCTGTTTGGCTGTCCTCTTCTTCCACAGAACACTCCACGTGAGGTGGAGGGCGAGCAGGGGTGGGGAGCACCTGGGTGGGAAGTGCCATGTGGGAGCACAGGTGGTGACGCTGGCCCTTGCCTTCTACCCCAGTGGGAGGGGAGGCGGGTCAGGGAGGCGGACCCTGAGCTGGGTGAGGGGGCCTCAGAGAGCCAATTGCTGGGCCCCGGCAGCACCTTCAGCGGGTCAGGAGGATGTTAGCCTGAGGAGGGGTCAGCGAGGTTTGATGACAGTGCTTGATGCTTTGTACATAGAAGTCCGGCCTGGCTAGCTGTCACACGTGGCCAAGAGGAACTGATAAGCGGCTGGTAGGAGAGTCAGGGTCAATGGGTGAGGCAGAGATGGGGGTGCTGGGCAGGGGTGCTAGTGTGGAGGTGTTAGGCCCTCACACCCCTTCAGGTGCCTGTGGCTGGGGTGGAGGAGTGGCCCGTAAAGACAGGATGGAGGAAGCAAGGTGCCACGAGGTCCTCAGAACGTGCCATCATGTCTGCGTCACAGGATGAAAAGGGCCTGAGAACAGAAAGTGTCAGCAGTCGGCCTGCTGGTTCACCTTCTCATTCTGTCCTTCATTCAATGACTGTCTGAGGCTCAGCCTCCCCTGTGAAGTACAGGCCAAGGTCACGATGAAGCGAAGCCAAACAGAACTCAGCCCAGAGTCTTTAAGTGGAGCTCGAGCTGCCCCCACAGACGACCACTGTCAGCTCTTGTCACGTCAGCATACATCCTGGAATTGTGCTTAATCGCATGGCATTGGGTGTGAGACATCTTGCTGAGTCAGTACTTGCAAAGCTGTTCCAGCCTTTTCAGTGGCCACACAGTTGGGCTGCGTGCTCACACCACAGCTTAGGTCACCGACCCTATGTGGCCATTGTTTCAGGTTCATTTCTAGATTGTCGTGTGCACCTGCAAGTATTAGCTGTCACTGCTGAGACACTGCCAGCCGGCTACCGAGCAGGGTGGGCCGTGTGTATTCCTCGGGCTCTGGGGGTCCGTCCCAGCCCACCAGCCAACAGTGTCATCAGACTGACAGGGGGAAGCCTTGTTGTCATTTCAGTTTGATCTTCTGAGTTCTAGTTGTCAGGGTGGGCGAATGACTCCCAAGGCTCTCGCTGTGCCTGTGCTCGTCGCTGGGCCGCGCCCGCACTGCCCTTTTGCCCCCGATAGTTCTGTTCTTAGTGCTGATTTCTGTGAGCCCTTTGGTTTTTAAGGAACTTGGTCCTGTTTTCATTGGTCTTGCATATATTTTTGTTGTCTTTTGGATTTGTTTATGGTATTTTCTGTATAGAGTGAAGCTTAAAAGTTTTGTTTGAACTGTTATTCGCTACATAGTAATGCAGAGCTTATTTATATGGACATTTACAAGTGTAAAACCATGAAGTGGTTTGTGTTTGGGTGTAAACTTAAAAAGAAACACACTTACTTGCCAACACTCTCTGGCTAGGCATGTCCGCATCCACACGGGCGAGAAGCCGTATAAATGTGACGAATGTGGGAAGAGTTTCACTGTCAAGTCCACCCTAGACTGCCACGTGAAGACTCACACAGGTAAGGGCCCCGCCTTCTCCCGGGGCACCTCACTGCAGCGTTCGTATGTGCTCCTGCGTCGTTTGCATAGAAAGTGTAAAAATCAGGAACTCCGAAGCAATAGCTATGAAAGGGTTTAGGTTCCTGACGTGGGGAAATGGTGTGTATGATACTAAGAAAAAGGGACTAGGTCTCAAAGCAGGGTTCTAGGGTGTGTTCTTCCTCAGACTTAAATAACCTTTGTTCACAAGGTCACCTCTGAGTCTCATTTAGGCCAAAGAGATTTGGTTTGTTGAGGTTGTGTAAAAACTGGGGATTTAGCAAATCTCATGACAGTTCTCAGGTTGTAATTCTGTTCATGTGCGGGGAACATCTGATAAAGGGAAAAATTCACATACAGTTTCCATGGCCATTTTATCTTCTCCATCTGACTCAGGGACAAAGGGTAGTTGTCCTGATTAACACAGATGGACCTTTGCTTCTCGCTTCTGCGGTGTCTCCACGCGGCTCTGGCTGGAGTCCTGGACCCCGCCTCTGAGCCTGTGGTTCCTCGTGTGAAGATGGGCTGATGACAGTTCCTCCCTCCCCACTGGGGGTTAAGTCCCTTAGACACGCAGCCCAGTGGGCTCTCAGTAAACATTAGACTTGCCATGATTCGTACGATTGCAACTATTCAACTAGTTTATAGTCTTAGTTTTCGGTTATAAGCAGAATTAACCGAAAGAGTACAAGAGGAATTTCACACTTTTCTATAAAGCCCTATGACTCTTCTGATGGGTTAATATTTGGAACTAAGTAAACAGATATGCCTCCTCTGTGGACAGTTTTTCTGTTGTTCCGTTAGCTGCTGAGTGTTTGTCCCTCCTGGGACCTGCTGTGAGCCGCCAAGGAGCAGTAGCGGCCCACCTGTCCCTGCGACCCCCCCTCCAGGGCGCTGACTCCACAGGGAGGCAGCAGTATTCCTGGGCCTGGCGCTCGCGTGCCGGGTCCCCATGGGGCTCCCTGCACACTTCGGAATGGGGGGCAGAGTCTGTGGAAGACACGTCCCCCGGCCGCCTCCTCCATCCTGGAATCACCAGTGGTCTCGGGGCCTGAGCACTGTGGGGATAATGGGACTTTGTCGTCCAGTGTGTGTTCCAGCCTGCCCGTCCCTATTCACAATGAGTGTCGGTTTCTGGGAGCAGGGGGGACATAGGCCAGGACGTTTTCTGCTCCCGAGATGCCCCAGGCAGGGCAGGACTGCTCGTGGCAGGGCTCTGGGTATGCCTGTGTGGCCTCGTGAGAGAGAACCTGTGTCCCAGGAGCTGACCTGTGATGGTGGAGCCATGGGTCTGCGAGCCCAGAGCACGTGCTCCAAGGCGGCTCCTACCCTTACTGGCGTCTCGGGTGCCCCCTGTACAGAAGAGGAAGTGAAAGGATGAGGCGTGAGTCAGAGAAGGGCAGTGCTGAGATCTGAGGCGTTGTCACACTGCCCGGCGCTCCGCTCCACTCAGACTCCAGTGTGACGCACTGGTGTAGAGACTGGAGACGCTAAGTGTGGCGGAGAGACCGACCTCCCAGTGAAACGTGCTGAGCTCGCGTTTCTGTTGCCCAGCAGCCCCCTGGCCCGTCCGCAGCAGCCCGCAGGACAGAGGGCTTCTCGGGGCACTGGGGCCGCGGGCTCAGCGTCGACAGTGGTGTCAACGTAACGGTGAGTCTTGGCCTTTTCACAGGACAGAAGCTCTTCAGCTGTCACGTCTGCAGCAACACCTTTTCTACGAAGGGAAGCCTGAAAGTGCACATGCGCTTGCATACGGGAGCGAAGCCTTTCAAATGTCCACATTGTGAGTTACGGTTCCGGACATCGGGACGAAGGAAGACGCACATGCAGTTTCATTACAAACCGGACCCCAAGAAAGCCAGAAAGCCTGTGCCCCGCAGCCCGTCGGAAGCGCTCCCGCCCGCCAGCCTGCTCAGCCCCTCCCCCACCGACCCCAGTGTGTTTGTCATGAACAACTCGGTGCTCACGGGCCAGTTTGATCCGAGTTTGCTCCAGCAGGGACTGGTGAGCCAGGCCGTGCTCCCGGCCTCCATGTCAGGTGAGCGCCCATGTGGTGAGCGGGCAGGGCACGCGCCCCGAGAGACCCCACACTGCTGTGCCGCTGCTTCCGTGACCCGCGGCGGGATGCAAGCCCAGAGCACGTTATTAGTCGTGCGCAGTGTTGGCCAAGCAGTGTAATGTCTGCGAGCCTCGCTTCTGATGTGTCTGAAACAAATGGGTTTGTTTTGTGATCATTAAATCAGGCAGGTACGCGTATGTTGTAAAGTAAATGCTAGGTCATGTTGATTTGTATGTGTGGGACTTGGGTATTTAAAATATCCCTGTTTACCAGTGAGTGTTTTCTGCTTCCGAAGCGTTTCTGCTCCCCATTCATTGCTGCTGTTTTCCCGTGCAGCTGGCGGTGACTGGACAGTGTCTCTGACCGAAGGGAGCCTGGCCGCCCTGGAAGGCATCCAGTTACAGCTGGCTGCTAACTTGGTCGGGCCGAATGTTCAGATCTCTGGGATCGACGCCTCGAGCATCAATAACATCACCTTACAGGTGTGACACCTGCTGTGTTTCTGCGCTTTCGTGTGGCCTGACTCACAGTGACTATGACATTTTCCTTACAAGGATCCACATTGCTTTTCAGATTGATCCGACTATTCTGCAGCAAACGTTACAGCAGACCAACCTGGTGACGCAGCAGCTGACAGGGGAGCCAGGCTTGGCCCCACAGAGTAGCTCTCTGCAGACATCGGACAGCACGAGCCCAGCCAGTGTCGTCATCCAGCCCATCTCTGGCCTGTCCTTGCAGCCCACAGCAGCGTCGGCCAATCTGACCATCGGCCCGCTGTCTGAGCAGGATTCCGTGCTGACCACCAGCAGCGGGGGTAAGAGCCAGTCCCTCCGCCAGCTGGGACAGCTGGAGGGAGGGCGGCCTCGTGCTCCAGGTCCCATACAGACTTGGTCTTGGGATGCTGCGATGCCACTTCTCTCTAGAAAGCTCAGCGAATACCAGTGCTAACGCGGTGTTTCTTCAGCCTGTGCGCAGAAATCACAACCCTCGTAGAATTGCTTTGGTCCTGTGGGCCTCCTCTTGCAACATAAGGCTTCCTTACCTTTTTCCATGAAGGCATTAGTTAGAGATGACTGATATTTCGTTTTGAATTTTCTGTCTGAAATAACAGTTTCGCTGAAATATTTTTAATATAAAAAGAGGAAATTATTGTTTTGTTTCCTAACGTTGACCAGGGACTCAAGACCTCTCTCAGGTGATGACATCGCAAGGCCTGGTATCCCCCTCCGGTGGCCCCCACGAGATCACCCTGACCATTAACAACTCGAGTCTCAGCCAGGTCTTGGCACAAGCTGCTGGGCCCGCCGTCTCCTCCTCAGGGTCCCCACAGGAAATCACCCTGACTATCTCCGGTCAGTCATGTCCCATCATACCCCCTGGTAGACGTCCTCTGACTGACGATCTGAGTGTCTTACTCGTGTCTTGTTCTGCTCACTGGCCTTTGATAGAGCCAGAGCTCAGGAAGTGTTTGTCGTTCAGGTGAGAAATTCAAGTGTAGTGAGAGTCATGTCACCATGCACATCTAATTCCAGGAATTAGAAGTGATGGTCCCTCACGTCGCTTCCAGTTTGAGCCAGTGATTTTTCTCACGTTTTTTGTTTGGCAAAGAGCAGAAAAACCGTAGCTTCACAATTCTTGCTTTGCTCTATGAAACTGCAGGAGTAGAGCTGGTATAAACTGTCCTATCACATTATAGACGGTCCACTCTCCTGGTCTATTCACAACCCTCCTCAGGTTGTGGAGGAAAATGCTAACTGTGGCAGAACACTGAGAAGCAGAGAACTGGGTAAGAACCATGTTGTGGCCGTGTGGGTCCCTTGAACTTGGCAGATGAACCCACGTGTCCGCCACCCAGCCGACAGTTTTCCTGATTCCATTGCCATATTCAACTGTCAGGTTTTCCTCTGTGTCATTAATTTCACAGTATATTCTGCTCTGTTAGCTCAGCATATGTCACAGTGTGCTCTGCCCACGTGATTCTTAGCTGTGAACACTTCATGCTAATTGTCGTTTTTAAATTTAGCAACAATTTTTATGGCTCTCACTATGCAGCAGGTACTAGTCTCGTAACGGTTACAAATATTAACTCTTTTAATAGTAATTCATTTTAGCCTCATAACAATCCCATAAGAAGAAGTTTTGCTAGGGGTCCAAGTGAGCTCCCTGCGGGTTGGGTGTGATGCTGGGGTACACCCACCTTTCCCTTCAGACCACGGGAATGATGGGAGACAGCAACCTGCTGACATGACCACAGGAGCGACCCAGGCCAGTGCTACTTTAGTTCCAGTCAGATTTCTGCAGTTATTATTGGAATAGAAAGGAAAGCAAAGTTATTTAGAAGGAAACCAGAAACTTTCTATTTTAGGATGTCTGTTTCTTTTAATATATGTGAGAAATTGGAGGACCTGCTCTTAGGTGTAGCTTTAAGAGGCACTTAAAAATACTTTACAGCTTAAAACGTGTGAACAAATATGTACTTTCATTTAGGAAAGTATTTCCTGGTTTTATTTCCATTTTTCTATCAATATTATTAACAGTAAAATAGCTTTTATTTTTAATAAGATGGTGTTATATGGTTAGCACACCTGCCAGTGTGTAAATTAATGTGTTACTTCTGGATATCACAATATTAATTTCCATTTAGGTCAAGATCTTATTCAACACAATTCTAATGGAAGTAGTGAACTAAACGGAAGCATAAGGCTGTCAGCCCCCGCAATCAATAATCAGCCTGCAGGTGCCACCTTAACAATAAGCAACGATCAGCTTCTCTCGCAGAGTTCGACCTTGAACTCTTCAGGTATGCCACTGACGACTTAGCCACGGGACACACTGTACGATGTCACAGGGCTGTGCACCTGGTCAGTGGAAGGCAGGAAGCCATCTGTTAGCGGACAAATGTCCCTGCTTGTTCTGTCACACGTAATGGAAAGACATAGTGATCAGTGGCTTGTATACAATTCTAGGATACAGAATTCTCTCTGGAGCTATCAACCAATGATAATTCTACCTTTTAAGGCATAACTAAGTAATCGTATTCAAATACACAAGGTATCGTGCATTTACACAACTTACCATCTTGGTGGCTGCATGACACTATTGCCCCTTCTCACCTAGGCTGGCAGTTTCTCTTGCTCATTACTCTGTGCCCTGCAATGAGAATTTTCTGGCACTAGCCGAGTAGGATAACAAAATTAAGAGGGATCTTTCAAAGGTTTTGAAGTACAGACTTTTATAAAAAATAAAAACAAAAGAGCACTATTAGAAGTAAATGAGCGCCAGTAAAATAAGTCACGCTGCGTGAGTGTCAACAGTTTAGGATGCCATACCTATCTGGTTTTCTTTACCTTTTGGAATTTCATTAATTTCTTAGCCCTCTTGTTTTCCAACTCTATGTATCATCTTTTGAGAAAAAAAGTTAATCTATAGGTATATTTGTACCCACAGCTAGACTTTTTTCATGCTTAATTGAAATGCTTTCTTACCCAGTAACTCATTTATTCAATAAAAGATTGTAGTGTGTACTAGGTGGTAAGAATTGTACTAAATTTGAGACTATTACACTGAAGCAAGGCAGACACGGTCCCCTTGAATTTGGGATCCCAGAAACTAATAGAGCACAGCCGTGAATTGAAGAATTAATAGAGTGACATAAAATGACAGCATTCATGACATACAGGGGAAATAGATTGGTGGCCAGTGAGCAGGTCATAACGGATGTGACCCAGTTGGGGACTTCTCTGGCCACCTGGCTGAGCTAAGCAGCGCTCTGGGTATGGGGAGTACTTCTCGCAAGCAAGTGGCACGGTGTGCAGGGCCTGGATGCCCACTGAGCTGAGGTCGGGGACGTGGTGTGAGAGTCGGCTGGAGATCCAAGGATGGCATGAGTCACTCAGGACCTCAGAGGAGCTCTCTGTCCACCCCTCTCATTTGCTGAAGGGTAAACAGAGGCTTGAGTAGTTAGGAACTGAGTCACATGATGGCAGATCCAAAATCAGGACTTCTGGCCAGTGATGGTAACCTCACTCACTCCTCCTTTATCTGTTGGTGCGTTTAATTTTGGCCTCTGAAAAACTATCGTAGAACTTAACTCTTTTACTTACTAATTTCAAATGAGAGATGTTTGTTTATTTTTTAATTAAGGGGAATCTTGTTTTATATTCTACTTTGCTCCAAGCTCGGACTTTCAGGATGTAATGTAGTCTTCAATAGGTAAGACATCTAAAGTGTATCATGTACTATTAATATTAAACAGTTACACAGCACACTGCTTCTGCCAGCTTTCTGGAAGTCATGATTTGTCTTTCTCGTTGAGGGCGAGGCAGTGTGTGCTTGCTGACTGATTGTCTCGTGGTCATAGGCGGTGAACTTGACCCACTTTCCCACACTCATGGGTGTTGGACATGCAGACGCATTTCCTGTACGTGGGCCCGAGTGAATGGTCATCAGGCCCTAGGGGGATCGCTGCCCTGGGAAGTTAGGGACATATGCGGGCTCTCCCCACCTGCCCCACCAAGGAACAGCCTGGCCACAGCAGTACAACCTTTTCCCCGGAAGCACTGCTGGACCTCTCTAGTGACTGAGCACATCGATGGACACGACAGTAGAGTTCTCGAGGCTTTCATGTAAATGGAGTGGTTTTTTGGTGCTACATGGTGATCTGGGGTTTTGCTGGTGTGCCAGATTACCTAATTTCAAATAGGGCGTGCTGTGGTCAGAGTGGGGGAAGTGGATGGGAACTCGGAGGGCGGTTCCGGCTCCACTCTTCCTTACACTTCTGCTGTGTGGGTCTGCAGGCTCCACCTGTTTGGCTGGAGAGCCTGCCTCCATGGTGTACTGCGGGGGTCTCACACAGTGAGGGGTCTCGGTGTGCTGTAACTGGCCACAGTCAGTTGTGTGCACAGCTCCCAGGTTAAGCACTGATGTTTCTTTAAAAATGGCAAACATACTTCCTTTTTCTGATTTAAGTTTTTTTCTTTCCTTTAGACTTACTGTTTTACAGACAGCTGAGGACATTTCTCTCTTTTTGATGCTGTTTGGCTTAATTTGGTCTCTTATTTTTTTAAAAAATGTTTTTCAAGGGATTTGTTGATGTTATAAAATAAAAGATGAGCTCAAAATCAATACCATTTGTTTGAAAAATGTAGTCTCAGCTGCTGTAAAGCCAGGACCCTATGTGAGTGGCCGCTTGTTCCGTGCTCCCATTTAAATGCCTCTGGTACCTCTCATGAGTCCTGCAGAAGGACCTAATGTCAGCCACTCGAGCCTTGACATTAGGCAACAATTTTTGGAGAAGTTTGCATATTCCATTAATACTGGTTGTAATGAAGTAGCTGGGCCTGTCTACAGTGTTGGTCAGGAGCCTGCGGTCTTAATGGGGAGTGTTTACCTTAGAGTCAGTCAGTTCCAGACCAAGGCTCAGGTCACACCAGTGAGAACTGAGAAATGGCCTTGTGAGAGGTCACCAGAGAGTCAGGGACATTTCTGTGGTGGGGGAGGAGAAATGTGGTTCCTTGACATCAGGAGCTCGGGGGAGGTTGGCAGTCCTGCATCTGAGCTGCAGTGAAGCCCGTCAGCTCTGGCTCTGCTCCTTGTCAACTCTTCACACCGAGTGCAGCCCCACTGGGTGTTTCGATGCCCAGCCAGGCTCCCCTGGCTCGAACAGCCATTCCTGTAGCTGGTCAACGGTTGCTCCGCTGCATTCTTCCTTTAGCTCATCCTCCACTCACGTTCAAGTCACCCTGCAGACTCGTTTGTCAGCGTGCATGGAGGTGCTGGGAGGAGGACATACGTTGGCTGGCGTGCTGTATGTGGCACGCACAGAGCTTCGGCACTCCCCCTCCTGTGTGCCCAGGAGCCACCTGTGCCAGGCGGGGCAGGTGGGAGGGGCCTGGCCTGGTGGCTGCTTCAGCCTCCTTGTTGATGGTTACCTGGCTTTGGGAAGTTCCCGGTGTGTGCAGCACTCTGGGACTCCAGCAGTGGGGTCTGTGGATGCTTTTTACTTAGAGGGCTTCAGGTACAGGCACATAACCTGGCGCCCTCCAGGTAAACCTGCATGCCCACTGGTCCCGACGCAGACAGGCTGTGATGCGTGGGGCCCAAGTTGCAGCAAGGGACCCACAGGACTCTGCTTCTGGGTTGTCTTTGAAGCCACCCGGCAAGACTGTTGGAACTCCTGCTTTAGTTGTCATCTTGGTACTGTGGTGCGGGCACCGTGGATGGTAAATCGTGTTTGTCAGGTGAATGGAATGGTAGGTTGTGATTGTCTGTGGGTGTGGGTGTGTGTTGTGCTTACAAGTGAAAACTTAAAAATATATTTCTGTTGGTGCCACCCCAGGCTTTGGATACTCAGCCGATCTCCTTTGTTGGTGGGGTGGCTGAGTTTCTGATTTGTAGATGAAAAGGCCTGATTCTGTCCTAGTACCTTCCTTCCTTTTATCGCTGGCTTATAGGGGAAAATAGTTAAAACATTTTGTTGTCTTTTCCAAAGATAGTTAAGGTGCCATGCAGGAGAAATTAGTATCCAAAGATTTGCATGGGCTTATTTTGGTTGCCTGTGTTTCAGAATAAGTGGATGGAAAGGTGGTGATAGTGGGAACACACGCAGAGGGCGACTCTTAGTCTGTGGAGCTGGCTGTTCCGGAGAGGTGGCTCACGGCTGGTTCCTGTCTGCAGGCTGCTCTCTGGTCCTGGTGGGACCGTGTCCTGGAGATTCTGTGTTCCCTTCTGCGTTGGTGGCAGTGACAGGGACTGGCGGGTCACGTTTTTACTCTTCTTTCACTGTTTCTTCCTCTAGGTTACGTTTAAGAAGCAGAGCATATTTAAGTATAAAGATAATGTGACATGACAGCTTTGCCATAAAACTGGAATCAAAGATTCTGTGCTTTCTTTTATGCAGTTTCAGAAGCTTAGGAGTATAAATGTGATTATGATAGATTAGTTCCTTTATGAAAGTCATTCTTCCCCCACCCATAAAATGGATCTTACCCATCTTATCCACTGATCTGCTCATTCTGCCTTTTTTGTAGAGCTGAGCTCCGCGGCGGGGAGCCTTTCCTCCACGACACCCACGTCTCCGTCTGCTGTCGCTGCTCAGAACCTGGTCATGTCATCAGCAGGAGTGGGAGGGGAGGCCAGCGTCACACTAACTCTGGCGGACACCCAGGGCTTGCTCTCAGGGGCACTGGACACGGTCACACTCAACATCGCTTCTCAGGTAGGTGCGCACCTGTCCCGTCCCGGTGCAGCTGAAGCCCCCTACACGGCGTGACCTTGGAACTTTATTCATTGACTCTTCCCTTGATATCTCTTGTGAACGTTTTCTTTCAAAGTTCAAGTGGGTTTTTTTTCTGATTTACAAAAAAGTCACATGTTAAGTGCAAAAGGGGAAAACAAGACACTTGAGATAATATGTCAACGTATTTTTTTTAAAGCTACCACCAGAGGGAAGTACGGCTACATGTTAGTGACAGCCCCTCCTGGCCCCCGTGGGCCTGGAGACTGATGCGGATTTGACATTCTTGCGGGAATAAGCCCCCATGTGTGGGAGCTGTGCAGCCCCGTTCTGCTCTGCGGAGCGCTTCCGAGACCCCAGGTTTTGACTGGCTGTTGAGCAGTTAGTCCCAGACATGAGTGTATTGAGGCCATCATGTCGTCTCAGGATGTACATGGCCTTCCTCGTGCCCTCAGTCCCTCCTGCTCTCAGACGGGCTGGGTCAGGGGTGTGCGTCTGAGGTGACGCCTCGGGCAGAGTACGTAGAAAATCATTGTGATAAATTGGTTAACTATAATTTACTCATAATTAAAGCGAACCTCCAATGAGTAGATTTAAAGTCTGTGACTTTGAGGTGGCCGCCTGAGCCCATCGAGCCGTTGAGCTGGAGCCCAGCTCCCCTCGGCCAGTACATGGGCGCTTGTGAAGTTCATGGCTACTTGGGGAATGAGAATTATTGTAATTTGCACCTCAGTGTAAAGCAAACAGCAAAGGGATAGGTGGCTTCGAGTAATAATACAATCGAAAAATAAACGGCTCCCACACGTTGTTTCGGTGGGTTTGGAGTGTCACTTCAGGAGTGTAACTGATTGTTGAGCATTTCTTTTAGGAGACATTCGCAGTTTGAATCAGGGCATTTGCATTAACAGTTGACACCCCGGGAATACTCTAGTAGATTACGTTGTATTCGGGGGTTTTTAAATACTTCTTATTTTTCAGTTATAGTTGGCATTCAATATTATGTTAGTTTCAGGTGTGCAGCATGGTGGTTAGACACCCACGGAACTCATGAAGGGCTCTCCCAGTGACATCCCAGGACTGTCCTGTAGCTACTGGGTGCAAAGTCCAGCACAGGGAATATAGTCAGTAATAAGGTAATGACGATGTGCAGTGCCAGGTGGGTACCAGGCCACACGTCACAGGGGTGGTTTAATCACATTTTTGATTTTGTGTTAAGTGTAGATTCACAAGCGATTGTAAGAAATAATACAGGGACCCCGTGTACGTTCACCCAGTTTTGTAGCATCTTGCAAAGCTGTAGCACGGTGTCAAGCAGGTGTTGTCACCGACAGAAGACATCGACGTGCCCATGCCCACAGGGTCCCTCAGGCTGCCCTTGGCTGGCCCTGTCTCCCTCTGTGCCTCAGGCGGTGCCTTTCCCACAGGAAGTTCTCTGGTGGATGAGGTGTTGTTAGAGCCATCTCAGTCCTGGTTTCCGTCCTCTCCCCACCCCCAGTTCTTCACCTTCCCTGTTGGAAGGCAGCTTCTATTGTTCTTCTGAAGACATCAAGGAACGCCTCACCTTCAGCCACAGGGCCCCAAGCGCATGGGCCACGGGCTCGGTGGTCAGCCCGGGGGTGCCTGGTGACCCTCGCCCCTCTCCATCAGGCCTGATGTTCACACTTCAAGTTCACGTATTTCAAGTGTTTGCGTTATGTGGAAGATGTGTTTAGAATCAGCTTCGATTGCAGCAGTGCAGATTCTGTACCGTCTTATTTACATAGAGTCAGTGCTTGCAGCCACAGGAGGGTCACTTCACTGAGCTTCCTCTGCCCGCCGCCGCCAACCCCACCCCAGCACATCCACTCGCTCTTTGTCTCAGGTTCACAGTCAGTAGACAAAGGGATGCTGGAGTGGTAGTAAGCTTGAGAGTAGCCTCGTATTGGATAGCAAAATTGTGTGTGTTTTTAAACAAGTAAACATTCTTGTGCGCGCGCACACACACACACACACACACACACACACACACGGTGCCAAAAAAGTACATACACATTTTAAGAAAGGAAAACTATTACAATTGTAATACTCAATATATATTGAAAGCAAAAGATGAAAACAAGTCATTTTTGACTTCTGCAATTACAAGAGGTGCTCAAAGTGGTTCCCATCAGCGTCCAGACACTTCTGATTGCACTGAACTACTGCTTGAGTAATGCTGACCAAAGTGTCCACTTGTAGACATTGTTTTGGTGCCCCCGGTATGTGTGTGTGTGTATATGTATATATACACACACACATCTATATACACATACATATACATATATGTATATCAAATAACTTCATTGAGGTATAATTTACAAACCATAAAGTTCACCCATTTATTTCAAGTGTACAATTTAATGGTCTTTACTATATTTACACAGTTGTGTGACCATCACCATATCTGATTTTAGAACATTGTGTGACCCCGAAAAGAAACCCGTACATTAGCAGTCACTCCCAGGCCCACCCCAGCTGCTGCTGTCCCTCCAGCCCCAGACCTCCAGCCACTGAGCCTTCCTCTCTATGAATCTGCCTGTTGTGGACATTTCAGCACATGTGGCCTTTGCCACGGCCTCTCTTACTCAGTGCGTTGTTCGCAAGGCTCTTCTGTGTTGTAGCGTGTGTTACGTGTGGGGCCTTTCTGTCCTCGGATAGTGGTGCGTCACAGCTGCACCACGACTGCACCCCTCCATCTCTGGTTAGTGGGCCCTGAGGTTCCCCTTCTGACATTCACGTGCAAGGCGCCCCGCGCATGTGGTTTCTCAATGGAGTTTGGAGTCACCCAGTGATGCTCTGCTGCCCTGCAGCACCTGCAGCCCGTTTCCCACAGTGACTGCCGCCTTAAAGTGCTGAGTTATCACTGGATTGATACCCTTACTCTCCGCCAGGGCCAGCAGTTCCCAGCCTTGCTCACCGACCCCTCCCTCTCGGGCCCCGGAGGAGCAGCCTCACCCCAGGTCATCCTAGTGAGTCACACGTCACAGCCGTCGTCGGCCACCTGCGAGGAGATCACCTACCAGGTACAGGGTACATGTTCACCCACCGTGGGTGGCTTTTTAGAAACCTAGATGGAGATGCAGGGTCAGGGGTGCGCCTGGCTGCCTGGCTCGGGGGCCTGGGGCACTTCTGAGGACATTCTGCCGTGCGTCCTGAGTGAAGAGCGGGTGTGATGGGGGTCAGGGCTGCGTGCTTGAACGACTGCCAGCGCCTTTCCCTTGCGTGTGGTTTGTGTCTCGGTGGGTAGGGACTTAGCACTATAGAATGAGATGTAGAGCGAGTAATGTGCCAACCTAGTTGTCGATTTGTTAGTATTGTCTTCTATTTGCCTGCTGACCAGATCTCAGGCAGCCCTTTGCTTTTAGTGCTTTTGGTAGGTTTCCTTGAGGTACGTTTGCTGGTTCTTTTACATCTTGCTGTTCTTTTCTTATACACATACATATGTGTGTGTGTGACCTATTGTCGTCTGACTAGTCTTTCTTCTTAAAACACATGTTTTGGGAGACCAACACATTTAGTAAATGATAGTTCTAAACATAGAAGTCTAAAAACTCTTTCCTTAAAACTTTTCACAGTTAGAAGTAAAGAGCAGGTAATAATCTCTTAATGGAAGAAGCACTAAATTTTATGCATAAGTAGTTTTACCAAATGAGTTTTAAGGAAATTACTCAGTGCCGTTCAGTGGGCAAGGACTTTTCCACAGAGACGTTAGACGTGACCAGCACTGGGAATGTCCCCCAGTCTGGCCTAAGTAACTAGCTGAGTTTTAGTTTCTTTAACGTTCCTCGTCTCATGGTCCCCAAGACCACACTCAAGTTCAGTGATGCACTGGGAGGCTCAGAGGACTCAGCACAATCTGGGACACTCGTGGAGACAGTGAATGCACACAGATTGCGAATGCTTATTTGTCGTGGAAGGAATGTGAGAGTCAGCAGCAGTTTTCCAGGTGTATTTTAGTATAACGACTGCCGAGGAGTATTTGAAAGCATTAATGAGAATATTAGCAACTGGACCTCAGGGTTCGTTACAGTTACTGTCTTTCCTTATGTGCCCTTTGTTTTAATCGTGGTTTTTTTTCTGCAGCCTGGAGTATCATTTATTCCTGTGGTTTTCAAACTTTCTTTGACTTACAAGAAATATTATATGTTTTACTCAGTGTCCTGAACACACATGTTCTTTTGTTTCTTTTTGTTTACACACCCAGACACTTTTGGACACATGCATGCCTGACATAGGCGTCACAAAAGTAATTCCAACTCTTATAACATGTGACATATTTGTATTATCTGTGCTCTTCTGCTCTTTTCTATTTTATTCCTTTTTTTCATTCCATTCGTTTGTATCCCAGCACTGATTACTAATATTAGAGAACCTTGTAGAAACCTGTTTTGTTGTTTTTTTTTTCTTTAAATTTTATCCATTTCTGTATATTCTAGTATTATGAAAAAGTATTTGATAAATTGGAAATAAGTGACAAATTCCATGTATTTTCTTTATAATTGTTTGCAATTTTCTTTCACTAACTCATCACATAGAAAATGTAGTCTGCAAAACTGAACTCTGTTGTTTATAAAGCGGAGTAATAAAGTCCTTCTGCTTTATTTCTTTATTTTTAGGGTGGTAATGGCACCCCATTAAAATGACTTGAAAGATTCAAAGTTTGGGAGAATGCTTTAATCCAGTCAAAAGCTGAAACCCCTGCCCCAAAGTATCGTTGTGGTGCGGTTTGCTGAGGAAGCTATGGCATTTTTCCGCTCTATTGTTTATACTTGTCTAAGCGCAAAGCAGCTGCGTAAGAGCATTTCCTGATTGTTGGCTGCAATCTTTTCTGTGTCACCTCATTTAAGTGCCACCACGTCCTGACAGGCAGGTACTGTGATTGGTTATTGTTTCCCAGGTGAGGAAACAGGCCCAGAGTAACTGAGCCAGTGGTGTTGGCACTGGATTTGCAGCGGGGGGCGCTGTTGTGCAGGTGACAGCATCCTGTTGTCTGAACCCTGCTCAGTCAGGGCCCCTGAGGCATCGCAGAGCGGTGGCCTGGGCGTGGCCGTGTTGTTCTGTCTTCTCTGTCATTTGTCACCTGTCAGTTCGCAGACTGCTCCAGTCAGTAAAGTCGCTGATCTGATCCACTCCAGGTGACTGACGTCTCTGCCAGCCTGGCCCAGGGCAGCCAGCCCGAGAAGGAGGGCCGGCTGCACCAGTGCCTGGAGTGTGGCCGCACCTTCGCGTCGTCTGCCATGCTGCTGCAGCACAGCAAGGCCGCACACGGCCGGGAGCGCATCCACGTGTGCCCCGCGTGCAGGAAGGCCTTCAAGCGTGCCACCCACCTCAAGGTAGGTATGCCACCGGCCGCTCCACCTTGGACACTCAGTGGGCCGCCACCCTTAGTCACAATGTTACTGGACAGGTGTTTTGAGGGAAAGCTCAATGGAGGTAAGTGTATTTAGTGGTCGTTTTAGTTTTATTAGGCCTGTGGGGTGGACATTATTAGCAGATTGCATATCCATGTGCAATTCTCAGTCAGGGTCTGATGCAAATTGAAATGACATTGAGACACCATTTCTCACCTATCGGGGGCAAATGTTAAAAACCTGCCGGCAGCTGTTGGTGGGGCTGTGGGGAAACTGGAAGCCCTGTTAACTGCTGGTGAGACTGCAGGTTGGTGCACCTTTTTGTAGGGGAACGAGGTGACAGACAGCTAACCAGACCCTGCCTGTACCCACCAGGAATCGGTACAAAAATACTTGCAGGCAGGACTGTTCCCCACGGCACTGCTGGTGACTGCAGACATTGAGCACCACCTGAGTGCCTGACCTAATGGTGAGACACCCACCCAGCGAGGACGAAGGAATGGGGCGAGCTCTGAGGGATTTCCATGACCCGTAGGGAAGCGCCTGCTCGGAGGGGATGTGTGACTGTGCCCTTGGCTGCTTCTTAGGTACCGAAAACATCGTAAGCCAATCAGGAGGCAGTGCCACACTTCCTTCCTCCAACCTCTGACGGAGTCAGTCAGTAGCAAACCGACCGAGCGGGCCGCTGTCCATGCTGACAGCCGGCAGGGCCACCCGTTCTTCCTACTGAGTTCTCTGAGTGGAGGAGCCCCGGTATTAGCATAGTTGGAAGAGGACTCGACTTCATTTTTCAAATTCCAAATACAAAATGAACCCTTCTCGACGGGTGTGTGTGCACCGCTTACGACTGAGCCATCCCCATCCTACCTCGGCTTGAATTTGGCTGCCGCTAGAATGTCCATGATGTGGTCACGCACGCAGTGCCTGCAGCGTCAGTGTCCTGATGTGTAACTGAGTATCGGTGCTTACGCTTTGTGCTCGTTTGGAGGAATGGAAAGTGCTTGCTTAATCATGCTTCACTTGTAGTAGGGAGGACAGAAATCATAGCCACGGCATATATGTTGTCTGATAGAGAGTAAACCCTGTGAAGAGGCAATAAATGAAAATAAAGACATTTCTTAAGATTTCTAGATACCATATTTTACTTATTATATATAAGGCATATCTTAAACATTCTGAAATGGTAAGGATGTTGTAAAGACTAAATCTGGCGTTTTGATACCTATAAATTACTTTTTCTTGATGACCTTCAGAAATTGGGAATTAAAAAATATTACGTTGTGCCAGAAAATAATTAAGGAAGTGTTACACACACACGCACACACACTAACAGGAATATGTCAAAGGGACACGGGAGCCAATGGAAAGAGCTCCTGGTGGCCAAAGCTGGACAATTAGAGCAAGAAAATCAAGTAGCATTGGATTATAACCTGCAGTACAAAATAAATCTCTGTGAGTTCTTACTGCTGTAACTGGTGGATGGAATAAATCACTAAATGCCCAAGAAGAGACCAGTCTCCCGGGGAGGGGATTTCTGTAGACGCGGCTGTCCCCGCTCCTTAGGTGTGAGATGCAGACTCACTCCCATCTTTCCCTGGAGTGCCCACGGGGCGGGGTGGACACACTCATGCCACCCAACTGCAGCCAGGTGACCGGGTCAGTATCAGCAGTCAGGAAGCGTGTTGCGGTTGTTCCTGACATTATCGGACGGAACGGCCTCTGCCACCCGACACCCATAAGCCTGGTCTAATCATGAGAAAAACGTCAGACACGTCTCAGCTGAGGGAAGGAAGGCCCACACGTTCCTGAGCGGTCCTCTTGAAGCTGTCAAGGTCATCCACAACAAGGGAGGTCTGAGGAACTGCCCCTGTGAGATGGCCCAGGTGCCTGGCTCCTAAGGTTACCCGCCACGCCCAGGCCCGGCCCCTCCCACTGCGCACGCCACCCTGCAGGCTAACCCAGGAGGACCCGTGGGAAAGCCAATAAGAGACCAGCCTCGCTCCAGTTGCCACTGACCTGAATCCCCTGTTGTTCTAACTTGACTGCCAAGTCTGTAAAGTTGCTGTATGATCTTAAGTGTCTCTTCATTTCTGTGGACTGTTTGATAGGAGCATATGCAGACACACCAAGCTGGCCCGTCTTTAAGCTCCCAGAAGCCGAGAGTGTTTAAATGTGACACTTGTGAGAAGGCATTTGCCAAACCCAGCCAGCTGGAGCGACACAGCCGCATTCACACAGGTAACGTGTGCAGTGGGGCTGTGGGTTAGGACCCCTTGCAGCGACCCACCAGTGAGTGAACGAAGAGCGCTCTGCAGGGACGTCCTCGCACAACAGGCGCGTATTTAGAAAGCAGGCACCATGCATTCCACGTATCCTTACCTTTCCATCAGGTCAAGTAGAAAGTGTGCTCTTTACATCATGACTATTGGACATGGAAGCTGGCAGGCAAAGGCTGCTGCTCGGCCCGCAGCCCTGACCGCACGTGCTCGGGCCTCGCGGGGCTTCACCCTGCCCCTTCCTGTGTCTCCAGACTTCCTCACTGGCTTTTCCTGTCTCTGCCTAAGTCTGCCCAAGGCCTTCATCTCAGAGAAAACACCAACAAAACGAAAACACCCGCCCCTTCCTCTGCCCCTTGCTCACCTCTGTGACCTCACCCTCAGCCCTTGTCTGTCGCAGCGGCTCATGACTCCTGCAGCACCGTCACGTTCCGGGGACCCTGCAGGCTGCCTCTGCCCAGAGCTCTGCTCGGCCCCGTGGCCCTGACGGTGGCCCCTCCTGGTCTGGTCTCCCCGCGGGCCCTGCAGCCCTGTGTCCACACAGCAGCGTCACCAAAACCCAGAGACAAGTGTGCAACCCCGTAGCCCTCCTGTGACCCGTCCAGCCCTCATTGTCCACGTCCTGGTCCCTGCAGCACCCTGGCCCTTGTCAGGATTGCCTTTGCTGGTTACCTTTTCCACAGCCCTCCCTCCCTTTGCCCAGCCACTTCTGACTCGCCTCCCGATGTCAGCGTGGACACCCTGGCACCCCCACTGACACCAGGGTCCTCCTGGTGCTGCCGGCAGAGCACTGCCCGTCACAGCCCTTGCCCGGCCCTGGGGCTCACGCATTCTCAGCGATGTCAGCACATGCAGCACTCACTGGGTCTTCAGCAAGTAGCTTTTGAGTGAAAAACAAACAACTGTGCTGTCACTCGTATTTATTCGGGACGTAATTGTAAGAGAGAAACTGCCCTTTATAATAAATAGGTGCATATGAAGGGTTTGAAGAGACCACTGAACACACGCCACTGTGACGTGGCTGGCTGTGCGTGCGGCCCACCCCTGCTCATGTGGGTGCTCCGTCCTCAAACCAGCAAAGGCCCTTGCCAGCTTCTCGTCTCTCCAGCTTCTCTTCCGCCTGAGCCCTGCGCCTGTCAGGCACACGTGGGTGGAGCCAGCCCGCCAGCTTACGTGCCCTTTGCACTCAGCCCGCGTCCTCTGTGACCTTAACCACATCCGTGCCTGCACTTTTTCTCCACGTGCCACAGTCACCGCTGAGCTGTCCTCATTGTCACGTCCCAGGGATTTGTCGTGGCCAGTGGCTGGGAGGGGGAACAGACCTAGCCTGACACAGGGACATCCTGGGAGGGTGAGGGGTGGGTGCTCCTGGAGCTACTGCGTGGGGCCTCGTGCTGACTGGCGCGTGGTGCAGCCAGGTTCACGGGAGGGGACCAGGACACAGCCCAGCAGAGCACACAGGGTCTCGCCTTTTAGGCCAAGGGGAGAGACTGGTGCAAGGCCCTGGGACAGGCCAGGACTCGGTCCCTGGGGGCTCAGAGGTGGGTGAGGAATAGTGAGGGGAGGCGGCCTGCCAGCCTGGGAGGGGGAACGCAGCACTGGATCCTGGAAGTGGGCGCCCAGTGGGTGTTCCTGGGGCGAGCTCCTGGCAGACGTCAGTTGGGCAACGTGTCCTTGAATTTTTCAGTTTCCACGCTGACTTGAAAGCAATGAAGTGGCATTTTTTAAAGTATTGTATGAATCCTGCTTTGAGTTAAGTGGATTTGATCTTCTCAGGTCCTCGATGTCTTTGCTTTAGTACCCAAGTGTAGCACACTTTTTTGTCTAAACCATCTGTGCTCTCCGTTAATTTCTGGATGCTTCTAGGCCTTTGAGCAGCTTTGGGTTAGTTTTGCCCTGTGTGTCACCATGGAGTGGGTTTGCTAGGACCGCGTGAGTTGGCGATCTGGCTGATGGTGGCAGGAGGGACATTTGCAGACGTCCTCCCTGTGCCATGTCCTGGCACTGAGGAGGTCACGTTGTCCCCAGGCGAGCGGCCCTTCCCCTGCGCTGTCTGCGAGAAGGCGTTCAACCAGAAGAGCGCGCTGCAGGTGCACATGAAGAAGCACACGGGCGAGCGGCCCTACCGCTGCGGCGTCTGCGCCCTGGGCTTCACCCAGAAGAGCAACATGAAGCTGCACATGAGGCGGGCGCACAGCGGCACGGGTGAGGGCCGGGGGCGGGGGCCGGGGCGGCCAGCGCCTGGGATGTCCCCAGGCAGGGAGTGCGTGTCCCCCCAGTGGCCAGCGCCATGTCCTGTCCACTTTCCCGCAGCATGCAGTTGGGCCGTGTTGCAGTGCAGGGGCCTGGTGCTGGGCTCCGAGCCCAGACAGCAGGTGCAGACAAGGTGTGGACCAACAGACAGGCCTGCGTGTGTCCCCAGTGACTTGCTAGTGCCACTGCAGGCCCCTGCTGTCCCCATACAGATGTTAGAATGCTCCAGTGTCTGTGAGGGGAGGTTGTGATGGGCACCCTCTCACCGGGGCTGTATTAATAGAGCCTTTCCGGGAGTGGGCACAACGCAGGTGAGCCGCCTGTGCCGGTGTTCTGGTAACAGCCGGCGTCACCGACAGAATTGTTGAATCTGCCGCTGCAATTACTCTTCTCATTGGGGTGGAAAGCACGTCAGTGTAGGAATTTCTCATCTGTTTTGTGTGACGCATTTTGTGCTGCTGGCCATCTGAGACTGTGCTCGTGTGTCTACACTGCAGGAACTTTGCAGGCGTCCGCCGGCCGCCAGGAGCAGGGAGGCGAGGAGCTGAGCCAAACGCTGCACCTGGAGGAGGTGGTGCCCGAGGCCGCGAGCGAGTGGCAGGCGCTGGCCCATGTGTTCTGACCCCCGCAGGGACCGTCGGGGGTGGGAGGCTCCAGTTTAACTGCAGAGCAGAGCGCTTGGGGTTTCTGCTGGGAAGCTTCACGTGTCAAACATGTTACCACGATAATTTTTTAGCTCTAAAATTATCTAAAGAATCATTGTGTTTCAGAAATTTACAGGAAAGAAACTGGGGGTGTAAAGACGCCGTTGTGGTTCGTCTGCAGATCACGGAACTCAGGTATTACAGCCAGTAGCTCCGCCTTCGCCTGTGGCCAGTGCGTCTAGTCAGGAGGTTAACGGCCTGACCTGCATTGTGGTGGGATTCCTTTGTATTAGCCAAGACAGGCGTAGCATGGAAACGGCCAGATAGGTTTTCCTTCGTGCTTTCTGTTATAAGAAGCACAGCTTATAAAACAACCATAAGATAAAGTGCATGAAGCCCAGAAAAAATGTTAGAACACACAGGGAAGTTATTTCCATTCTTTTCTCTGTGTGTTTTGAAATCAGTAGAAATTGACTCTTTTTAGTCAATAGTAAGTTAGTAGAACTAAAACCGTGAGAGATGGCTGGACCAATTCTCTCTCCATTACAAACACCTAATCATTAGTTACAAGAAGACAGCGTCTGGAGCGTAAACATGGGGGACAGTGAACCCGACACGATGAGGGTGAAAGGCCGTGTGATGCCACTCCCGCCTCGACAGCAGGCCCTGGGCTTCCTGGGTCAGACCCCTGCACACGGCGGGAGCCGCACGCTGCAGACGGGGCTCCTGGGAGCCGAAGCCCCTTGCCCCTCATGAGCAAGACGTGCGTCTGTATTGCAGGGTGGGAACCCACATGGGCCCACGATCGTCCCCTCGTGCATAAGCACGTGTGGTTTTTATTTCAGGGAATTCTTTAGTATCTATCATCAATGGTGCCACGTTCAACGTCCCAAACGAAACCCACCCCGCGCTGGGGGTGTGTGTGTCCTTCCCACAGCATTCCAAAGATGGAGCGTCCGTCCTTCGTGTGACCCCTCCCCAAGATATTTATATGTTCTCTATATAAATGCATATGTACATACACAGGTATGTGGGCCTCTGGCTGAGCAGTATATTTTGTAAATACAAGCACTGACCCAGTTACAGAGAGCGTCAGAGTTCTTACCTCCACGAGCACTTCAGATCAGTATTCTCTTCATTTTGTTAATAAATGGATCTCTTTTCCTTGTAACATAGAGCTGGGGTTGTTTTGTTTGTGTTTTCCAGAAAAATAATTGCCTTTATTTTCTCTCATTGCCTCCCTGGTTTCACGAGAGAGCAGTTTTATTATAAATATTGTATGGATTTTGTATATTAAGAGAGGAGCTCGTTTCAGATTCCTGAAAATAGAGACATTTCACTGTTATTTTTTGAAAGGGCATCTTTGATTTTTTGTTCTTGTTCACTTTCGGATATGTATATAAGTAATATCGATGGTGATATAAAAACTTTTGTTATGTGAAAATATTTAAGTCAGAAAACTGTTAAATAATATTACTTTTTTTTCAAACTGCTTTGTGTATTGTATATTTTTTTAAGGGAAAAAAGCCTTATTTGACTTATCCTTGTGATACTGGACTTGTTATATATATCCTGAGGTTTTCCTGAATGTCAGCGTGTGTACCTGGCTGTCGTCAGTGTATTCAAAATAATTGTAATTTTGCCAGAGTTTTAAAGGTTCTGCTTTTAATGCACTTTCTTTTATAATTTTGTATTAAAATATTTTAGAAGTGTTGATTAATTCTGGTGAACAAATATCCGCAAAGTTGCAATTATTGAAATTTTACAAATTTTGTTCTTGTTTATTTATTTTGGTTTTGGCATTAAATGTCATCTCAGGACGGTCTCTAAAAGGGGTTTGTTTAATTCCTAATTGCACAGAAAGCATAGTTCACTGAACTGTATTGGTGAACTGCCTGTTTAAGCAAAAGGCCTTACCAGGTGAGTCGAAAGCCTACTTTTATTTTGGTTACAGAAAAAGAAAAAAAAAAAAGAAAACTTGCCAATAATTAATTTTGTGAGTTTTCTGAATTTATTAGCAGGCAAACACAAGACATTATTGTATTATCTTGATTTACTTCCTAATTATAAAAGCTGCTTCTTTGCAAAACAGTCCTTGAAAACATCAAGTTTTGTAAAGATATAATTTCACTTTGGATCTTCAGTGGAGTACAGGCTGATCTTTATATTCTAGTGGTTGATAAACAGTCTTCTGATGAGATTTCTAGAAGCCTTCTGCAAAGCCAGGATTTTGAGAATAGATAACTGTATTTTTAGAACTATCTCATCCTAGCATATCTGTTTTGGAATAACAATAAATAAAAAAATGAAGTTAGGAAGTGTGATTAATTCTTTTTTTTTTCTTAAATATTTAAGAAAGTTTGGCATACGAATTAATTTCAGGTTCAGATAATTTTTAACAGAAAAGAACTTTAGTATTTTGCTTTTCCTCTGTGAAGTTCAGGCAATGACAGCCTACCCTTGCAAGGTCTATTTGAAGAGTTTCCAAGTTCAAAAATGAGGACATTGCTCAGAAGCAGGCACGCTGCCTGCATGTGCTGCAAGCTCCTCCCTGTCCTCAGCTGTTCTCTCAGGGGCCGGTGACACACGCCCTGGTGGTTTAGGTCCCTTTTGAAAGTTCCTGCCTGGGACCCACTTCTGTGGGTTGCAGTGCTTAACCAACCTGAAAGGATGAAACACCTTCCCACAGAGACTGAACCCCGATGGGTGTAGTTTATAGATCAGTGCATGGAGAGTCTATAAAATGGCATGCGAGTAAAACAAAATCATCCTTTCAGAGATGGAAAGTCAGATCCCCTTTCCTGCACACACCCCCCTGTCCTTCTGCCCCCACGCACGTGCACACCAGCCTGCGGCCCAAAGGTGCAGCACATCAAACTGCCTCTTGTCCTCTGACCATGTGACATGGGGTCCTGGAAACCTGTCCAAATGAGGATGTCCCTTTTCACAGGAAAATTTTAGTACCATCCTATTTCAGCATTGAACTAGGGAACACTGCTTTAGGACAATATTTTGTGCTCCCCTGCCCATTGTCATGTTTAAGGGAATGTAGATCTGAGTTTCACAATGACATTGAGTGTTCTCTGACTTCTAAACTCTTAACACCATTTATGTGCAAGAGACACTCGCGGTAGTACGAGACTCAGAAAAGTAGAAGTGGATTTCTGTTCTTCACATGATTTTCCTCTTTGCAGAAGAATATTCATAACTCACAAGGAGACACATTTTTAACAAAGTGGTCGTCAGATTTATGTAAGGCACGTTTTTGAGAAAATACGTAAGATATGTGGAACGGCTTTCCGGTTAGTACTTTAGAGAGATCTCATGCCTGTTTTTCTCATGCATATTTTTTCCCCAGGAGTTTATTTCAAAGTCAATACTATGCTCCCACCACCACCAAAAAAAAAAAAGTTAACCCAAGGCTGGATCGCTGCTAATTAATATATCCTTTTTCTAAAAATCTATTGTACCGAATGAAGCAGAGATGAAATTGTACAATTGATATTTCTGAATCTAGATGTCTTCTCTGTTTGCAGCTAATCTATTTATGTAACAGGTGTTTTGGAATTTTTAGAATTTCAGAAGTGCCTGCATACAGGTTTGGGGCCTCTGTGACTTTACCTTACTGTAGTGAAGATCAGCACTTTAAAATCTAGTTGTGTCTTTGTTGTTTAAAAAGTGGGGCCGTCAGACTCTTACGGGGTTGGACGCCCTGAGTTTCCCCAGGAAAGACACAGGCTCCTAAAGCCAGTGTCCTGTTTGGTCACTGCTAATGTGATCTGAACTTACCCCCCTTCCTCAGTCACACGCAGGCACCGTGAGCGCGCAGACGCTATGCTCGTTATTTACAGGGGTGACGAATAAAACACTTCAGCACTAAAAAATGAAGACTAAGTGGCAGGAGCAATAGGCAGTAATCATAAAAGATTTCTCTAATCTTTTTTATGTGTAATGCTTCACAGCATGGAGACTTTTGTATTAAATCAAGATTTGTAATCTATTTGACAAATTCTAAAATGAGTGATTCATTCTCGATTCACCACTAAAGAAAAATTTTAATTTTTTTATTTACAGAAGAATTTTTTTTATCTTCAGAACTGTTTCATGGTCTGTTTATACGTTGGATGATATTTATTTAATCCAATTTTGTATTAGAAATGGATAGTTATGCCAAAAGCCACTGTGCCGGCCTTAAGAATAATAAAACTAGTTTTTGTATTATTTGAAAGCTCCTGTATATTTACTTGTTTGGGCTTTTGGGTGAGTTGTAACTGTTTAAAGATGGGTCTTTGCTTTACGTGCCATTTTCAGAGTGAATTAGCTCACAGAGCTGCTGCCTTGGCAATGAATTCAGATCCCTGGGTTGGAATAGTGTGAGGACGTCTTATTTTCTCTCCTTGAGGGTATTTTACACTTTCTGTCTTGTTGGTAAGACATTTGAAAGTGACTTGAAGTGAAAATCAATCATAAGACCAGTATCTGTTCCTGAGATGGGTGGGGTATCGGACTTTCCCGGAAATACCAGTGGAGTTAGCTCATATTATAGCATCTAGTTCTTTGTAAAGATATGTTTTCAAACTTTTGTAAGTTCGTAGTTTATAGAGCCATTATCCTGTCGAAATAACAAATTAAGGATCTCTTTCTTCTTAGTTCACTTCATTTCTACCACAGACTGGGGACTCCGTACACTTTTGGACTGAAGTAGCTCAAGTGATCTGACTCCTCCCTGGGCTTTGCTCAGAGGGAAAGGGAAGAAGCTGATTCCACCTCCTTGCTTGTTTGTCCGTAGGGGAATATCGCTCTACTGTTTTAAATATGGTGGGTAGAGAAAGGTTTGTTCTTTATCAGATGATGGAAAGTTTGTTCGCTGTACAGTGGATTGCTTTAACTATTGAAAATGCTTCTTCAGATGAATTTTTCGAGAATGCTTGGCTGTGTTACAATGTGAGAGCATTTGTGTTTAAACACAAAGGCATGAGTTTGCTGAGCCCCCTGGGCGCCATCCAGCCGCGGCAGGGTGATTCGGGATCTCAGGTCAGCGTAGCCCGCACCTACCATTTGTAAAATGCAATTATTTTTGCAGGACGCTGCAGCCTCCTCCGTCCGGGGGGGTTTGGACAGAGACAGGAGGAGGAAGGGGTGTCGGCACTGGCTTGGAGTCGCACCTGCTCGTGGGGGCTGCCCACTGCCCAGCGTCCGGCTCTTGTTAAACAGAAGCAGGCCAGGGTCGGGGGGCCCGCAGAAATGGGCTGGTACCCTCCCACCATCGTCTCAGACGGGGCCTTCCCTTGCTAAGTTTCACAAATTCAGACCATTTCTCACAGCCGTAATTGAGACAGAAAAGAACCTGTGGTTTTGTTAAAAGCAAAACAAAACGGAAAATGATTTCAGTTAGCCTTGAAGGAGAATTCTTATAGCCGAAGCAGCTGGGAACAAAGATTTCCCAAATCCCTTTTCTGTCAATGTTCCTGCCAGTACCGTGGGGCCCAAAGTAAGTTTTCAAAGACCCTGCAGTTCACACCAGCCAGGCGCTCACATTGGCGAGATACTAAGAGGTGAGTGGACTTGCAAACATCGTTACCGGTAACCTGAGGAGTCCTTTCCTGGGGGCCGGAGTCGATGCCCCGACAGGACCCCGTGCACTTGGTCTTGCTCACGTGTAAACCGTGCGGTGAGCGCGCACCTGCTGGGAGGCTTACGTCCACACATCACTCTGAGACAGGACAGTCGCTTTACGGGGCCACGTTCTAGAGACCACAATGAGAGGAAGACGGCGCCAATGTCATTAAAAGTTTATTATTTGATTTCACTACTCAAGAACAGAGGGCAGTTTCCGTGAGACCCACGGTCGCAGCCCTCGCGGCTGCGCGACGTCTCGAGCAGTGCCCACTGAGCATCAGCTCCGATGCAGAGGGCTTGTGTCCAGCGATTTGGAGGTTTTGTTTCCGAAATGTTCTTTATGTTTCTCTTATCACTGAGGCTATGTGTTAATAGACATTGTGTTAAACCCACACTCGACATTCAGAGTTAGAACGGGATTAGAGGGGTGCACTCGGCATTACGTGGGCTATTCCATCTACGGGAGACCTATGCCCCTGGGGGCTCTTTGGAAGGTGACAGGGTGCCAGGAGACGCTGAACTCACAAGGCCGTCAGTATGTTATGGAGGGGAGCAGGGGAAGTGTCAGCTCCTGTTAGAAAGGAGTTTGCTTCAGAGGACAGCTCCTCCATGCTCGGATGGCCGACCAGGCCCAGCCATGCATGTAGGTCAGGGGCAGGGACGGGGCAAAGGCAGGCCCCCACTAGGCCTAGTCACTCAGCACGCTCGCTTCTAGGAGACAAGCAGACGGAGGTTAGTGTTTGCCATGTGCACTGCCATGCCAAGCGCACCACCGGTCACGTTCGGCTCCCCACATGACCAGTGTGACACCGCGCGGCTACCCAGAAAACTCCTACAAGTCCCGCTCTCTCTGTGTTGGGCTCCCTGAGCCCCCAGCCGGCCGGCTCTGGGGAGGAGGAAACAGGTGGTTTGTGGAGGCCGCTCTGGTTCCCACTGTGCCATCACCTGATTTCCAAGATCCCGTTTCCTGCTCGAGGCCACCGCCCAGCCCCTTTGTCTCCTCATCCCCTCTGTCACACACGAATCTAGCCAATTAGGGGGTGGGAGCAGCCCACCGGCCCTGTGTCCACCACATCACACTGTCCTCAGCTGCCCGCCTGCATCTCACGTACCGAAGCCCCCGTGGGGTGAAGCCACTCCTGACTGCCCGATCCTGTTAGGAAGATGAGGTGCCTTGGGGGAGACAAGGGGCAGGAGAAGAAACCAAAGGAAGCGCGGATCGCCAGCCCCACCACCCGCACGCGTCCTGTGCCCACAGCAGTGTCTCCTGGGAGTGCCTGAAGCCGAGGGCGGGAGAGCACGCAGCGCGAAGCCAAGGACGGAGGGGTGAGATGGAGGGACGTGGCCGTGGTCTGAGACCCCAGGAAACTTTATCTTGAGATGTACAGTAGTGACGGTTTAACCGTTTCGTGTTTGCGTTTTCTCCATGTAGCTGCTGGCCAGACGTTGCCGGGGATGCGCTGTGGCTGGCCCTCGCGTGCTCAAGTCCAAGGCGATAGGAAGAGGTCATTTCTAGAAGTAGGGGATTTACGGCACTGGTTAAAATCGTAAGGCAGAGATATTAAGAAGCTGAGGACAGGGTTCCGGAGCAGGAGGGTGGCTTCAGCGTCTCGCCATGGGCGATCCAGACCGACTATCTCTTCCTCCCTGTGGAGAAGACACAGCGTTAGGTCAGCGCTGGGCCACCTGCATCCCTCCCCCCGCCAGTCCCCTTTCCTGGAAACCTGGCGCCAGCCATCAAGGGCTGTCACTTGGATCTGCTGCTAGAAATGATGCCACGTGAAGCGATCTTTCCATTCCGCCCAGCCTTCTGAATTTTCAAGGACCTGAAGACCTACGTCGCGTAGGTCAGGCTTTTCCTGACTAGTTCTGACTGTCCCCCAAAGCAGAGTCCTGCCAGCACCACAGGAGCTACACGTGCACGGTCTGCACGCACGTGCTCACTGAGTCTGTCGGCATTGTGTGTCCCAACCACCGGACACACCACATGTGACTCAGCACTGAGTTAAAGGTGAGGTACCCAGTCATCCCACCACAGACTGTAAACTCTTGATGTTTTAATGAGCCAACTAGCACCTCACACAGGCCAGAGACCTCCTGCCAGCGATGGGCGGTGATTTGGTGGAGGTGAGCCTGGACCCGGGGTCACCTGGAACCTGCAGGGAGCACGGGTCCTGTCCTGGAGCTGTCACATCTCCTAGGTTGATGCCATCAGCCTCTTACAGCAGAACCTCTCAATGTTCCTGTCCTTGTCAGCAACTAAGAGCACCTGGAGCACGAGCCGTGTGGAAAGGCACGCCTTCCCCACAACGAGACCGCTGTCCTACAAGCCACAGGTGAAGACACACTCTCGGGGTAAAACCCCAGCACGCATGTGCCCACGACCACCGGACGCGGCCGGGGACAGACACAGCAGGACCCCACAGAGCTGTTGTCTGGGGACCACGCACAGACCACCCCCCATCTGCACAATCTCGTCTTCCCTTCTTCTGCAGGGGAAATCCGACAGGAATGCTAATCTCTCATCCAAGAAAGATAAAGACGAAATCATCCACGACTCTTCTCTGGACTGGGTGCCCTGGGCATCATGGCGTTTCCCTGCCTTTCCCAGTGGCTTCCCTGTCAGAACAGACGCACTGACTCTTGGGCTGCGTCTGTCTTCCTCCCTACGTCTCTCTAGGCTGGACAGGGGTTGACTGGAACACCTTGTGCGTAGTCGTGACCGTGGCGGCAGCTAACGCAGCCCCAGGCTGTTGGGCAGGGCAGTCGGTGATCTTGTTTGGCTTGAGAGGAGGTGAACACGGTGCCTCAGGTGGCTGTTCCAACGGGGACATGGAATGAGCGAGTGATCGTTCCTGCTGCCGCGAACATCCGCTCTGTGTTCAGCGTGACATGTGCTCTCCTCTGGATGAAATCAGTGTGGGAACTCCAATGCCACATGGAAAGGGCACCATGTCACCACTCAGGGACCATCCCACTGCCCTCCACCTTTAAGCCCTGAAGTGTTTACGTGTTGCTGGAGCCTCGGCACTGCGGCCACAGAATCCACAGGTCTCCCTGCTGGTCCGTCCAGTCTAAGGAATTCAGAATCCAGTTCCCATTTTTGCTAATCTCTGCCGGGGCTGCACGACCGGTTTTTCAACACTAAATGTTAAGTTATAAGTCACACTGTGTCAGTCTCTCCCTGGAGCCCCTGTGACTCCACCTTTCAGAGTCACTGTCAAAAGCCCTCAGGAGGCTCACAGGGCTTACCTTTTCCCTTACCTTTCCCATGTCCTTCTGGCTGCTGCTGGTCATTCCATGCCACTCACCCTCCTCACCTCCCTCCTCCTGAAACCCACTGAGGCCTTTTCTGTTCTCCTTTGGTCTGGAGAGAACTGTCCCCGAGGTGTGGCCAGAGAATGCCAGCTGCTCAGGAGGCCCTCTCTGGCCACCCTTCCTGGAATGGTAACCACCTCTCACACACACACAGGTACACGGCGCTCTTAGCCCCTTCCTGCCTGTCCCTCCGGAGCTCGTGCTGGGGGCGTACAGATGACCAGAGGACATTCTGAGATCTCCGGGCTTCTCAGCACAATTGTTCACTATTAGAATAATATCAGCTGCTGTTTCTGTGAGGAACCTGCAGGCACCCTGTGATCACGCTGTCCTTTACCGTCACTATGGTTTTTGTCCATGTCACCCTACTTTATGGAGCAGGAAACAGAGGCTCAGAGAGGTCTCTGGCCAAGGACACTCTGCCAACAAATCTGGGCCTGGTTCTGTGTCACTCCAGCATCATAACCAATGGGACAGGCCACCTGAGTGTTTCTGAGGATGCCTCGCCTGGGCCAACCATCCCCATCTTGTCACCTTGTCCTGCTCATTTCCTGGGGGGCAAAAATGCCGCCACCAGGGCCAGGAGCCACCTGACCTTCCAGCTGAGTCCCCGGCACAGCTGTCATGTCCCCCAGCTGTCCTCACACTCCCCTCGGAGCTGGCCCCGTGCAGTGCTGGCTCAGAACTCCTGAGAGAATGCAGCGAAGAGGCTGCCCACCCACCAGCACCCGCGCCCCAGACCCTGGCTAGCCACGTTACCAGTTTGAAGATTCTGGAAAGCGTGCTCTGGGCGTCGGCCCTGAACCCCTTGTGAGCCGATTTGTAGTCGGAAGCTCTGCCCCCGTAGCCAAATCCGGGCTTCTGCCCCTCGGCTCCCTGCAAGACAAGGACACGGTGCTCTGCTTCCAGCCTGTCCCCAGGAGCCCCACCCCCAGTGGCTGGTGACCCGGGGGGCTCAGTGCCCTCCCTCCACGTCTGTCAGATGCTGGCCTGGGCCAGGCTCTGTTATGAGATGTTCCCCAGACTCTCTCGTTCCAAAGGTCAGTGTCTTTTCTACAACAGCTGCCTCCCTGCTTCACGCTGTGTGGTTTCCAAGAGAAGTAAACGTCGGCCACACAGGGTAGACAACTTTTGCCCGCACGGGACTGGAGGAAGGGGACACAGGAGATGGCCTGGGGAACACCTAGGCTGTGTGCGGCCTGTTTTCGGGTGGTTTGCGCAGACCGTGTTCATGTCCACTCTGTCTCCTAGAGACCCAGGGGCAAGGCCTGTGGGCTTGGTGAGATTCAGTCACAGCTTTCTAAAGTCTGGGGACAAAGTTTGAGGTCCTTGGCCTAGAGAATTCTCTCTCGACCATGAGCACCATCGTGGCCTGGGGTCTGAGCATGAATATGGGGTTATGAGCAGGCGCCCTGGGCTCCAGAGCTGCGGCCACCAAGGGAGGGGGCAGGTCTGGGCACCACAGCACAGCCCAGGAGCCAGCAGCCCGCATGGGTCTCAGCCCCCTCCCCTCCGCCGTGTGACCGTGGACAAGCGTGGGACTCTCTCTGAGCTTCAGTTTCCTCTTCTCTAAAATGGGGAGCTAAGCGATCCCTTTCCGACGGGGTGGCTGTGAGGACACCATCAGTGGGCGTCCTGTTCTGAGAATGAAGCTCTGAGCTTGCCGTCACCTGCTGCTTCCAGCGCCCATTCAGAGAGGGTGACACAAGTTTTCTTTGTGGATCATAGCGATATTAAATGGTTGTGGCAATACAAGAATACTTGTGTCCTGAGTTTATTTTCTAATACGCTGTACCTGCGATGGGACGTTCCACTGTCAGTGTGACAAAGGGGTGGGACAAGCTCTGGGTGTGTGGCCATGACTGGTAGCACTCGGGGTAAAGGGCGCTCCAGCCTTTGGTGCCACATCCCCTGGGGGGCCAAGCAGCCGGCCACCCCCAGGCTGGGGTCTCTGCCTCAGGAGCTCTACTCGGAGGGCAAGGTCTGAGACGTCACTTTGTTTCGCCAACAACAAATGGGAGACTGTGTGGTCCTCTCCTGAGAATTCTAGCAAAGGGAACAAAACCATCTCCTGATGGAGACCCCAGAACGCTTTCCTTCAGCTTACAGTTCTTTCAAATTTCATCAAAGTGTTTTAGGGCTGGAGGGAACTTGGAAACCTTCTCATCCCCCTCTTTATGTTAAAGGAACTGGAGAGGCAATCGAGAAGGTTCCAGGTTCTTCTGGTTCACCTCTCTCATCCTGGGACCAGGCCCATCTGCCCAGGGCCCCCCACACAAGCTACTGCCACGGCTGCCGTCTTGTTCAGTCTGGGCTTGGGGACACACATGGGACATTCAGGTCCTAGGCAGCTACTTTCATGTGAAGATTGGTTTCAAGGTTATCAAGTGGCCTAAGGGACAGGGGTGTGTGGCAGAGAACGTGCAAGCCTGCATACTAGAGGAAAGCCAACACCGCCCTTGGATCCTGGAGGCTTCCACAGACATGGCCTCTCCACGATGGCACACAGAGGGACGGGTGACAGTTAAAGAGAGCTGCGCCAAAGAGAGACACACGTGACGTGGTAGGAGCCGCACTTGCCCATGCAAACGCTGAATCGTTCTGCCTCACTCTATTGTTTTTCTCCCAAAAGAAAGATTCTGAGAAAATTAAATTCAAGGAATGGTTTTCAGATTAATAATTTACTGGACTCTTCCTCCTTTCACATTCCTGGTCACATACCTTTGGACCACCTAGAATTTACCAGAAAACATACAACATAGTTTAGAAGACGGAAGTGGGGACTTCAGAACTCCAAACAGGAAGGGAACCCTGCAGCTCCAGAAAGCAGACGAGCAGGCAAAGGAACTATAGCAGAGGAGTTTGCTTTGGAGAAAAGAAAACATTGAGACATGTGAGTTGGACCAGAAATGGGAGAGAGGGGAGAAACGCAAAGCTCTTGTTTTCTGGCTAGTGGCTGGGTTGAAGTGGCCTGGCAGGAAGCAGGCTTCTGTCCCCACCCCATCCCCACATGCAGTGGGGACTTTGTGGGAAGTCCAGCGTCCACGCCTGGAAAGCTAAGAGACAGATCAAGTGGTTACTTAAAGGAAGGTTTCAGGGTCAAAAATGCATTTCATTCTTCAGTCTCATTTTGGTCTCCTGCTGGTACAGAAAGTCACAAATTAATTGGCTCTGAGTGCTAGCCCATGTGAATTTTCTACATTGTCACCTTTTTGTAAAGTCCTTAGGTCAAGAAAAGCTCAAATGTATTGGTATAAAATGTTCCAGCAAATATATCAGTTCATAATTCAATGTCACAACTTGTTGGAGAAATGTAGGAACTTTACGAAAACTTTCTTCTGCCTCTCTCTGCGGCGTCTTGCCTCCATTCTTCCTCTCATCCCTTTCTATATTTCCTTCTTTCCTTCCTTCCTTCCTTCCTTCCTTCCTTCCTTCCTTCCTTCCTTCCTTCCTTCCTTCCTTCCTTCCTTCTTTGCTTCCTCCTTCTTTCCTTCCTCCTTCTTTCCTTCCTTCCCTCCTTTCTTTGCTTCTTCCTTCCTCTTTCTTTTTGAAAAACTCCATTCATTCACTGATACGATGTTTATTAATTGAGCGTCCTGAGTCCACAGGCCTCTACTAGAGAATAAGGATGTTGTGTTCCCAAGATGACCTATTCCTGGCGTGTAGGTCAGTGATTATTCTTCCCTTTTAGTCTGAAATTATACTTTTCATAAAGTAAGAACCATACCTAATAGTTACTAGTCGCTAAGGTCTGTAAGTTTGGTTAGAATATCCTAGGTATCTTAAGTTGGTTCACTAATACCTAGAAAGTGAACAGATTGCCCACTTACGTCTTCATGAAAACTTTGTTCTCAGCATTCACAGCCTGAAATTCCTAAGAAGGTTTTCCTGGAAGCTTCAGTTACCACTAACACACAAACCAACTCTTCTGCGTTACTTAGGTCATCACGAACTGAACAAGTGAGGTGACCGCCCTTTCCGCTTCTTAGCAGAATTGCTTTCCTCAACAAAAAGCCAGCCTCTGGTGGTGGGGCTGTCCATGTCGGCGGGTCAGTCAGCCCCAGGCCCACAGGTGTGGGGAGGAAATGAGGGATTTTCTCAAAGAGGTCCTGCTCCTCCCTGGGGAGGGGCCCAGTGGGAGCAGGGGAGCCCTGTGGCAGGGGTGCCTCTGGGGCAGGGAGGAAGCAGAGCAAGGACGCCAGAAGGGAAGACCTGGCCCTGGGAAGCCCCTTCTTTTCCCTGGAGGAGAAAGCGGCAGGCAGCTGTGGGCAAGCCGGGCTTTGTGGGAAAGGAGGGTGGGACCGTTAAGCAATGGACACAGCAGAACGTAAAGGTCCGGGGCCGGAGGACCAGAAAGGAGGGGAGCTGCATGAACAGGCATTTGTCACCTACCCAGCTAAATCTGCTCAGGGACCGTCCTCGCCCCTGGATAAGGAAAAGAAAGAAATAATAACATTGTGATCAGTGCAGGAAAAAAGTTCTTGTAATTAAGAAGAAACAGTCAAAACAGTGTATGCTGAGGTGGTAGGTAGTTTTCGTCACACGTGCCCTTTCCAAGGGGTGCCGATGGCCAGCAGAGCTTCTGGGGCAGATTTCCATCAGGCTTTAGAGGGAAAGCATCCTAGGATCCATTATCACGGTCTGCAGTTGTGGCAGGAGGGGATGCCCTGTATCTCTCAGCCTTCTACTAGGGGTGCACGTGATACAACACTGTGAAACCAAGTCAGGCAGCCGAGAGTCCACCCCTCTTTTTGGTACTTTTCAGGGAAGGTCTATAAATAAAGTGATGATTAATCGAGACATTCAGAGGTCTTACCTTTCCTTGCGATGCAGGAGGTGTGCGAGGTGTCACCTGCAAAGACACAGGGTGGTGAGCGGTGGTGGGGGTCTCCCTCCGTCAGAGCAGCGCTGCCCCTCTTTGTGAGGGCCTGGCTTCTTGTGGGCAGCTCAGGGGCGACAGTGCCTAGCACGTGTCAGGCACAGGGCCTGCCCACGCTGCCTGGCTCCCCTCTCAGTCCCAGCCCACTGAGAAAGGGAGGCTCTGGGAATCTGAAAACAGCCATTGCTACTCAGATCTTCCAGAACACTCAGAAAAAGTTTGTGAAACTCATCGAAAGCCTCTACCACAAGGGAACTGATCCATCTTGCTGTGTATCCTTGTGACACACTAGTGGGGACCGTGAACTTCACGTCACCATGGTCCTTTTTTCGGGAAGGAAGTAAAGTGTCCCCTAATATTCCGAGATTCAAAGGACCACCCTCACGTCTGTGGCTCCTAAAAGTCACTTGTCAACATGGAAACTATCATCTTACAATGTCAGCTGAACAGAAAGTTTATAACTAGGAGCTTGTGGTTTTGCTTTTGTTTTTAAGAGTTTATTGGTACATGATTGTTAACTAAGTCCACAGTTTCCACCACGGTTCACTCTCTGTCGTACATTCTGAGGATTTTGACAAAGGAACGAGGTGTACCCACCATCACTGTGTCCAACAGACGACTTCCGCTGCCTTAAGGGTCCTGGGCTCCCCATTCAGCCCGCTCTCCCCCCAGCCCCGGCAACGACTGAGCTTTTAACTGTCTCCATGTTTGCAAACTTCTATTTTTAAAGTACGCTCTCATAGTAGATAAGTCTCAAAGGAGTGAGTTCTTTGGTAGAACGTGTAGTTCAGTAAGCAACAGACGTAGTTGGGACCTTGGGACCAGGAGCTAAGTCTGAGCTCCCAAGGCCAACCCACTGTGAGGAGGATGGAGTGCCATCAGGGGACGTCCCTAAGGGTTAAGCTCGAGTCCCCTGGGTGCACTCACGCCCCTCATGGGTTAGAGCTCAGAGTCCCTAAGGGTTAGAGCTCAGAGTCCCCTGGGTGCACTCACGTCCCTAAGGGTTAGAACTCAGAGCCCCCTGGGTGCACTCACGTCCCTAAGGGTTAGAACTCAGAGTCCCCTGGTTGCACTCATGTCCCTCACGGGTTAGAACTCAGAGCCCCCTGGGTGCACTCACGTCCCTCACGGGTTAGAGCTCAGAGCCCCCCGGGTGCACTCACGTCCCTCACGGGTTAGAACTCAGAGTCCCCTGGTTGCACTCATGTCCCTCACGGGTTAGAACTCAGAGCCCCCTGGGTGCACTCACGTCCCTCACGGGTTAGAGCTCAGAGTCCCCTGGATACACTCACGTCCCTCACGGGTTAGAGCTCAGAGTCCCCTGGGTGCACTCACGTCCCTCACGGGTTAGAACTCAGAGCCCCCTGGGGGCACTCACGCCCCCGTGACTGTGGCCGTGGCCAGCCCCTCCCCTCCCCCCAGTTGTCCCCCGCAGTGTGTGTCCCACTCACAATGTTCTTGAAGAAGTGGACCACAGGGTTCTCTTCCTGCGGCCGGCCGTGCTGGGACTTCTGGGGCAGGGAGCCGTAGTGGGTGGTCCTCGCCGCGTGCTGTGCTTCCTGAAACACAGGCGCAGTAGCCTCAGCACAGGCTGTCCCCCGTCTTGGGGCACTGCCTCTCCACCCCCTGGCACGGCCTCATGCTAGGAAGCCACCGAGGGGCCACCAGACACGCCTGTGGCAGGGAGGGACTCGCACAGGCTCTCTGGCTGTGAGACTGCTCGGTGCTGGGAGGTGTCCCGATCGCTGAGTCTGTGTCTGGCTCCCCGACATCACGTAGGAGGCCGAGGAATTGGGAAGGCTGTTGTTTAAGTGTGACTCCATCTAACATAGGGGCCGGGGAGGCAGGGCATCGAAAGGAAAGTGTCGTTTCCCTGACCTTCTGATTTGGATGAAGGAAAATGCTCAGGAATTACACAAAACAGCCAGAGCAGCAAAGACAGGCCAGCCAGCAGCTTTGAGAACCAGCCTGGTTCTCAACATCAGTGACTCAGGTCACAGTGGCGCTGAGTCTGCCCAGGCTGGGGCGGCCACTTCCACATCTTGACCACAGAGGAAAGGACTGGTGGGCTGACTGCGCGAGGCCCATTCATAACCAACAGAACCAGAACCTCTAGGTCAACAAATGGCGCCCAGAACATGACAAATGAGGAAGAGCAACTGTCGTGTTGACAAACCACCTCCGAGGGCAGGGAAGGAAGCACTGTCCTCGCAGCCTCCACATGTCCCTCCTTGGCTGGCCACTCACGGTATGTGCCCACCAGCAGGGACCCTGAAGACACCAGGGAGGCAAAGCATGAGGAGGGAGAGCCGACCACTTCTGTGGACAAGGGGCTCCATCTTCAGTGCTGACAAGGAACAAGGGAAGAGCCCGAATGGCCTTGGAGTTGTCCCCACCGCTGTGTCACTGCTGCTAGAGCCTGGTGAGGAATGGGAGTGGATTAAAGCAGGAGACTGCATGTCATGTGGGTTGTCATGCGGAGTCTCTGCTCCCGCTCCCCACACTAGAACGCAGGACGTGGTGAGGCCAAACAGGAACACCCACGGAGCCATAGATGGGGGAATCACACCACTATAGTCTCGCTGGTGGCTGGGTTGGAGACAGGAAGCAGGAGCCACACGATCCGCAACCCGCTGCCCGCTTCTCTGCCAACCGACCCCACTTGCCAACTGCAATCCGCACTTGCTAGCTCAGCCACGGCAGTTCTATCAGTGGCCAATGGCTAATTAGTCACAGCTGAAGGCCATCTACTACTCGAGCCAGCACCGTTCTACGTGAGGCCGGGAGCCTGGAAACTGCTCTCCGGGACTCTGTCCCCACACTGCGTTTGGAAGGTCACAGGATCCCTCACGGGCCAGCCTGGCCCGGTGCCTTCTGAGGAAATTTGGTTGACTCAGGTAAACGTGCAGAGGTGGGGAGGCGCACCTTCCATCCTCAACTCTGTGCAAGTGTCCTGAGGACATCTTCTCCTTTAGAGGACAGGGTGCCCCTCTGGAATTTGGTACATTTATTGGACTGAATTCAATGGGGGTAGTTGCGTCCCAGTGGGCTGTTGACAGTTATAGGTGATGGCCCCACACTCAGTTACATTCACCTTTATGACCTTCCCTAGCTGTGTTCCTGCAGCACACCCTCGGGTCTGAGACCCTGATGTTACTGCGGCTCCTTCCTCTGCTCTCGTCCCCTCCTCACTCAGCTACACATCTGGTAGGTGTCCCTGTACGACACCCCTTGCACTCGTCCCCTGGGCCCACTTTGGACAGTGACGCAAAGCTGGTGGCTCCTCTGATTCTTCCCTTTTCAGCAGAGTTTGCAAAGTGGCTGCCCCGTCCTTCCCCCACGAGCCCCTGCCCCACCGTGTCTAATTTGACTGGTGAGGTTATTAAATACCATTCTAACAGCTTGAAATACAGTGGTACCTCGATTTTCGAACGTAATCCATTCCAGAAAACCGTTCGAGTTCTGATACATTTGAAAACAGCCAACAGCTAGGCCTTAGGATTCTGTACTCAGTGAAAGCCGCGTGACTTGTTTGACTTCCGAGGCGTTGGTTTGGTTTGAAAACCAAAGCATTTACTTCTGGGTTTACGGCGTTCATAAACCGAAATGTTCATCAATGGAGACATTTGAAAACCGAGGTACTACTGTAGTTAAAATGGCCCCAATCCAGTGCGCTGTACTCATCCCTTGGTGCTTGTGAACCATCTTTCTGCGTGCTATGCACTGCATTTGGGGCCTAGAATCACCATGTACCTTTCTCTCACCCATCCTGTGATTAAATGAGAAAAATGTCTTAAACTTTACACGGTGGTTTGGGAAGAAATTAATGCCGAGTCATATCACGTAGGTCTCACATCATGAGAACTTATTTATGTTGTGAGATATTAACAAAGTGTTACGTAGATAATAATAAGCTTCGCATATGAATTATGCATGCCTGCTTTGAATGCCAAAGAAAACCATATTTTTTTGTGATTTTTATAACGAATGTGTCAGTCACCAGTCTTCTGAGGGAAAAGAAATTTAAATCTTTTAAGGAACACATGAAGTTGGTAGGTTGCATTTTAGCTCTTGAAGCTATGAAATCAGGGGTCATAACTATTCACGCCAAGCGTGATTGGTCTCTCCCCGGTGCTCCGTGCAGAGCTAAGCACAGAATGAGAATGACTGTTGGATTCACGTGTAGTTGTTTAGGTCACTGTTAACACAGAGCCTAACGCACAGATCTTAGGTAAATAAACAATTGTTATGGAGTCACGCAATTGTTTTTGATGCATGGGAGAGTGACCGAAATGCAGCTTTGACGTGAACTTTTGGGCTATAAATTGTCACTGCACAGATAATTGGATATCATCACATAGTTACAACTGTTCCGTTATATTATAGTTGTAATGGTCTGCTACTTAAAGGACATTTAGTCAACCACATTTCTATATACGAACAATGAACAGTTAAAAAGAGAAAAATGTGAAAACACTACCATCTATAATAGTATCAAAGAAACAAAATATTAGTTGTAACTCTAACAAAACAGGTATAGAATCTTTACGCTAAAAAATGCTGGTGGAGGAAATCACGGCCGGTGTTAGTAAGTGGAGAGACATACTGTGCTCATGGACAGGAAGAGTCAGCAGAGTCAAGGTGCCAGTTCTCCTCAACCTGACCGACAGACTTAATTAAGCGCCAGACTTAATACCAGCAAGCTTGTGTTTAGATGCGGACAAAGGGGTTCTAAAACCATAGGGAAATGCGGTGGGGCCAAAATAGGTAAACGGCGGAAAGAAGGGTACATGGAGGGTTTCTATCAGCTGATTTTATAATTTTCTGCACAATTATAGTGATGACGCCGAGTGCGGTGGGGCGAGGGACTCAGCAGAAACAGACCCACAGGAGTACGACCCATTGACCTTTGACGAAAGGTGCAAAGACAATGCAGTGGACAGAAGGTAGTCTTTTCAACAAGTGGTATTGGAACGATTGGACATCCATATCCAAAAAATTGGGCTGCAACCCAACAGTCACACCTCACACAAGAATTAACTCAAAATGGATCATAGATCTCTATCCAAAACTATAAAATCTTAAAAGAAAACTTAGAAGGAAACCTTCAATGACCTGAGGACCTGATGCCAAAAACATGATCCATAAATTGGACTTCATCAGAATTTAAACTTTGTTTTGCAAAAGACACTGTTAAGAGAATGAAAAGACAAGCTACAGAACGAGAGAAAATATTTGCAAATCACAGCAATGACAAACAACTTGAAGCTAGAATAAGTAAAGAACTCTCAAAGCTCGATGGTTTTTTTTAAAAAAAGCCCAGTGAAGAAATGGCCAAAACACTTAAATAAGCACTTCATCAAAGAGGAAGAGAGGCAGAAGGCAAGGAAACCCACGAAGGGAAGCTCAGCGTCCTGAACCGTCGGGGAGATGGAACCTGATACCGTCCGTCTGAGACACAATTAGGCGTTTCTCACAAAGCTGGTCAGATCCTTACCGTAGGACCCAGCAACACTGTTCCCCGCTTTTAGTGATAGAAGAAAAACCAAATATTTTGGGAAGTGGCTTTTACAATGCATATCTTAGCAATTTTTTCAGGGGGAAAATAATTTAAATCTTCCATGAAAACTTAGGATCGTCAGAGAATCTGTGCATGAGTGTTTCTCGCAGTCCATGTGGTGGGGGATACTCACTCAGCCATAAAAAGGCACCAACTCGGTGTGTCAACAGCTCAGAGGCGTCTCCATGGCGTTGACTGAGTGACGGGAGGCCTTCTAGGAGGATGTCATACGTGCCATCTCGTCTACGTGACGTCCTCCAAGTGACTAAACCACAATGAGGTGGCCAAAGCGGCAGTTGCCAGGGGTGGGGGCAGGGGGATGTGACCAGGAAGTGACAGCAAGAGGGAGGGTTTGGGGGAATGTACCCCTACCGTGGCGGCTGCTACAGGAAACTATACACGTGTCCAAATTCACGGAACGGTACAGCAAAAGCAAGCCAGTGCTTCTGTGTGTTAACATCTAAAATACCATAAAACCAAAAGGCCATTTCGCATGGTCGAGAGTAATGCAGGCAGTTATATCTGCATTACACAAGTTTCCTACCTGCACAGGTAAGGCTGCTCTCCCTCCAAACACATGCCTGTCATTTGCATCTTGGACACCAAAACCTGTGTGACCTGAGCAAGCCACTCTGTGTGTGGGGCTTCTGTTTCCTCCTGTGTGAAAGGATGTGGCTGAAACAGACTCTCTGAGAAAGTCTCAGCTTGAAAATGTTGCTAAGGGGCCACTGAGACTAGCAGCCAAGGAAAGAAAGATAATGGTCCAGTGTGGTTAGAACTCAGGGCGTTTCCTGGGATGCTGGGCCTGGGGTTTGCTCTGTTTATTTACGTGTCACTAAAGAGCTTTTGTGGTGGGCCCAGGAAGAAAAGCTACGGCTCACACCTCGGTTGCCATGGCGAGAAGCCTTTACACAGTGGTAGGAGGGGCTGCTGTACCTGAGTCACCCCTAAGTTTTTCTTATTGTGCTAAACACGAGCATATAAAAGTGACCGTCTTCACAATTTCTAAGGGCTCAATGCAGTGGCATTAGATACAGTCATAGGGTCACGCCACCGTCACCACCGGCCATCTCCAGGACTTTGTCATCTTCCTAAATGATACTCTGTCCCATTAAACAACAACCCCCTGTCCCCCAGCCCCGGCACCGTCTACTTTCTGTGTGTACGATGTGGCTCATCCAGGGACCTCACAGAAGTGGGGTCACACAGGGCGTGTCCTCCGGCGCCTCGCTTCTCTCACTCAGCATCGTGTCCTCCAGGTCCGTCCGTGTGGTATGAATGTCAGGACGCCCTTCCGTTCTAAGGCTCGACAGTGTTCCACTGAATGCGCAGCCAAGTTTGCATATCAGCCTCTGATACCTGGGAGAGGGTTGCCCAGACCCCTGCTCTCCTTCCCCCAACAGCCTGGACTGAAACTGGCTGGCAGTGACACTTTGGGCAGATGCGGGTGCCCGTCATAGCACTGGAACCACCGTGAAAGCCTGGCTGCTCTGAGGTGAGACGTCCACGGCGCAGCTCAGGGGGACGCCCTTTTCTTGGCGAGTGGCCGGTCGATCCAGCATGTCTCTGGGAGGGTGGCCAGCAGCTCATGGTCAGAGCAGGGCCAGCCTGCGCCCAGGTAGCTGCAGGAGCCCCGGACAGGCCTGGCCAGGTACTTCAAAACCTATGGGTCTGGGCTTATTTGTTGTATGTTATGATTTATGGGGAGTGGGTGGTTGTCATTTCCTCATGTCTCACTGTAAACCAGGTGACCCGTTTCCTAGGCTGGGAGAGCCGGGAGGGTGCTGTGCCTGCAGGAGGAGAAAGGGCGAGCACGGGAGAGGTGAAGACGGGGAGGTTCTTGGGGGTACAGGTGACCTTCAGGGCCTCACAGTCCCACTGGGCCGGCCGCTGTCGGAAGGCGTGGGGACGCAGGTGAAAGGAGGCAGGGGCGTGTCCCAGCTAACCCCTCGGGCCTCGGGCCGTCACTGGACTCGGTGTCCTCCCTTTGCTCCTCCACATCCTCAGCCACTGGCCGCTTCAGAAATGCTTGTGACACACAAGGTCCCTTAGAGAGGCCACTGAACTCGGGCTCCTTAATGAGGCAGGACTTTGGTGGCTTAGTTTTAAAGACACAAGTTTGGCAATCCTCTCATGAAGCACTTTTTAACTGTGTCCACCGAGGTTTAAAAAGCTGAACTTGTTCACATTTGATGGTCATCTTCCAAGATGGGTGTCTCCTCGTCCAGGTCTGTCCCCTTCCAAGTTGCTTTTTCTTCTGCTGGTGATAAAAAGACAAAGAAGAGCTCGAGGCTCGGTTGCAGTCGGGTCAGAGCTGGGATGGAGGGCCAGGGCCTCGAGCCATCAGGACCTGAGCCGGCCGTGCACGTGGGAAGCCGCCCCTGTGTCTACTGGTCCCCACACGGGTGAGGCCGTCCAACAGGTGGAGCTGAATGTTCGGGACGAGCAAAAGTTTGAAAAAACCATACATACGCATTATATAAAGATGTCAAGGAAAATTTAAAAGCTGGTAGAGGAAATCCTGCCACCTAGGGTGGCCCGTTGACGTTCTGATGGCCCAGCCTCAGGCACAGCAGACAGAGAACAGCACAGCGCCTGGAAACCTGGGCACAGGACACACCATCGCGTGACACTGGCGTGTCCCTCGTTTTCTACTCAATCGTGTCACGGGCCTCTTCTCACATCAGTACAGGTTTGCGTCATGATTAACAAAACAAGTTCTCGATAGCAGATAAAACACCATTACGCTGAAAAGTTTTAAACCCTGGGAGGAAGGCCACGGGTTAAAGGACAACCTTTTCATTTATTTTTAAGGCGGATTGCTGCTTCCAATCCCCTGCACGTGTGATGACAGCTGTCACCAGCAGGGGGAGCGCGTGCACTTGGTTCGGGCCCAGACCGCTCGCTGGTCTGAAAATCTCAGGAAGGGGTTTCCACCTGTTTCCACCTGTTTTCCAATTTGCCGCAGAGCTGGGAGGTTTAAAACAAGTCGAACCTGTTAACAATTTACGGTCAACTGGGAAGTAATGGCAGATCAGTTTCACCTGCACAACTGGGCCCCACACTGGGCAGAGTCTCTCCCCAGTGACCAGGCACCTGCACTGTCGTCTGCCTCTGGCTTTGACCAGGGGCAAGCCCGTGAGGTCACCGCCTCTCGGTAAAAATGCCGATCTTGTAAACAGTAACATTCACTGTGCCTGGATGTCAAGCTTATAAAAGGGCAGAGGTTCCCAAACGGGCACTCCTTAGAGAGCTCAGCTTGTCTCCGTCACGTAGGAAGATGGGGCACGTACCACCCACACTCCTGACCACATACACGGGGACGTGCAGACCAAGCTCCCCCCACGCACACAGTGAAAGAGGAGAAAGCGAGGGTCAGAGTGCACTGTGTGGTCACGCAGGTGACCTAGCAGGAGTCAGAGCCTGGCTGACAGCATCTAAGGATGCCGGACGCTGCAGGGGACCTCATGTCATCACACCCTCACGGACACGCCCCGTCACTTGGGGCTGTGTAGACGAGGTTTCCGGGTTGGGGTTACAGTCAGTCTTTCGTCAAGCCCGGCGTCCACATGAGCATGATCACAGAAGTCACCGCCGTATCCTCGGATGTTAGCACAGAGCCCTCCAACGAGTCCCGATGTGTCCCCTCAGTACCGGGCACGGGACTTCAGCCAACACTTGTCTCATGAGAGAAAGCGGAGGCCCCGCCATTCTGTTTCGTCAATGTGATTAAAACCTTCCCGCCCACCAGCTGGCCAAAAAACACACACATGCTTATTCCTTGAATGTACAGGTGGGATGTGACAGAATTTTGCAAACAGCCCTAAAGTGGCATTAAGGACACTTGCCCCTCATCTAGGCAGTTTTGCCAGTGCTCTTGACAGGGCAGAAGTCAAGGGATTTGCATTTTGCTTTCTCCCCCAGAGAAAGCTGTCATTTTGTGGCCCCTCAGAAACACAGACCCCGGTGGTGAGGCGCTCGGTCTCCTCACCCTGTTTGGAAGCACAGAATGCAACAGCGTCCTGTTTTTCCAGGCTGCTCACTGTAGCTTCCACTGCACAGCCAGCCTGGGAGTGAATAAAGTGACTTTTCCTTGTGAAAGTGCTCATAAAACCAAACGGGCTTGTTCCTATTGTGTTCTTTACATGTAGGCACTGTGACACGTCATTCACCATGGGACCGATGGTCTCTGCCCTTTTCCTCCTGCTTTGCATTTCTTCCATGGCTTATGAAGTCTTTTAGTGCCTCAGAAACCTTGTTTGAATGACTTGCCCTCCGGAAGGAGGCAGTGGCATGCACAGCTGCCCCTTTTCTATCGAACGAGTTTCTACCTTGCTGGCCACCCAGTCTCCACGATAAAACTGGGAGAGGTACACAGCTGGCCTCTGTCTGCCCTGCCTCTTTTAAGCCATTGGAAGGAAACGGTTGTGACATCTTTTTGACCCCACGGCGACTAGCCCAGGTGCAGACTAGGTGCCAGTAAAATACATGTTATTTACCTGAGCGTGTGTGTCTTGAAGTTCACAAGTTTGGGGGTGAAATGCCATGTGGGTCTGCAGGCTGCTTGAGCTGTGACGTCTCCCTTTCAGGGGCGGTCCAGACAGACGCAGCACCGATCCCCAGGGCCGCAGTTTTATTCCCCCCATGCCGACCCCACGACGCGGGAGCCGTTCTGAGAACCAGACGCCGCGGTTCTCTCGCCACCATTTGTTTATCTCAGTGTTTCAGAGGAAGTGATTGCATCATTACTGGTCAAGCAGCTTTGAAGATGCCTCAGGAGGGAGTGTTAGATTTTTTCTGGCAAGGTCAGGACGTTTTAGATTTTGCAATCTGGAGAGAATTCTGTTCTGTCTGAATGACATATGCAGTTTACTCTGTGTTTTTGCCCTTTGCAAGTTTTTGAATCACTGACTCGGTTGAGTTTAATTAAAGCCGTGGGCTTTTTTTCTTTCTTTCAAGAAAGCTGTGTTATATCAAAATTGTGCAGGCTTTTCTCTATTGCTGGGAAAATCCACAGGCGAACCTTGGATTTAGACGGAAATTTCAGGTTACCTGGCAGCTGCCCAGATGCTAGGTTTCTCCTCAGATGATGGAAAAGGAGAGTGCTGGGGGGGCAGGGGGGGTGCAGCTTGCTGGCGACGGTGGCTTGTGTGTTACTCCTGGTGTCCCGCTCAGGTGGGGCTGTCCCTTTGCCCATGATGACAGGGACCAGTTTCCAAGTTGGAGAGTTTCCACTGTTAGCAAATTTGAAGCTGCAGGCCGCGATCAGAGGCTGCCGTGGGAGACGCGGTGGGGACACGTCTGCCTCTATCCTTGCTGAGTCTTTGCTGAAATGAGGGAGCAAAGTCTCCCTGTGTCCTAGGGAGGACGCTTCGCCTCAGTGCTGGGGCTATGCAACAGTGAAATCAGAGACCTCTTGGCAGTGACAAAATGAGGTCCTATCTGGGCAGAGAAAAACACGGAAGAAGTAGAATGGCACAGCCTGGAGCTTCTGCAGGTGAAGTCAGCTTGCGGTGACTACGTTTTTGTGACCCGGCACTCGATCATAAAGGAGAAGAGTTTCTGACGCTTGGTTCCCCCTGTCTCCTCCTGCTAAGTGGAGCGGACGGTGGAGAAGGTGGGGAGGTGGAGAAGCTGGAGGCTGCTGACTGTTTGGTGAGAAGGTCATGAAGCTGGGTGGACACTTTCCACCAGGCAGCCCTGCATCGCCTGCCCACCGTGGATTAGCTGCCTGGGCTCAGCTGCGCTCACAGCCACCCTGCTGAGGGCTCTCCAGTTAGGAGCAGTGACCACAGCAGGGCCTGCAGCACGGCCAGCACACAGGTCAGTGCAGGAGCGTCCGTAGTGCTGGCCTGGGGCTGCCTCAGAGAGCTCACAGCAAGGGGACCCAGCTCATTGTCCCCCCAGGAAAGGCTCATTGCTGCCTGTTTCCCAGACTCAGGATGCCTGGAGCTGGTGGTGACTGTGACATTGGAGTCCAGCTCTCCTGGAACGCAGAGTCTTCCAGGCTTTCTCTTGTGTCCTTCCAAAGTGACCACAGTGGAACTGGACGGAGCAGAGTTGGACATGGGCCTAAACCACACTCATTTTTTCCTTTGCTTCCAAACACCCATTTTTCAAAGACCTCAGTGTGGCTAGTGTGTGCAGAAGACTCTCCCATAACATCAGGTAACTTCACCACCGCGACGGAAACCCACACGGCTCCCCAGGCTGCCTCTTTCTCAGCTTGGAGCTAGGCTGTGTCCTTGTACAGAATGTGGGCAAGCAGTTTAGGGACGTGGGTCTGGAAAACATCGTTTGGAAGGAACAAACAAGAAGCCACAGGCTTTCCAGCACATGAAGGCCATGGGCGGGTGGCGGCTCTCGTGGATGGAGTAGACAGCTGGCCCCAAGGATAGCAAGCGGCCTCTCATCGTGTCCACGTGCTCCCCAACGGCCTTGGTCTGCTCTGGGTCCCTAAGGCTAGACCTGTAGGGCCACCAAAATGTGCAGCCACCAACATCCCTCCACTATAGTCAGAACCATTTATTTGGCAATGATGAAAACCCGGGCTCATCAACCTGAGAAGAAGCACGTGGAGGTCCCTGGAGTCTGCGCAGGGCAGGACAACAGGGAGGCAGCTGGTGAGACCCGGTTGGCACAGGCCAGAGGGGCAGAGACTGCGGGTGTTTGTGAGTTAGCACTGGGGGCCCCGGCGGGCGCAGCCAGCTGCTAAGGCTTCGCAGGCGGCCGAGGGGCTGGGGCAGACGGAGGAGGGCGCCGCGGGGCGATCAGCCCTGCGCCACGACGTTCAGTCCCATCGCACTTCCAGTGGAGCCACCAGTGGGGAGGAGCCACCAGTGGGGAGACTGGGGCGAAAGCGGTGGGCGCTCCCACCCCAGGTGGCCGCACAGCGTTCTCCCCAGGCAGGGCGGCCACGGGGCAGAAGGGACTCTTAGAGGAAATCGGTGTAAGTGGTTTGATGGGAACGAAGAGTGGAGGCCTTCATCTGGCTGCTCAGGGTCCATCCCCAGGGGCCCAGCCCAGACGTGAGGGTGAACGCGGGGAAAGAGACCCTGTGCAGGCCCCACTGTGCCTGCACCCTGTGCCTTCCTCCCACCACAGGCGCCCCCCCCAGCTTGGCGAAACGTAACTTACAGATGCGGTAGGCGACCTGCTGTGACCCCTGGACACAGAGGTGCCCCAGACACTGCCCACCGATGGGGACGGCGGTGGGAACACAGCTCGCGGTGTGGCCGCCGGAGGGGCTGGAGGGGTGGGCGCACGTCTTACCTTGTACATGTTGCACAGCCCGGGCTGGCTGCGGGCATGAGGGGGCAGAGGGCTCCTGCTTTGCTTGAGCCAGGGTACCTGCCAGAGGGACACAGAGTGGCCATTGAGTCCATGCGGGCACCGCTGGCAGAGCCCCAAGTCCTCTAGCGGCACCCTCTCTGAGTGGGCTTGGCAACACCCCCGGCGGCAAGGAGGGGCAGGCAGGGGTGATGATGAGAGGACAAGGGGCATGGAAGTGGACGATGACGGACAGTGAGCGGTGGGGGCACAGGGACGGGGGAGGACGAGAGGGTGGCTCGCGCCCCAAGGACTCAGAGCGGAGGTAGGTCGGAAAACGGAATAAGAGGAAAGGGAAGCCTGTCCTTTAGAGCCTATCTGGGCCCTGTTTCTGCTTAGGGGACCACATTTTCTTGCAATTGTAGCAGACAGCTGACAGAAGTTTCTGGAGAATAAGGTAGCATCTTCCAGTCCAGTGTAAATGCTAAGAGGGCTTTCGGGGCTTAAAATAGGGTAGAGAAACTCTACATCCAGCTCTTCTGTGGTTTTAAGTTTTTTCTTCTCTAGCAGGTGTGTTAGCTGCTGCACTGGGCTCACAAGTGGAAGTCACCCTGTCTGTCACAGTTGACGGTGGCTGTCACTGTCGGGCCTTTGCAGGGTGCCAGAGTACCAGGGACTCGTTTTCAGAGCAGCAGAGCGCCCAGCCACGTGGGGTCCCACTTGGTCACGGACGCTCTTTCCCACTGTTGGGGGAGGTCAGGAGCCTAATGCTTACAGGACTTAATAGGCCTTGGCCTGGGCTGTGCACCGGCCCTAACTCTGTCGCTATGAAGCTTCCTAAACCGCACTTGCTGCTGGTTTAGTGTGTTCCCTCTTCTATCAGCCATAAGAGAGTCCCTGCCACACCATCCAGCTTTGAGTGATGTGCTTGGGAATATTATGACAGGACCAAGACTCCTAGACTGTCCACAGCATGACAGGGGTGTGCGGGGCGTGGGGGGTGGCGGGGGGAGAGGGTGTGAGAGCAGAGGGAAAACCTTGCAGTGGTCAAGAGAAAAAAATCAACAGGTTTCAAGAGATGCCTCGTCTTGGCCACGGGTGAAATGGGTTTTTAGAAAAGAGGACAACTGCTGGTCATTCACGGAAATAAACAGTAGTGATGACACAGTAGAAAAGTGTGACTGCATTCCGAAATACTGTAAAGTGAGCACACTGGGTGGGTAGGAGCCAATTCATGGTACTGGGAGCTCCCGTGAGTGAGGTGAGGAGGTGCTTGTTTTAAGGTGTGTGTGGGTGCATGAGCCTGTGGCCATCTCTGCCATGGTAAGGCCTGGCGTCCCCATAGGGAGCGATGGCCCTCAGGAGGTGGTTACGCTCATCCGTGTTGTACACTTGGCCAAAAGGCAAAGGCAAAGGATGATTTCTAAGTCATTTCCCTCTACTTAGGACAGAGTGCAACCTTGGTCGGGAGGAACGTGTCCTTGAGACACTGTTGGGCTGGCCTGTGGCTCAGTGTCCCCACTGTCACACCTGCACACGTCTGGCCTTGGCCATGCAATGTGGGCCAGTCAGGCTGGCTGGCCCCTGGAGCCGAGCAGCCTGCAGGAGATGCAGCCTTAACCTGACCTCCCTAGCAGCCCGTCGTCCCCCACGTGGCAGGAAGAGGTTGACAAGCTTCCTTTGCACCCGTGTGAGTGGGGATGTGCTCAGCGACACTGAGGTGAGAACAGGAGGGGACAGCACCCCAGCAATGCTGGAGGAGACGGCGAGAGTAGCCTTTCATGGAAACCCTACGTGCCAGGGCCGCGTTTATGGGGATCCCCCAGGATGCCTCGCTTTCCTTCACCTTTTCCTCGCTTTTTACTACTTTTTAGGAAGTAGGATGATTTCAGCGCATGTAAGATGTGCTGACAGACACGGGGGACATCTCTGAGATAACAGATCATTGCAGACTTCCATGAGCGGTAGCTGCACTTCCTAAATGCCGCATTGATTCCTTCATGATTTCCACGTGAGCGCCAGTGAGCCGTGTGTCCCTAAGATGACAGATTCCCTCAGATGTCAAGCTAAGCTCTCCATCAGCCCATCAGAACTGCCTGTCACCAAATGGCTGATCCTGTTAAAAAAAGGGAAATTGATGACGCTGGAAAAGAAATGCTGTAAAATGGACACGTGTTTAAAAGGAGCCGGGTTGGGACAGGGTCTGCTCGCAGTATAGCCTGGACGGAGGAATGGAAGACAGATCAGAATTATTTCCATGTCTGCCTTTACTTCCGGTAGTCAGCCCTGACCTTGCCCTTCAGTGCAAGCACTCGCTGCCGTCCTTCAGAAGAGCCAGCCCTCCTGTCCTTTGGACCCTCGAGTGCTTCTCTGACACTCGCCGGAAAGTGCGGACAGGCTGGGTCTTCTGTGCGCTGGTCGCTCAGCAGCTGCAGAGCGCACCGTGTGGCAGACACACCTCAGGACCAAGTACCTCCTCAGGACCCACACCCCTCCATGTGCAGACCGGAGCTTTGGGGGAAACACTGAAATATCACGCAGAGCTACACTCATAATAGACCAGGACACCAAACCGGCCGTGGAGAGAAATGAACAAAATGTCTTTGCGATGCAAGTGACACACCGTGACCTCCGTGTGCAGGAGGGCTGGCGCCGGCGCCCAGACTCACCTGTTGGTGGCTGTACCAGGAGGCCACGAAAGTACCAGCTGTACAGGCACTTAGTAAGGGAGGGGTACCAAAAAGGACAACTTAAAAAAAGTCACATGCAATTAGTACACCGTCCTCAGTCCGTTAAATTGTTTAATAAATGCATAAAGAGGAAGAAATAGATATAAAGCAAAATTGCATCACAAAATCAAGTTGGAATATAATCACAAGAAGGCAATCACCATTCAATACATCAACATAATTTATAAATGTGTCATTCATAACGAGGACACAGTGAAGTCGCCACCAACGCAGGGACATACTCGAACTATTGCCTGTTTAAACACAGTGGACAACTGGGGACATGGGGTCCCAGGAGGACACAGGGCGAGCTGGTAGCTGATCCATGGGAAACACTGATCATTGATCAGGGTAATGGCGCCTCAAAAGGAATTCTTGGAGGAAATCTCAGGATGTTTTTGTTTGGGTGTAGAAACAAATACACCCACCACCACGCTTGGCTTTTTTCTGGAAAGATCTGTGGCCAAATCTCTGGGCATGCTGAGGCACTGAGTGGCTGGCTCGTTGCCATGGAGACTCACGCTGAGATTTAATCTGGTTCCATGTGCAGGGCTGGGCTCCTGTGAGCATCAGCACCCGAGCTGGGAGGACCGAGTGCAGGTCCACTGGACGCTGACTGGGCCGGACGCACACGTGGGGTGGAAGGCCCCCCTGAGACGCCTCCCACTGTGTCCTCCTTTCGCCTCCAGATGTCACACCCCCACAGGGTTACAGAGTCTATCTCCGTACATAATCAGCATACCATGTTAACAATGATGAACTAAGTTACTGTACAACTAAAATGTGTTAAACGAAACTGGAAACACAGGAAACAGAACATCGTGACTAATTTACAAGATTGAATTTACCTAAAACATTAAGTGACAGCAATGGTCTTTATCCCACACAATCCACATCAGGGCACAGAAGTAACACGAAGCACTGAGGATAGTTCATTATAAATGGTGTTTTGCTTTCTTAAACTTTTCAGTATTTTAAGTGTGTTTTTCCAGGACTCATCAGCACCAACTCAAGTAGCTGTTTCAATCTAGTTGTGGAGGGCGCAGCTCACAGTGGCCGATGTGGGGATCGAACTGTCAACCTTGTTGTTAAGAGCACCGCGCTCTAACCAACTGAGCTAACTGGCTGTCCGCCCCCCCCCTCCACCCCATAAATGGTGTTTTGAAGGTAAAGGAAAGAGAGAAAACGAGGTAAAATCGTCAGGACAGAATCTAGCTTTAACAACCTCTTTGGAAGTGGACAAGGGTGGAGAGGAGGGCCGTGTACCTGCCTGTACTCTCACCTGGAAACTGCCCCGAGTTACAATCTCTGTGTCCGGCTTAGTCATTTTGTAAACCGTAACACTGAGATAAAAAGAAGGAAGCATGCTTGGACCGCTTTGGCCTGTCAGGCCTGAGTGGCCACAGGTTCCAGTACTGGCCCAGGAGTGAGACTGGCAGTGCAGGAACGGGGACGACGGCCTCGGACAGCCACCTGCTCCAAACAGCCCAAGGGCATATGGCCTTCCTCCCAAGGGCCAGGCCGCCTCACGAGGCCCCATGTTCCAGGCAGTTGGGAGACCTGGTCCCCAAGCCAACAACACAGCCCTTCTTTCTTTCCTCTCCCAACAAAGAGCGTGTTCTCCGTGAGTGCACTTTTCATCTATGGCTCTCAAAAGATTCTGCTTCCTCAGGAATTTATAATGCACTTTCCTTGCATGTCAACTCCCAGCCTCACAGAGGGTGGGAGTTCGGTGCATTCTGAGGACTGGGGGGGGGGCGGCCCCACGTGCTCCCAGAGCAGGGAGGGCAGCAGAGGGGACCCCCAACAGCCTGTGTCCAGGGCCATCGCTCCATTCAGTGTTTCGAGATCCTACTGGAAATTCCTACTCTCGACAGATGAGCGGAATACCTGCTTTTCCCAGACACGCAGCAGGAGGAGTGGGCTGCCACCCAGACCTGTGGGTTTCCTCTCACATCCTGTATACCTCAGACGATGAGCTTAGAAATGGAAAATGTGAAATGATGAAATGGGCTTTCATGGACAAAAGCCACGCCTCCTGATCTCTTATTTTCAAGCTTTGATCCATATGACCTTTCTGGAGTGTGAGACAAGGGCTCTCCAGATTTATCAACCGAGCAAAGCAAAAACCAAAACACAACGTGACCCTCAGCAGGCCACACAATCAACAGGGCAGGCTGCCCGGTGCCGTGGGTGTCGCTGGGCGGGGGCAGTGTTACGCTCACCTCTGCAGTGAGGGAAAGCAAGCCAACAAAGGGTCCACAACACATAGGGGAGCCCAGCAAACAGTGCCAGGAGTCCTCACTTCCTGCAGTGAGCAAAGGTACTGCCCACAAACACCTGTGGCTTGTGTTTGGGACAAGCAGCCTTTGGCCACGCGCTGACCCCTGGGGCACCAAAGGGCAAGGCTGACCATTTAAAAACCTTGAGTCAACATTCAGTGGTGAGCGCAACTGATACTCCAAAAACTCTAAATCATTTAAACATTGTGTTTATTTTTAAACATCCCATGAATATGTTTTGCTTTCTCTGCATCCTTGATCATCTGGCAACACCTGTTTTGCAAAGTGGACGGTACCTTCTGACACTACAATCTTCGAAAATACTGAAGCGCGTAAGAGACTTAAAGCAATAAAGGCTGTAACTACATAAAGGAACAAGACATGCATGTGTCCACTTTCAGATGAAGTCACAATCATTGATATAGATGCTTCCAGAGTTTTATTTTACCTTAAACCATGACCACTGCAATGGAGCTTGTTCTATAACACACGCTGTCCAGCTATTTCATCTCTTTTGCAGTTTCAATATATTTTACCTGCTCCCGGGTCAAGCAGAATAGTTTAAGGTTTCACACCTGCGATGTCACAGGCTTATGAGAGGCCAAGCAGAAGTGCAGGCTTCACTGGGCAGCCGGGGCTGGGGGCTCTGACGCTGGGCTTGAAAAGCACCAGATTGAAATGAGCATTGAGTAGGTCAGGGTGAGGGAGCACAGCCCAAAGTAAAGGGAGACGCTCCAGACACAGACACTGAAGGAACTGGACAGATGATGAATTCTGGGAGCACTTAAGCTAAGCCAAGGGTTAGTCACCAAAAGTCACGACAGCGTCCCCATAAGGGGTCTCACCCGGAGCAGATGCTCGGATGTAACCGGCCAGCGCCTGAAACCTCAGTGCACTGCGACACGGGCGCCAACGGCAAACCCGACGCTGGTGCCCTCCGGCAGGGCTGCAACGCCGTTATTTGAAGCGCAGTCATTAGCGACGGAAGCAAGTTTTAGGAACTCCTTCACTCCACGTAGCCCGGGGTCCATGCTGCTGCCTCCCTGAGGCCGACCCCTGCCTGCTCTTTACTCAAAAGCCTCTTACATTCCCCAAAGCCCAGAAGAAGCAGACTCACAGCCAGAAGAAAAGCTGCATTTTATGTGATTTGCAAGCACACTCAATAAGCCGGGAGTGGGGACACGGGTGCTTTCTGAAAAACCTCTCCTTCCACAGTCACCCGCCACCCAACCCTCTGAGGAGTCACGTGACTCTTGCCACTGTCAGAATGCCACTTGGGGTTATCGCTTTAATGACACACGGGCCACAGACGAACGATTCACAATTAACTCCAGGAGACACTGTCAGAAACTGGCCCACAGTAGGGGCGTTTTTTTCTTTTGACACATTTTTATCTACAGAACATTTAAAAAATAAAATTTCACAGGCTCTGCATTCAAATCAATGGAATCACAAAGGATACAGTTTTGATTCACAAACCTACTCACTTATCCCTCCAGCCCCTTCCCCTAAACAACTCACACAAGAGAGAATGTCTTCTCAAGGCGAATTTACATTTTGAGATTGTCCCAAAGTCCTCAATTGCATTACGGTTGCAAAGCAACATGGAGCTATATAGCACTGGGTCCAAAAACATGCATGTTGCCCAAACCATGGGCAGCAGGAGAGCAACCAGCCCTAAACGCCAAGCATCAGACACGAGGGCCTGAGGACAGGGGGCCCTGTCTGCGGTGCCCGCACCCACGCCACCTGGAGGGGCAGAGGTCAGGACGCCCCTGCACTCCGGAGACACATCCTGGTGGCAGTCCCTTGTGAAGAGGACAAGCGGGGTAAGAGGAAGTAGGGGAAGCAGCAGCCCCAGCCCCTCCCAGGCCTGCAAGCACGTCCAGCGAGGACAACACCCTAGGCAGCTAAGCGGTCGCTCTGCGTCTCATCTGTGGCTTAGCTCACCTGCCGCCAGACCGTCCTTCCTTTTCCACCTAAGCTAAAGCGCTCCTCTACTCCTCAGAGCTCACCTTGCCTGAGCCCCGCTTGGGCACACCCCTGTCACCTCCAAAGAAGCGCCCCAGGGAGTCCAGGAAGCCCGTGTCTCTGTGCCTGGGGAGGAAGCCGTGCCGCGCGTGGTCCATGGGGCTGGCGGAGGCCAGGTACTTGGACCCGTGCCTCTGGGAGGGTCTTTTCTGTGACGCCATCACATCCAGGCCCTCGGGAGCGGCTGCGCTGTCCTCGTGGATGGTCTGGAGCTCGTCTGACTCCGAGGGCCTGTCTCTGAAGGTATTGTCCTCCCTCCCCGGGGCATCTCGGGAGAAGAGGCGGATCAAGTGGGGGCGGCCCCCGGGGTCAGCTGGGCTGGCGTCTGGCCAGGCATTCTTCGGGTCCGCTGTCCGCTTGGAGTCTGTCACCGCTGTGTCCTGAGAGGGGGTCTCATTGTTCGGCTCCACATCTGCCTCTCCTGCAAACAACAGTGAGATATGAATACGGGCTGTGCAAAGCAGCGCAGGACAATGCCGCTTTCTTCCAGGGTGGTTAACTGCTCTCCTACAAACCCACAGACGGTGCCGTTACCCGGGGCGAGAGGCAGCCCAGACCTCCCGGGCACCACCGACCTGGGCTGCATATCCAGGCTGCAGCTCCGTGTCCCTGAGGCCTGGCAATTGCCACTACTCCAGATTTGGGACCCCAGAGAAGGCACACAGGGCTTCCTGATGGAGCGGCTGGAGCACACAGGGATTGCGTCCAGTGTCCCCTGGGTGAGGCCACCACTGCGTTTAGAGAATCCAGGATGGCAGGCACCTTTATGGGCCATTTGCTATTGAAAAAGCCACTGGTGCATAAGCTAAGTGTGTTGGGAGCATTGATTTGACAAAAGGCATTTTTAGTGTTCTTGGTGCAGAGGCAACTTCCCACACCTTTTTGCAATCCCTGCCCTAAAGACATGGGCCCTTAGATTCCTCAGCGCCCAGATTCTAGGGCCCCTGCACCAGAAAGTGCTCACTCAGGACATTCCGAGTTGGCAGCAGCAACAATGAGAACCTTTGAAGTGCCAACGGGGTAGTGAGGCTGTGTGCCACCAGCTCATGGCTTTTTACCAAAAAATAGTGCAGCGTTTCTCTCCAGAATGGCGACACCTGCATTTTGCTCTCAAGCTACAAGTTAGGTTTAAATGAATATCATGTAGGTAGTTTCCTCCCTAAACTTTATTACTTATATGCAGGAAATGTGGGTTTAGTCACACCTTCCATCCATCCATGTAGCCATCTGACAATCTGTTCACAGACATGTACCCAACAGCATCCATTCATACATTCATCTGTCTAAGCACCCACCCACCCACCCATCTACCCACCCACTCATCCAACCACCCACCCACCCACCCACCCACCCACTCATCCAACCACCCACCCAACCCTCGACATCCCTAGCCATCCAGCCACCACCCATCGATCCAGCCATCCAGCCCTCATTTGCTGAGCACCTAAGAAGTGTAATGTCCTGTAGGCATTTGGGTTACAATGATGAGCAGGCTGAGGTCCTGGTCTCATGAACACAGGTGAAAATGTGTGTTATGGCTTGAATAACGTCCCCCAAACAGCACGTCCATGTCCTAACCCCGGTACCTATGAATGCGACGTCATTTGGGAAAGGGTCTTTTGTAGGTGTGATCGAGTGAAGATGAGGTCATGCTGAAGCATGGGCCCTGACGCAACGACCGGCGCCCTTCTGAGAGGGGGTTTGGACACAGACACGGGAGAGGCCATGCTGCCACGTGTCTACAGGACAAGGGAGGCGGGGCTGCCAGGAACACCAGCAGGTCAGAGCCATGACTCTCCCCTGGCGGTCTCCACAACTGACAGAGAAGAAATTCCTGTTGTTTTATGTCCTGCAGTTTGGGCTAATGTGTTGTGACAGCCACAGGAAATGGATACAATGTACAATTTCATATCAAGTAACGATATGAGAGAAAGCAGAGTAGGCGAAGGGCATCAGGAAGGCTGCCTGAGGGAACATCTGGATGAAATGCGAGTGGGCACAGGGGACTGGGCGCGGTTGCTGCTTCTGCGAGGGAAGGAGGCCCCATGCAGGGCCCGGTGTGTTCACCAGCAGAAGGGCCTGAGCCTGAGGGCAGAGGTGCTGTGGGAGGAGCATGGACCTAGGCCAGTCTGTGAATAAAGACGAGGACACTGTCATCCTGGGACGATCGAGCAGCTCAGGCCAGGGGCTGCCCTTGCCCCCACCCAGAGCAAGGGGAGATGCCAGCAGGGGTGTGGGTGGGGCCAGACTTCAGGTAGACATGGCTTGGCCTGCAGCTGAGCACAGGTGAGAGAGGCTGCTGTCCAGGGAGAGATGCAGGTGGGGCGTGCGGGCAGGGGACGATGTCACATGAGGGTTAAGGCAGGGTTGTTTTCCTTTGTTATCTCTATTTGTGGAGGTCTATGTATGTACAACATATACTTTCACAAATACGTAAATCACAGAAGGCAAAGGGTTCCACACTCTGCCAACAAAATCACAGGGCTCAAGAGGCTGTCCCCCGAGTGACCCTCACCGGCCGTCCATACACTGGCCTGTATTCCTAGGCAGAGTGACTTACTCCCAGGGACGCCACACAGGTTGTCCAGTGACAAAGCACTGGGCAGACGGCCGGCACCCAGGACCTTCCTTGGGTCCCCAGGAGTGCACACAGTTGTCAGGTGGTTTGGAAATCCATCTCTTAGAGCACGGCACACCTTTCACGAGCACGGGTTCAATCAACCACATGAGGACACAGATATTTACGTGTCTCATTGCATCCTTGCAACATGGAAAAAGCACCCATCACAGGGCTGCAGGTTGTGCAGGGGTGCAGTGCTGATTTTAGGCTGCAGCAGGCTATCTAGCTGGGCTTTCAATTCTGTCTAGTAGGAATTCATGCAAAGGGAAGGAAAACAGTCGCTGCATTGTATAGGAGTAAATGCCGTAACCAAACAGGAGCCCATGTGAATGCTAACATTCTCACCACAGTGGGGTTTTGTGTCCCTGAATACAGCTATTTGTGAGGCGCAGAGAAGGGCACTTGTGTCCTGAAAGCAGCTTCTCCCAGCACACAGGGAGGATGGGAGTGGTCGGAATCCGTGGACATACAGCATTTTTGGAAGGATAAGTGCGGTTTCAATTCATCAGTTTATATCAGCTTTAACCACACCAACGCCCAGCGCCCGGATGTTTTTAGAACTCTGGTTCTGGAGCAGTTGGTGCCCAGCTTGCAAGGCATACCCTGACTCTGCACAACACACACTGACCACACTCTCACTGTTCAACTTCTACAGAACCTGCTGAGAAACGGGGGTAAAAAAGCCCAGACCCACTGCAATCTAAGTGCTAGAATGAGCTCCAGAAAACCTACGTGGGAAATGGACTGGCCTTTGATAGGTGGTGACATGACAATCACAGAATGGCTTCCTGGAGCAGAGATGATGTCACTCACTCACCCGTGGTGCTTTCTGGAGCAGAGAGACACCCACAAAACAGGAAGGTGACATCGGGGGACAGTGCTGACTATGTAAAGAAACTGACAACTGTCATGAGTGAGGGGGTGGCAGTGAAAGGCCGTGGGGCCCCACTGCCACCTGCGTGTCGGCCGCTCCCACCGACTTGGTCCCTCAGGCCGGCGCCCCACGTCCTGTGGCTTCTCCCTCTGGAATCTTTACCCGACTGACTACAACCATTGTCTTCCCTTTGCTTTCTCTGCCCATTCCGTGCTGGGTTTGTCACACCATCATTGCTAGTCTTCTCTTCAGTTCTTTCTTGGGGTTCCACCGTACAACAGCTGTGGGGTGACCATGAAATTAGCTTCCCCAGCACAAGGCCCCGAGGTCACGCCCCTGAGTGGCCCTCACTGTCACAGCATCGAGGACAAACCTGCCCGCCTGCTTCGTTTATGATCTCCTGTACATCCCAGCACGTGTGCCCGGCTCCGTGTCCCTGGGTCTCTCCTTCTAAAAACTGCAGACTCTTTATGTCCCTGGGTCTAGAGCCTCACACTGGCCATCTCCAGCTCTAACCGGCTTTCAGTGCACCTAGGCTTTCCTCTCAGGGTAAAATTTAACTGTAGGCAGCTGGTGGCTGGGACATCTCTGGACCACAACTGCTTAGCAAGAGCCTGACCAGGAGGGATCGAGGGAGGGGCTTTACTAGAAAGCCCTCATGTTCACCTAAGAGCTCACCAGGGCTCTCAGAGATGCTGGGTGCTCAGGCCACGTCCGGGCTTAGCTCTGCAGGCAGGAGGGGCTGTCCCATGGCACGCCCCGTGCCCTGTTCACCCACTCACCATGGACTCAAGATTGACGACGTCTGCTGGCCGGGACAGAATGCATGAACGACTACGAAACACCACAAAGGCTGAGTTCGGGAATGCTGAGGATGACACTGCCATCTGACAGTCACAGGGTCACCCTGGAACGGTCTAGAAGCTCAGAGCACAACTCTGTGCTGTACCCAGAAAGTGAGTGACACACATCAAATATTCATACAAGTGCGTCTCAAGTAAAATTGTGATGCTAAGTGAATCCTGTCCTATATGTAAACATTATTGTTATTCTAGAGTGCGTCATTTATGATATATTCCATTGTGTCCATGGAAGTCATATTCTATGAATAACTCATCTAACTGCCCACGTGTGTGTGTGTGTGTGTGTCCGCACATGAGAAAACATACGAATGCCCCGACACCGCCACCCAATAAAGCAGAATGATGGGGACGGCGCCCCAATCCCGTGCTGTGTAATGGGCCGCAGGGCCATGGGCAGCAGCTCAGCCGTTCTCCAGAGCTGTGGCTCGGACTCCCGGCTTCAGCACCGCCCGCGGTCAGACACCAGCCACGTACACCACTCACAGCGATTTTCAGAAAAGTTCAGTGTCAGAGATGCTCCTGATCTGGAGCCTGTCGCCATGTGTGGGGCTTCACAGCGCCCAGGGATCCCAGCTTGTGGTGGCCCTGTGTCGGGAATGCCTCTTATCACTCCTCTTGCGGTGACAACACCTGCTGCCACTGTTGGAGCCTGACCTCAGTGCTTGTCACACCTCTGGGCAGGCCTGGGCGGGCGCTGTCTGCCCTGGGGGGGCGGCCCACACATTGTGTCTGCAGGGCTGAGAGCACTGCGAGCATGGCGGCTTTTCTCTGAGCGCCTGGGCTTCTCAGGTCGACAGGAATAGAGAGCACTGTGATTCCAAGCGTTACCATCGTGCTCACCACACCAGAGTGACAGGCACGTGGCTGTTAAACTGAACTACAAATTACAGATGAGATGGAGGGGACACGTCTTTTTTTCACCACAATTCATTCATTTTGTTCTGTGATTAGAGGTCTCGAAACGTTAGATGTCAGGGGTCACCAGCTCTAATGTCACTAGGGAAGTTTAATAAAGTTTCATACTCATGGCTGATCAGATCTTTAATGAGACTAGAAACAATGAAAAAGGATCCTCAGTCAGTTAACAGAGGTTTCGCCAATTGTTAAACTTTAAAAATGTGCAGTAGAGTCTTAGCCCACCACAAATCATCACTGTTGGTTTATTTCATTTATGTGCATTGTTCCCATCTAAGCAGGGGTCCCCAGACTTCACGGGCCAGTAACATAGTAAAAATTGGGGGTAACGATGATGGGTGTTCATACTGCCATCTCAGGACTTGGAGAAGTTTCTATTTTGCCAGCTAAGATATTAAAAGAAAACAAATAACCACCATGTACTACCCCACAATTTCAGTAAAGAAAAAAGGGAATTTTTGAATGAAAATGACAGGAAAGCCCTCATCTCAGAATGAAGGGCCAGCGCTGGAATGCTCTTAGCTCACTCCCTGACTCTTCTGCCAAGAGGCTGCATCCGTCCCCACCCCCCTCTCCAGGCCACCCCAAGCATAGGCCGCACTGTGCAGCCCTGGGGACCTCCCGGGGAGCTCACAGCTGGGAAGAACTGGGAAGCCGAGGCCTCCAGCTGACCTCACGTGGATGGACCCCATCCCCTCCGACCCCCACCACCACCCTCTGCAAAAATCCCAACCCCACAAGCCACATTCTTCTGCTCTGAACTCCCAGTTCTCGGTTTGCCACCAACTACTCATCCATCAGGTATTCTGACAGAAAACACAATTTCTCTATTCATTTTGTGGGATCACACTCACTGGTTTGACCCCCATTTCTACCCTGGTTTTAATAACAATTGTCTTGAGGGCATATCTCGTGAGGTTTCCCAGAGCAGAGTTTAGTTTGTTCTGAGGGTCCTAACTTCCCACAAAATTACTGAACCAAACCCAAACCCCCAAACCCACCAAAGTCACAGTTGAACTGAGCTGACAGGTCTGTCCTGTCACAGGTGCTCGTTTGCTCAGGGATGAGGCCTTGTCCAGGCTCCGAAACACACGTGACCAGCCACCTGTCCCCTCACTGAGCCTGACACCCCAGGCTTCCCGGGCACAAGCAGAGGATCCCCACAATCCCCCCGCCCCACTCACTCCCTGGTTATCTTTTACAGGACCTGGAGCAACAACTGTCCAAGGAAATGTTGGGACTGAAAAAGCGAGCATACAAGCCGCTGGAAGCAGTTCCTCGGAGCTCAGGCAGCGCTAAGAGGCCATGTGGTCTCCTCCACTTCCCTCTTTTGGGAAGGGACCCTGCGGAAGAAGTTACTTGGAAGACACGGAAACGCAGGCACCCCGCATGGAAAGTTGTCGACGGGGCCTTCACCCTCCTGGGCTGGCGAGGACATGCGCACAGTGGTTGGGAGGTGGGTGCTGGGGCACTGGTGGCCATGATCTAAATGCACGGGGACAGAAGTCAGAACAACTGTGTGTCCCGTCCTCCAGGACACTGGTCTCCTCCTACAGTGATTCACTGTCTGGCTTCCTGGCTTACAGTCCGTTAGGATGTGTCACCCAAATCGGTGCACGTATCCCAAGGCACGAGAACATTCAGATGAATCCTTGGTTCCTAACTCCAAGCAGGAGTGTGCTTGGAGTAAAGAAACTATGGCGGTGAAATGCATGCGATGGAGGGAATTGTTCCTTGTTTGCTCTTCCATTTGGTGTTTGTAAATTCATGCTTTTTAAATTTACACTGTTCCTCCATATTTTCATCACATGGTATCTTAAAGATTATTGAGACCATGAAAGTCATTGCACAATGCAGATTGCCATGAATGACACCGTTTTAAGGCCTGTTCCCGGGACCAGCTGGAGCAAAGTAAGGGAGTACACACCCGAGCCCTGGTCTTCACGTGGACATTTTGGCTCTGGACCTGCAGACTGGCCAGGTCCTTGTTTTTGTCCAAGGTATGAAACTGGCCATTTTCTATGTGAACAAAATTCCCAGGTTACTTTCTGTGCACTTCTTCACACTGAGCATTCGGATACATGTTATCTGATAGGAGACTGTCTGTCCCCTTTGGTGTGATAAGCCCGAGGAAAGCAACACACCAGTCCTGCTGGTTGAAATTTGGCCTCCTTCCATCTTGGCATTGTGGTGGGGGCTGCAGCCGTGCTGGCCACAGAGCGTGGGCCCAGCGCCTCCCTAACTGGGCTCCCTGGAGAAGCCAGGTGTTGGCTGCAGACTGTGTCCTAGGGACGGCGCTTCTGCCCAAGCACTCAACTCCTGCCCCTCACAGGAGGACAGGTGGGGACCCCACCCTGAAAGCATCCTGCCTTAAATCTACCTGCCACGAAGTGGGCCATGATGCTCAGTGCCCTGGAGAAAACCTCAACCTTGCTATCCAGACAGGTGAGGGGCGAGGGGGGACGTACTCAGAACTCACGGCTGTGCTTCGGCTGGCCACACTGATTTGAGAAGGGGCTCTGGGGGTGCCTGTGAGTCTGCCAGCAGGCTGCTCTCTGCAGAGGGACCAGTGGCGTTCCTGGGCCTTGGGGCCCTGGAATTTGCCAGTGTAGGCTAGGGCTAAAGAGGACTGTCCTTGTTTGTGGGACACTTCTGTCCCTGGCACACTGTGCTTGGGGTCACCAGGGAGGGGGAGGAAACAAAAAGGCCATGGTGTGGCCTTGGATTTGCTATGGCAGAAATTCTGCATCTATGAGAGGCATGCGGCCGCCCGCCTGGCTGCCCGCAGAGATTTCTTTAAAATATTTTCACAAATGAATCTTATCAACCCACCCATCTCACTCTAATGCCTCCTTTGTGTACCCAGAACATATAGTTTTTATTTGCTCTAAATAGCTCATCCCTCGAACCCTCCCACAGCAAGGTCTGGGTCATGGGAGACACAGCCCCATGCATAGAGCAGGGTCGGGGCTGGGGGCTTCACTGTGAGTCTGCACCTGGGGGGACCTGAGTTTCTTCATAGTAAAACGGGGGTAACCCTCCATACGCCCGGCTCCCCAAACATAGGTGGCATAACAGTAATGAGGTTTTTAAAAAGGGCCCAATATGCACACAGGTTCTGTTCCAGGTACAACCTCTGGTGATTCTCAAAGTGACTTTGTGCCAAAAATCAACAGATCCAGGAGGCAGCAAGACTCCCCCCAGGAAGTGGTATCACAGGCACCACCACGGCGTGCTTCTCAGTGCAGAGTAAATATGGTAGGAAGTGTATTCCTATCTGTAGTCAGTTTTACACTATGGGTGCTCAATAAATGCCAGTAGGATTAAACCGATTTGCTGCAAGACCAAAGATCTCCTGGGATCAAACCCAGAGGACTTTGATTCTTTGATCTACCCCTGACTGTGTGACCTTGAACTCGTGTTTTAATCCCTGTAGCCTTGGGGGCTTCATCTGCAAAATCCAGCCACTAGTTGGGGCTCCCTCATAGCACTGCTTTGACGGGCACTTGGGGTTTATCAAGTGTTCTTAGCCTTGGGGTGTAGTGAGTGCTCGGGCAGGCCTCTGGTTACTGACATTGCTACTGTTATACTTATAAACCTCATCTGGTAATATCCTGTACAGGGATAAGATTCTATACATGATCCATCCACCCCTCCATCCATCATCCATCATCCATCCATCCATCATCCATCCACCCATCCCTCATCCATCCCTCATCCATCCCTCATCCATCCATCCATTATCCATCCATCCATCCAGCCATCCATCCATCCATCCATCCATCCTTCCTTCATCCATCCATCCATCCATCCATCCATCCATCCATCCATCCATCCTTCCCTCATCCATCCATCCATCCACCCATCCATCCATCATCCATCATCCATCCACCCATCCATCATCCATCCCTCATCCATCCATCCATTATCCATCCATCCATCCATCATCCACCTACCCACCCACCCATCTATCTACCCATCATCCATCTTTTTTCTTTCTTTCCTTCCTCCATCCACCCATCCTTTCATCCATCCATCCCCCTATCCATCATCCATTCATCCATTCATCCATCTATCCATCACTCACTCAATCACCCATCCATGTACTCACCCACTCACCCAATATTCCTTTCATGCCTTGCATTAGGCAGAATTCTAAGACTGGCTCCAGTAACCCTCACCCTTGTACAATCCCCTCCTTCCAGAGTGTGTGGAAGCTGTGACCATGATGAGGAGTCACTTGTGATCATGTTATGTCCTATGGCAAAAAGGACACGATCTGGGCTGTTAGACCACTACAGGAGCCTTCTGCAGGCAGTGAGTTGTTTCCAGCTGTAGCAGAGAGTGAGGTCAGAGAGTCGCCCGTCCAAGCATGAGAAGGAGAGGGCAATGCTGCTGGGATTAGCAATGCAGGGTCCACATGCAGGGTCCAGAGTGGCCTCTAGGAGCTGAGGGTGACCCCTGCTGACCACCAGCATGGAAACAGGGATCTTACCCCTACAACAGCACAGAACTGAATTCTGCCCACAACCTGCATGAGCCTGGAAGTGGCTTTCCCTGTGGTTCCAGGGAAGCTAAGCCCGCCTGGACTGCTCACCCACAGAAGTGGGAGCTCATAGATGGGTTTGTTTTAGGCTACGGATCTGCGGGCTAGGAACCCCGGGGGCCAGCGGTCTGTGCGTGACCAGCCCTGCAGGGGTCCTAACCACGGAGCGGCTCACAGTTGAGTGGCACTGCTCCAGCTCTCGGCCTGTGCTCAATAAATGAGCCCTGGATAGAGAGCCCCGAGAGGCGGCGATGGTGGCTCTCCATCCTGGCTGCACGTTATAGTCATCAGGGAGCTGTCACAGCCTCTCACTGGCCCCCTTGCCCCCCAACCCAGGTCAACTAAACAGAAATCTTGGGGCATGGAGAAGGTGGTGGGGAAAGAAGCCCTGGGAAGTTGTGTTGGGAGCGTCCCATAGGCCCCCAGGGCCACAGAAGTGCCTGCTATCTTGTCATCTTCCCCGGTTTTCCTGATCTTTGTTCCCATCCTGATTAACACCGTCACAGAGTGAAGGGACACCACCGGATGACAACCTCAGCCAGCGCTCCCTGGGGAATGTTAGCATCACCCGGGAGCTTCTCAAACCTCCAGTGCTCCAGCCCAGGCTCCAGCAGTGACTCTGACCAACCGCTGTGGGTCAGGGGCCCGGACATCACGGTTAGATTCCTGAGAGGACCTAGCGTGTAAACATTTTAATATATGATTTAAAGCGGCCATTGGAGGTAATGCGGAGCCAACCCCTTTGAGTTCCCAAATTTCCCTTTCTCCCCCAAAGTGTAAGGACACCAGAAAACAACCAAGAAGGCAAAGGTCAGGGCGCCAGGACCTGCAGTCATTCTAGGAAACTGTAATGAAGGTGGAAAGACCCTGAGAACAGGAAGACGGTGCATTCTGGGCGTCGCCTCGAGGCCTGTCTTGGTGAATCCAAAGCCACAGCCATCACCCGCTTTCCGGGCTGGCTGGGCACAGTGCTCAGGCTCACTGCTGAGGTCCCGAGAAAGACCTGCGTGTCTCCTGGTCCACGACTTTCGGGGGCCACCAAGAAGCTAGCCCCCACCAGTCCCCACCTTGTGCTCAGTCATTTTCTTCACTTTGACTCATTGCAGCCCTTTGTCCCTGGTATCATTCCAAATGCCGCCAAGGCCCTCTGGCCGTGATCTGCAAGCTACAGCAGTTTTTACTGTGTGAGAGGAAGCAGTGACTTCATTTCTGACGTGTGTGAACATCAGTCTCACCTGATAGGAGTTAGCTCACCCTGAAACTCTACCCAGGATTGCTGGGCTGGGAGGAATCACTCTCCAGGCCGAGAGCTCAGGCTGTCACCTCTGCCAGCCGTCGGGTCACGCCCAGAACCGCCCAGCGCACACTCAGGAAGGCCACTCGACACAGACTCTAGTTCTGGGCGTGTCCCAGGATCCCCATGGGACAAAGGCCCATCCAGGGAGCTTCCCAAGGTGAGCAGCCGTGGCTCAGGCTCTGCGTAGTCTCTGAGCCACCCCCACCACGGGCACGGCCCCCATTGTTCTCCCTGAAGACCTAGGGGTGTCTGCAAGGTTCTTGCTTCCTTCCGTGGCTGGAAATGCCACGAAGCAAACCTCAGACACATACCCCAACAACCTGGCCCCACGCACAGAGGATTCACATTCACGGCACAGGGTAGGAGCGGAGCCTCTGGGGGCAGCATGGGGGCAGTAGGCGCGGTCAGGTCAAAGGGGAAAGCCCAGTGCGGAGCCTTTGCTGACGATGGTGGCGGGCAGACGTCATGAGCCAGGCTGAGCCATCTCAGGCCCTGCCATATCCCAGACAGAGCCATTTCTAGGAAGGGAGCACAAGATGCCCAAGCAGAGGTGATGTCTTTGTCAGAGGCAGTGTGGTGGTGGTGGGAGGGGGGGCGGTGTGTGGCTGCAGAAGGGGGCAAGGTCCTGCGGCCACAGGTGTTCCTGGTTGCAAACAGGACACAGGACAACGTGCTGACACTACAACTCAGGAGCGTCATGGCCGCCACTCTGAGGACCAACATGACCCCGGAGGTGATGCTTACAGAGAACTTTCTGCCACACCTTCACCTTGGATCCCACCCAGCAAAGAGCACAGGCCACTAACCGAACTTCACATCAAAAGGAAACCGAGCGTCTTACTCCACAGCACACAGGGGACAGAAATGCCAACCCAAGGTGTGTGTTTTCCTACCGCTCCATAACTGGGTCCCGGGGAGCAGATAAGGAAGCGCCAGCTCCCCAGGCCTGACTCTGACCCACTGTCCCCTGTGCTCCCAGCACCCCCAACATATATGTATATTACTTGCTTAATGGAAGAATTACTTATCAACTTGCTTAATGGAAGAATTACTTATCAATTCATTCACATGATGGGTGCTCCTGTTAGCTTTGCAGTGATACTTTTAAAGTACAAGAACTTTCATGTCTGGCTGATTGGCAGAAATTTTCTGTGGCCTTCTGTGTGTGCGGACACCAGGATGGCTGCCCGGTGTCCTGACGTGGGCAGGACCCTCATGTCAGCAGTGATGGGACAGGTGTCCATCAGCACAGTGTGCCCAGGACCAGCGTGGCCCATTGCCGGTTTCTGTGCAGCCTGCAAGCTGACAATGTGCTTTTACCTCCCTAAATAGTTAAAAAAGGAAAAGGTAGTACTTCATGACCCGTGGCAAGTACAAGAAGTTTCAAATTCCAGTGTCCGTCAACAGTCTGGTGGGAACAACCACGCCCATTAGCTGATGCCTGGCAGACACAGCTGAGCAGGTGTGACAGAGACCACAGGGCCCCCAATGCCTAAAATGTTTACTATCTGCCCCTTGGCAGAAAAGCACATTGACCTCTGTGATCTGTAATCTCATTTTAAGCTGTAAGAACAGGAGTCATTAGTCCGGGCAGCCTTAACAACCCAGAAGGGAGATGAGCGCCGCGTGATAGCAGAAGTCAGTCTGTGAGTCCAGAGTGGAGGAAGCTATGGAAGGCTGTGGTCTGCACAGCTGGAGCTCTGGACGTGTAAGGCAGTTTTATAAAACGTAGTTAGTGTTAACATCATGAATAGGGTTAACGACAGTTCTTTTTAAAAGAGAAAATGTATGTGCACACTTACTGAAAGGCAGTCGGCCCTCTGGGAGAGTAGAATTTTCTCATGTTATCTTTCACCCTTCCTTTCAATTCTGAAGTTTGTTTGCTAAATAATCACAGAAGATGGTTTATTTTGGAAGAATTACCAATACAAGTCTTGCAGAAAAGCAAAGGAATTCGTGCAATAAAACCTACACTATCTACTTGTAACCAGCAGAAAGATGTGCCGTTTCTAGTCACGAACAGAGCAGGATAAGAAACAAGTCAGACCTGGAGCTACCACTGCAGAGATAAAGAAAAACTAGCAGCTTACAATCGAACGGAAATGAGTACCACTTTCCACGCCCTTTCTGGAACGTTTGCTTGTTGAACACAAGAATATCCAACATTTAGCTGCAATTGTTCCAAGGTAAAGAAGGGAGGGGAGGGAGATGTGCAGAGAGTGGCCTTCCTGTCCCACAGCCAGACGCGTTCTAGGAAAGGTGTCCTCAGCGTCCCGAGACCAGCTCACCCAGCGGCTGGCGTCTGCTGTCAGCAAACGAGGAGGGAGCACGAGTCCAGATATTACTCGTTTTGACTGGCATCACTTCTCTCAGCTAAAACACAGTGTCAAGTTTAACCATCCTACTTCTAAAACCATTTACGTTATTTTGTAAGTATTCAGAGGATACTTTCGTTTGTTAATAGAAAAACCAGTCCCAAGCGGTAATATTTCACATACATGCTCCGTTTTGCAGGATGGGTACAATCCCATCGTGCACTGCCTGTTGGGCGTCGGTAAAGACAGGGTTAGGTTTAGACCTTCCCTTGGGGACAGTTGCGGGTCTGTACGCAGCACTTGGTGTCCCTGGAAACCACAGGAACAATGGTGTCAAATGTGTGCAGCGGAGATGGGGGCTGTCCACACAATGTCTGCTTTTCACAGACCGCGGCCCGGCCCCACGAGGCGGCCACACAGCGCTCGGTACCAGCCTGTAGCAGCTCCCGCTGTGCTTTAAGGGTGAAAATAACTTGAAAACTCTTCAAAAAGGACTATTCGGTGACATACTTGCAAAAACCTCAGGCATTAAAACATGATTTTTCAAGTTCAGAAAAGGCGATGTAACAATTTGATGAATGGAAATAAAGGAGACATTCCAAGGTATCATTTATAAAAAACGGTCTTGGGCAAACTCTATGTGCTGCTTTAACTATTTCTAGGTACACATTGTTTCAGTAATGCACACACTAGTGTCTTAAATTTGTTTTCGTTTTTTTTTTGGTTTGTTTATTTTTGTTTGGAAATCATTTCAAGACAATTTATCATGATCATATAATCAGAACCATTTACACTTTACAGGGCATCTAGTGGAGTACATACATTAAAAGATTTATTCATGAAACTTCTAACTTAATCGCAAGGCATACTGATAACAATCTATTTTTCTGTGTTGTTGCATGAACCATGAATAAATGGATAATTTCATAAGGAAATTATCATAAGTAGATGGCCAACATTTGCATGTCATGAAAATAAATTCATACATACATGTATATGGATGTGTATGTATTATTAAGTTCTCCAAAACTGAAGAAAAACTGATCTTGAATGTTTTCAAATTTTTATCTATAAGGTTTTAAATTTTTATCACAGAGACAATCGGGTGTCATTTCCTACAAGTCTTGGGTAATTTCCAAAGGGTCCTGGTTACTGCATATGTAAAGGGCACACTGGGTGACATCACCTGTCAGGAGCGTGGCGGGCACCCTGGGCAATGGGTTGGTGTCACCGCACTGCTCAGCTGTGATCACACACAAGGGCTGCGTGGGTTGCAGAGTTCCTAGCGTCCACTGCAGTGCGGCGATGTCACTGTTAGAGGGAGGGCGCTCTGCAGGTCACGTGCACTGCGACAGACTGAGTGACCGCTGGGTGCTGCGTGGCAGGGGTGTCGTTCACCCACATGCTGTCCATGTGGGCCTAGAGTGGAGCAAGGAGGGGCGCCGAACACAAAAGCTGACCTGTCCACACCTGTCTAACACACCGCTTACACGTGCCACTCACGTGCCCAGATCTTCAGGCAGGAATCCTGCGCGTCTGCTCACTCGGCTTGTGGGCCCTCCCACGTCTTGTCCCAGCCACTCGACCTTTTCAGAGCCAGAGACTCGTGGCAGGCGCACTGCCCACTCCATGACACGCGTCTCTATTCTGAATCTTTGCTCTGCTGCTGGCACCTGCAAATCCCCATCCTTCCCATGGGGACCTGCTCCCCGCACACTGGCAGCCCGGATGAATCATTCTCATTCCAAGTGAATAAAACAATCTATGGCCGATGCATTATGAAGACACAGCACGGAAGGGTCTACTCTATGTTCAGACCCTGACGGAGAAAAGGCTGGCTTGATTTTCCATCGATTCAAAAGTTCGTAAGTTTAGAGTGAAAAGCTCTGTGAGGTGGCTCTAAGGGGACCTGGAAGTCACACCTGATGGGCTTGAAAGGAGGACTCGGCCCATGTGAGACGCCAGCGCTCAGCCTGCTCACCAGCAGGAAGGAGTGAGTGCTAGCTCCAGCCTCCTGCAGGGCCATTACTCTCGGCCTTATGTGGACATATTAGCGGTTCTCATCACCGGGGAACTAGTGACTGTTTTAACCTCCCCAAATGAGGCCCGCTGCTGTAGCTATGAAAACGAGCTAAGTTTTGGCCAAGTGCAGTTTGTCATTACTGCTGCTCCTAGAAGAGCAACAGCAGTAGCCCCGAGAGTCACACCGCCCCGCCCGCGTCCCCTGCCCGCGTCCCCCTGTGCCTCTGACTTCAAGAAGGTGCAGGGCTCCAGACCACCAGCGGTCCCTGGAAACACCTCCACGCTTGTGCTGATTCCTGAGGTCTGTCTGGCAAAGAAAACTGCGGGTCAGGTATCGTGCTGAGCAGAGAGGCGGTTGCAAACACACAAAAAGATTTGAAACAGTATAAATAACTTATCGATTTGAACATAGAATTCTGAAACACAAAACTGGCGCTCTGTTTATGTTGCAAATGCCACTCGCACACACGTTCCCCCACACATGATGTGTTCCCATGCACGCTGTGTCCCTACACACGCTGTGTCCGCACGTATGCTGTCCCCACGCAGGCTGTGGCCCCACGCAGGCTGTGTATGGCCCAGGTGCTGCCACGGAGTCACTTCTCTGTTCTTAAAGGTGCTTCTGTCTTGGTGACAGGAACCCAGCTGCACACACCTCGCAGGCACCACTGAATAAAAGGTTCTGTTCCAATGGCTTGGAAAAGCCAAGTTTTGAAGAACTTTGAGTAGAACTTATGGCACTTTGAACAGCATTTCGAAGGGGTGTTTCTGTGAGTCCAAGTGGGGTGGTCACTCTGGCTTCTAACGCTTTAAAGGGACAGTGACAAAAGCCTGGGGACAGGGCACAACGCTTCTGGGACCATGTCACGCCTTCCGCTTCTGCGTGTGTCTGAGTGGCTGATACAGGGCCGCCCGAGCACCCCGCCGTCCCACCCCCAGGGCTGTCAGACCTGCTCCCCGCCTGCTGGCAGCTCCCTTAATCCCGTACCTTTCTCTTCTATCCCAGGGTCCCCCCAGCCTGCTACCCACCCCACAGCTCGCAGGTGTTGCTTTCTTTAGTTCGGTTGTAATGAAAGTGGCTGAGATGACAGAGCATTGGCAGCAGCCCTGACACAATGTGCCAGGAAAGCCAGAGCCGGGCCTGCTGCCCAGAGGGGCACCTGCGGGAGATGCTGAGGACAGGCCCATCACTGTGCTTTCCAGCCATTTCACAGAAAAACCAGGAATAAGATGCTGCGCTGAGTGAAGCCGAAGGAGACACACGCCCTTCGATTTCGCTGCAGCCGCGAAGGCCCTTTCGCCTCAGCTACTGCAAACAAGTGTCTGCAGCGAGATGGCTGCTGCAGTGGGCCTGACCGTGCGGGGCCTTCCTCAGTGCCAGGGAGACACAGTAGCCACACGGGTCGTCCCCACATTGTCGTCCCTGCACGGCTCCCACTCGCTGAGCCTGCACACCAGCAGCGACCTCCACCCAAGGGCATCTGCACCTGCAGCGCACGGGGACCAGAGGGGCCCCCAGGGGCTCGGTGGTGGTGGCCCTCCCTCCCCTCGTGTAAGTGTGACAGTGTGAATGTGTGTGTTTGAGAGTGTGTACGAGTGTGTTAGTGTCTATGTGAGTAAGTGAATGAGTGTAAGCATGAGTGGAAGAGTGTGTGAGTGGGAGAGAGAGCGAGTGTGTCAATGTCCATTTCTCTGTGCCTGGAGCTGCCTCTGCCTTCGGCAAGATGGGGACACTTCTCACCGAGGTCCCCTGGTGGTCACCACGCGTTCAGGGGCATTGGTGGCATCAACGGGATGCAGTGTCATCTTGCTACTTCAAGGGGACCTCCTGTCACTCATGTCCCTCCACCTGTGTCAAATGATATTTCGGGACAGTGTCACCTTCGAGTGATGAGACCACAGGTTATTACATTTGCTCAGTGTCTTTGGTTCTGAACAAAGTTTTCAGGAAGAAGAAATGGAACATTAAAAGATGATATTTTAGAACAATTTAAATAAAAAAAGTGTCAGCGAGAGGCAAGTTCTAAATGAAATCAATAACATACACTTCCGCCCACAGGTGTGCCGCTGCCCACAGACAGGCGGCCACGACGGTGGGTGGTGCCACGACTGGGGAGAGCCTGTGTTGCAGCCCCGGAGCAGACGAGCCTGGGAAGACCGTCTACTATGGAACATTTCAATTTTAACGTGCCTGCTTTACATCAGTTTACCTACATTCGCTTGCTGGTGAACGACAGACATCTCAAAACTGCCTGTCACATCTCCAATCACAAAATTAAACCTGCAAGCACCGCGTCACATTTGCCGACTGTTTTAAAAGCCCGCTGCCACTATCCTCACAGTTCAGGTGCTGTGAGGTCTCCTGTGGGGGGTTCAGAGCCCAGCAGCACTGATGGAGTGCGGTAACACAGCGGTGACACAAAAGGGACACAGTGCATGGAGCCTGGCTGAGCCAAGGACCTGATCGGCACTTAATCCTTGTGTCCGAGAGGCAGGGCACTGGCACGACCTTGCGCAAGGAGAGATAAGAAATCAGGATCAGTGACGCCTTCCTGCTGCATCTCAGCTAACACCGCCAAAGACACAGCAAGGCAGTTCCAATGACCTGGACAGCAGAGGTCGGAGGTCACAGTCTCCTTGAGAAGTGGGGAGGGGTCAGTGTCACTGTGATGAGTAAGCCCTGTCTGCTACTCAGGCTGCATGTGGGGGGCAGGTCTGTGACTCAGGCTGCATGTGGGGGGCGGGTCTGTGACTCAGGCTGCATGTGGGGGGCGGGTCTGTGACTCAGGCTGCATGTGGGGGGCGGGTCTGTGACTCAGGCTGCATGTGGGGGGCGGGTCTGTGACTCAGGCTGCATGTGGGGGGGCAGGTCTGCTACTCAGGCTGCATGTGGGGGGCAGGTCTGTGACTCAGGCTGCATGTGGGGGGGCGGGTCTGCTACTCAGGCTGCATGTGGGGGGCAGGTCTGTGACTCAGGCTGCATGTGGGGGGCGGGTCTGTGACTCAGGCTGCATGTGGGGGGCAGGTCTGTGACTCAGGCTGCATGTGGGGGGCGGGTATGTGACTCAGGCTGCATGTGGGGGGCGGGTCTGCTACTCAGGCTGCATGTGGGGGGCGGGTCTGCGACTCAGGCTGCATGTGGGGGGCGGGTCTGCGACTCAGGCTGCATGTGGGGGGCGGGTCTGCGACTCAGGCTGCATGTGGGGGGCGGGTCTGCGACTCAGGCTGCATGTGGGGGGGCGGGTCTGTGACTCAGGCTGCATGTGGGGGGGCAGGTCTGCGACTCAGGCTGCATGTGGGGAGGGGCAGGTGTGTGACACTGGCTGCATGTGGCCACCAGTTCTGCCAGAAGCAGAGCTCAGCAAGCAGTCTTGTTTTCCTTTTCAAAGACTTGTTTCTTCTATTTAGGGAATGCTGATGGTGAAGGCCTGGGTGGAAGTGAGGCAGAGGAGAGGCTCGCCCTCAGGGCACGCTAGGGAAGCTTGGCTCCCCTGCCCTCACTGCAATAGTGAAAGAGGGTTGTGGCCAGCCCCCAAGTGCAGGGGAAGGGGAGGACTGAGCTGGGGGAGGTGTGCACGCACTGCTCTCTTGGAGGGCACTCTGCTGAGGGAATGTCCTCCCACGGCCCAGGGACCTGCCCACTGGATGAGCTCTGGTGGCCGAGCAGTCAGGAGGAGACAGCCCCAGGGCCACATTACGAGTTCCCGCCGGCGTGCATTAGAAATGGTAACTTTTGAGGATGGAAACCTAATACAGACGCTTTCACATCTGGGACCTGAGACCCACAGGCTCATTCATCACGAGTGTGGTAGGGGATCAGCGGAGGGGTGTGCTGGGGGGGCCGTGGCCAAGGAGGGCTCTGAGTCCCCCAGTCTGAAGCTGGGCCAGGCTGCTGGCCACTGGCCACGCCCTTCGCAGCTGCTGCATGTGCCACTGCGAGGTCTGGATTCCGTTTGTTCTGGAAGCCGTTTTGTTGTCCTGCTGTGGCTCTGTCGGCCTCAAGTGACCCTCAGCCGTGTATTTCATTTCGAAGGCTGGGAACAGGGCAGGCAGCAGTGGCCTCTGGGACGCCGCTGACCCAGTGCCATCCAGCGGACGCCCGGCCAGCTCGAGGTGCACTGCTGAGTCACTGAGCCCTGGAGTGAGTCTCCTCTGGACCACAGTGTCATCCTGTCCTGTGAACCAAGGACAGGATGTGCTCTGTCAGCCCAGGACACAGCAGGTGCGAGCCCCAGGCATCCTGCCCCGCTCGGGAGACAGCGAGGGGTGCCGCCTGCACAGGCACCGCCTCTGGCTGCCACAGAGGTGGCATTGATGGGGCTCCTCTCTGTTGGAGCCGCAGGACCAGAGAGAGCGAAAGGCAGCCAGTTGTGACCTGCTGAGGGCCTTCCCCCAGCACACCCCACGGGAGAAGGCCTTGTACTGAAGGAGGAAATCCCAAAAGTGGGGGCCAGGGAAACACAGAAATTCTAGAATGACCCCGTCTCCTTAAAACTCAGAACGGACCCGGCAGGCCATGATCCACTGTTCTCCAGCCCAGTGCCACCCTGATGCCACTGTCCCCTGATAGCTGCCCATGAAACAAGCTGAAAATGGGCTTGGTTTTCTCTTTCACCAAATGCTTGTTTTTGCAGCAGAACAGGTTTCCTCTAATAAGGAGGTGTTTGCTTTCGGACAAAACAAAGGATCATCAGCCTGTCCTTTGCACACATGGTCCATGACAGGAGAAGTGAACCTATCAGTCGTTTTCCAAACAGTCCTGCTGACTGAAACCCAGGTACTCCTGAAACTCTGGTTCTAGAAGCTGCGCTGGAGTGACTAAGTCTTTGATAGTGGCAGTGAGAATTTTTACAAAGAAAAGAATGAAATGGGGCCCACCCTCCGTCCCTGTCCTTTCCCCACTCTCTCGTGTGTGCCTAGGGCTGTGAGGACAAATGTCCCCTGACCACACATGTGGGAACAGGAACACAGGTGCCACGGCGGAGCCTCAGTACAGAAGCTGCTGCCCATCAGCCCCTGTGGGACCCACGTCCCCACGTCAACCACTCCTGTCGCCAAGGGTTTGCTCATCTGCTGGAAAGGGTTCTCGTGAACACAAAATTCAACAACACAGCTTACTGATAACTTAGTAGCTGTCTGCACTCTTGAGGTCAGTTCGAACAGTAAGAGCTTATAAACTCAGATACACATTTTCAGGGAAACCGAGGCAGCTGGGATTTCATCCACAGCAGAAATAACGAGCCAGATATAACTGAAATATTGTGCAATTGAAAAAGATAATAGAAGACGCAGCCCTGATTAAACACTGATAATAAAACACTACATTAACCACAATCGTTTTTAGTTTGTTGTGAAATGGATGGGGACCCTTCTCCCCTGTTCTCCCTGAAGCAACTCTGGGCGGCCGCTGAGCTCCGCCCAGAACATCCTCTTTCTCCTTCTCTGCAGGTGGGAAAGAGATTTTTCTGACCCTTGCCAGGGGCGTGCAGGGCAGGACATGCCACCGCCTTAGGGGGCAGGACAGTTCTCCCGGAGCAATGGCGCCAGGAAAGCTTTGCTGCTCCCTGTGCCCCCTGGTGACACAGAAGTGGGAGGACAGCCACACTGCCGGCAGGACACGAGCCGACGTGACTGGGCCAGCCAGCCTGAGCGCCTCTGCCAGAGCCGTCCGGTTTTGCCTGTGCATTCTCTGTGTGCCCGGCACTCCTCCCAGACAAGGGGGCAATTCTCCTCTCACCCCATGTACACGCAGGAAACCTGGACATGGAAGAATGCTTGCACCACCCGAAATCACTCAGCAGGCAGGTGATGGGCAAAATGAGAAATGTTAAACGGACTGGATCTCCCTTTCCACCCCGGGCAGCTGGAAGCTCCGGGTTAAATGAGAAGTTCAACTCCAGCAACTGCTGTGCGGTTGACCCAGGCGAGGTCTTCCTTTCCTGGGTCTCAAGTTCATGTTTTCTTATAGTACAAAGTTTCCTCGTGTGTTTTCTCATGAGAGGTGAACTCAAGCTCTGTGCAGTAAAGGCACACGTATGTGTACATGTACTTATATGCACTTAATAAATACATTGTTACACTCTCTGCACTTAAATGTCTCCAACATGAATACGTGTTTTGTTAAATACGGACAATCCTGCCTCCATCACATGAGTAATAAGCTGGTGAATGTCTTCCCAGGGATGTCAATGGCCTTTTGCCCTACAAGCCATTCATACACGACTTAGCCATGTAAAGTGCTGAGGCAGGAAGGTGCTGGCTTTGTCCGTGTGAAGATGTTTCTACCCTGCAGACCTGCATTAGCATTCACCCCACAAGACGGTACCCACCCTCTCAGCTCTGATTTCCCAGCTGCGGGTCCCACTGGAAGGAAGCCATCATTCCGGAAAAAGCCGAGCGCCCTCTTTTGGACACTTGTCTGCTTTGCCAGCGTAACTTAGTGAAACCTAAGGCTTCCGCTCACCTACCTCAACTGCCTGCCTGCTTTAGCCCAGTGGGTAGTGAGTTCAGAGGGAGGGGGTGGGGCGATGACACCTCCTTCCAGCCTGGTTTCCACAGGACAGGACAGTCTGTGCCGTGTGTGTGTGTGTGTGTGTGTGTGTGTGTGTGTGGTTCAAAACAGCCAAGTGACGAGCCCACCATAAACAACCTGGTTCCCCAAAGCTTGGACGGCACGACCCATGGTTCCTCTCCAGGCTACCGAACCTTCCAATGCATTCTTCCTCTTTGGTTAGTCAGGCAGAAGTCCTGATAGGCAGCCACGCGCTGTCAGAAGGCGATTTAAAAGGTGCCCTAACATGCTATTTGCTTAGCTCTAAAGCACCCCGCCAGTGGGATTTCCCCAGGAAACAAAAAGGCAAATAAAGTTTTAAGAGCATTGCTGAGCAGGAGCTGGCTCTGGCCTTCCCATGGACGTGGGGGAAGTGTGCCTGCTTTTAGGCCTGCCGCCTGTGGTCTCGAGCGTGTGGTACGTGAACCAGCAGCTCGTGGCTGTGCCGGCCATCGTCAGTCATGGGCCACACACCCTGCCAACCCCTCCAATCCCATCCTGAACCGTGAATCTAGCCAGTGGGAGTACAGCACTCTTTCCCGACTTCCAGAGAGAACTGGAGTCCGTGTGACCCACCTTGGATAACAGATAGCGGCCTCTGTGTGTCCTCACAAGCCCCGATTCTTCTGACACAAAATGATTGCCAGGAGCTGGACAATTGCCAGGCAATGGTCGCTGAGGATCATGGTTCCCAGAACATGCAGACAGCATGGCTTCTCATAATGCTCAGGGAGTTGCTGTTTGGTCAAGAAAAGGCATTTTGGGAAAGTGCCTTTCATGTGCACATCTGTGGTACCGTCATAAGTTAAAGAGAATTCTCATGCATGTTCCCCAAGATTAGACAGTCAAGATTGAGAGCCCAGGTCATTTCAGCTCCATTTATACGGCCACTCTGCACCTGCAGACTGGGTTTCCCTGCGTTCCAGGAAAGCATCAGGAGTGGAGACTGTGAAGTCCAAATGCAGACAGACGTCCGACAGCTGTTGGGCCAGGGAATGGAAACCCTGAAGGTGTCTGAGCCACGTTAGTTCTGGTCAGATGAGTGATGACGTTGTCAGAAGGAAGTCCTCCCACGCCCCTTCTGTGGTGACTCTCCCTGAACCCAGCATCAGGTCTGTGTGACTCGCAGGTGACGGTGACGGACCTGGTTCCTTGTCTCTGGAATGGGTGCAGCGGGAGCTGGGCAGGCGCCAGGCCCACTCACCCAGCAGACACGTGCGCGGCTCAGGGCTCCAGGCCGGGAAGCCATGGAGAACAAGGTGGACAGATGCTGGCTGGTGGTATCATTCTTCCCATGAAAAAACAAACCCAAGTTTGTGGCGTGATCGAAATACATGCATTTCCATTGGCTTCCCCAGTCAACTCGAGATGATAATTCTCCAAATCAAATCTCTATTTGAGAAGGGCAAAGACAGCTGCCCTGGAAAGTGTCTTAGGAACTGAACCATGTTCCTAATTTAAGATAAAGGCTTATTATAGACCTTTCCATGGTACACGGTACATATGTGCATATGTATGTAGTGTGTGTGTATCTGATAGAATGGCTGACATCGTTACGAGCAATTTCAAAAGCGATCACCAGGAGAATAATGATAAAAATGACGTTTGCTTTAAAAATAAGTATGTTTAGCCAAAATAATAACTTACTGTTAGTCACGTATGAAACCTAACATTGCATGTCAGCATTCTGTTATTTCCCTTCACGTGTTTATTTGCATATGTTGGGATACAGGAGTACAGAGACAGTGAAAGAAGCCTTTATTTTAGGTTTACGGACGGGTTTATTCCTGAAGTCATCACCACTCTGACATGCCAGGTCCCCCGAAATTCTAAAGAGCACAGCTGAGCTCACCAGGCACAGATATGCCTCTACTCTTCCCTGCATCCCCTGACCCGAGGAACAGGAACCCCACCTCCGAAAGGCCGTGACTGTCCTCAGACAACACCCCAAGAAAACGCTGGAGCATCAGTATGAGTCACACAGAAGCAGGGGAGCTGAGCTCCTCTCGCAAACCTCATTTCCTCACAGTCACATTCACGGCCTTCAGCCTTGGGCCTTTGGCTTCTGTTGATTTTCACGGGAGCTTAAGAGACTGAAAAGGTGGACAGCGGGACCTGGTCAGTATGTGTGCCGGCTCGGCAAGGATGCACTCATGGAAAAGGAAGGGTTTTCTGAAGAAGGGGAAGTAGGTGAGGAACAAGAAATTGGGGTGGGTTTTCCTGCCGGGCAAGTGACATACAAAGAAGCCCTTCCCACAAATAAGTGGAACCCAGGCCAGGGAACATGGCAGGAGGTGCGTTTGCCCCCAGTGCCACGACCTGCAAGCCAGCTGCCCTGGTGACAGGGACATTTTCCTAATGGTGCCCTCTCCGTTAGATATGCCAGTGGGATCTCAGGGCCCGAGTGGGTTTCATGCTGCCTGTCGCTCTCGCTCTTTTAGGATATGAGGAGAAAGCAGGCACTGACAGGTGTGCTCCGAGTCTCTACCCAGCCAGCGGCAGTGGGCGAGGCATTGATTGTCACTGTCATGCGGCCACAGTGGAGCCAAGAGTGGTGACAAACAAACCACACGAGAACCTGTCATTCACTCCCGGGAGCAGACGTGACGATGGATGACAACAGGTCAAGGCAACTTACGTCACCAGGGCACAGGGAAAAGCCAACCGTCACAGCAAACAGTTCTCCTCCAGCACCCCAAGTCGTTCTTTCTAGTTAAAATAAGCAGCACAGTATCCAGGCTTTGGAATGAGTTCCCTTCCTTCTTAGTGATTTTTTACGGGCTGTACAGCTTCCTAATGCCCACACACAAAGGAGCAAGTAGATGATTAGACAAATGTCACATAATAAGGAAAGATCTGGGAAGTCTCTGGTGTCTGTGTGTATACAAAAGCATGCAGAACAACCGAAAAAGGCAAACGCAAGATGGCGAAAGATGGACCCCACAGGCACCCAGGGGTCACGTCGGGGCGACCGGAGCAACAGGGTCACAAGTGGCTCACCTTCCTCATTGTATAGAGGCTATGTTTTCAGTAATGAGAACAGATTCACAGATGACTCTCGTAATTAAACAATTAAAACCTTCCCCAACTGCATTTGCGCAGTTATCCCATGAAATCTCTGCTTCTCATTTTTATGTTACATACCAAACACCTCATTGTCTTCCGAGGTCTCCCGGGAAAATTCGGGAAGGTTCCTCTTTTTCTCAGACTCTCCTCTGTTAGCTTCACCATCCTGGAAAAACAAAACTCTGTTGTAACATACAGTGTTTCATCAACACACAGTTCATTGCTCTTTTCTCCTTAAACACTGGCACAATATTCATTATAAATTAAACAATTTAAGCATCCCCAGTACTTGATTTTTTCACTCAGTAGTTTTCATTCGTGTGTGATGGCAACGACATTTAGCTCTGCATTCTCTGCTTCCTGGGTGAGGCCGTGAGGAGCACATCGGTTCAAAGCCCACTGAGTGTCCGGTGGGAACCCTTTCTCGTCACCCAGAAGTGCAGTGAAGCCTGACTCCATTCTATCCCGACTCTTTTATGGGCAGAGGGGCCTCCTCACGTGCAGGGGTCTTGGGCGTGAGCTGAGCAGACAGCATTCGCTCGTCCTCCCTGGTTCTGAGTGACCGACTTGGACAGGACACCACAGGATATCTTCAGTGTTGGAAGGGTTTGTAAGTTCTCTTTAAATACGAGTGGCTATTTCTTGCATTTCCAGAAGAAACATTGCCTTGCAAATGCCCCCTCCTGACTTGATTGGGGTTACAAATGTGACCTGCAGGACAGCCGTGCTCAGATGCCCAAACAGCTCGCAGTGGGTCCGCTCACTGCCCAGGCGGAGGGTCCACCAAAGCCAGGCACAGCCAGCTGTGTGCTCTCAGTGAGGACTCGCTTCTCTCAGATTCGAGACAAATCTAATTAGGTCAAAGCAGATAGCCCAGCTGGGCTTATCCCGGCTTTGGGAGCCTGGAGTTAAAATGTTCCCATTGTTCCTGGGGCATGACGTGTCATAAACAAGAAGGTCCAGTGAGTCAGGGGCCCATGCCGGGGAGGCAGGGGTCAACCTCACCTTCCTTTGGTGTGGCCTGTCTTTGGGGCCCAAGCTCAGTCCTTCCAGTGTGTGTGTGTTGTAATACAAACAGTTCTTATAACTTCATCTTGTTACTCAGCATTTTTGGTTTGTTTCTTAAAAAAAAAAAAGGATCATTCTTATTCTTGCTTTAGGCTGGGATTGGATAAGGAGCAAAAGATATTAGCAAAACACTGAAAGCTTTTAGGATCAAAGTCAAGAATATGCAGGACAGTGGAAACTGGCTCACCCCCAGGCACGTCCCTTTCTATGAGCATCAGAACAGGATGGGCACACGCAAGGGCAGGCTTAGCCTGTCCAGGCCAGGGCTTCCGAGCTTGGGGGGACAGGCCTGGTGGAGAGCCACTGGTCTAGACAAAGAGAAATATGAGCGAGGGAGCAAACATGACTAGTCCATTTACTAGTGTACTTGCCGGTAATACATTTTTCATGAAGATACATTTCAAATCATCAAAACTCTACTTTTAAAAGAACAACATGACATAATGAGTGAAAAACGTATTACCAGCAAGTACACTAGTAATGTTGAATGTCAACTATAATTCAATACTATATATCTCGTCGCGGGATGTGGAGCACAACACAGGGAATAGAGTCAGTGGAGCTGTCACAGCTACATATAAACGATGTGAGAGGGGTAGTAGATTGGGGGAGGGGGTTATCACTTTGTGAGGGTGTAAATGTCTAACTATTACATTGTTTTGTACACCTGAAACTAATAAAAAGAAATCAAAATAAAAGAACAACATGACAAGGATTAGAGATTAACTGAAGGTGAGAATCAGATTTAATTTAGTCATTAAAACAAGTGCCTCCAACACAATGGTTTCTTAGATACGACACCTTGGATATGTGCTGAAAGCACAGGCCACAAAAGAAATAATGGAAATGGGACGTCATCAAAATGAAAAGCCACTGTGCTGCAACTGAACCAGCGAGAAAGTAAAACAAGAGCCCAGAGAATGGGAGAAAATATTTCCAAATCATAAATCTGATAAAGGTCTAGTTTCCAGAATACGTAAAGAATTCCTACAATTCAACAACAAAAAGACAAACCACCCAGTTAAAACAATGGGCCAAGGATCTGTGTAGACTTCTCTCCAAAGAAGACATGCAAATGGCCAGTAAGCGCAGGAAACATCCCGACACCGTTACCCGCTAAGGAAACACAACTCAAAACTTGATGAGACCCCATGAGGCTGGATACCATCAAAAATCGTTGGTGAGAATGTGGAGAATCAAAACAGTCATACATTGCTAGTAAAATGGGGCAGCCAACTGTGGAAAAGTTTGGTGGTCCCGCAAAAACTTAATCATAGCATTACCACGTGACTCATCAGATTCATTCCCAGGTACATGCCTAAGAGAAACAAAAACTCCTACATGGATGCTCTTGGGAGCATTATTCATAACACCAACCGGTGGAAACGACCCACATGTCCACCAGCTAATGAATGGATAAATAAAATGTGGATTCCCGACAATGGAATAGTATTCAGTCGTGAAAAGGAGTAAAGCACAGATACCTGCTACGACACGGAGAAACTTGAAAACATGTGCCGTGAAAGAAGGCAGACACACAAAAGCCACGTCGTGAGATGCTGTATCTATAAAGTGTCTGGAACAGGCAGATCTATACAGACTGGAAGTTCATTAGTTGTTGCCTCGGGCTGGGAGTGGGGGGCGTGGGAGTGGGGAGTGACTACAAATGGGTGTGGATTTCTTTTAGGGGCAATGGAATGTTATAAAATTAAGTTGTGGTGATGGTTGCACAATCCTGTGAATATGCAAAGAAACATTGACTTGTACACTTTGTGAATAAATGTTATGCTATGTGCATTATATTTCAAGACAGCTATTAAAAGAAACATGCACCCAGTAGCCAGGCTGCCGTGGAATCCTGCCTGAGCGTGTCACTCTGGGAAGAAGTGACCCAGAGGATGACAACCACTGCTGCGCACGTAGCCGGCTGGCCCAGGGCAGGGTGCGTGCATTCTGTGCCAAGGCCCGGGACTGGGGTTTGAAAGGTGGGGAATTCACATTTTGGAAGGCTTTGCTGATTCTCTCTCATTGTTAGGTTGCTTAATTTATTTCTGGCTCGAGTCATGAACTTGAGCGGATTTACGAATGAGGCACAGAAAATGCTTCCTACCTCCTGGTCAGTTCAAAAGGGAACTCTCCATCACCGACCACAGAGCAAGGAGAAGTCTGATGTTAATGGGAAGGTGATTCCGTTGCCATCAGCTCTGCATAATAAAGCCTGTCCTACGTAGTGTCCCTGAGCGTGTCACCCTATGGCTGCACATGGTTGCGGAATTGCTTCCTATAAGGCCACAGGTCTACTATTTGAAGATGTAACGTTGCTCAAAAGTAACTGTGTTGCTATGTCAGAGTGACCATTTTTCTGAACACACACCCAGCTCTGCCAGTTCTGTGCACCCCATCCTCACCGTGAATGGGGTAGTGACATCGCCCCTCAGAGGGCTGTGTGAGTATTAAAGGAAGCCGTACGTGTAGGGCTGCTACCAGGGTCGGGCCCTCAGCTGACAGTCAATACCATGTACCATCATCATGGATTTTACTGTTATTCACCTTCTGACTCTTTTCCATACTTGAGACAAGGTGGAAATAAAATCTTAAGTAAGAATAAGTTTTAATGTGCCTACCAATGCAGTAAGACTAAGAAGTAAAAGAAAAGGAGAGTAATGTCATATAGCCCTCTAATGGCACCCGCCTTCCGTTTCCCTCACTCTAAAGGAACAGACGGGCCCTGCAAGAGGAGCCGTCCCTTGTCGGGGAGAGGCCTGTCTTCAAAGCCCGGCGCTGCTGTGGGCTGTCAGTGGGACGCAGCCCCAGCACAGAGGCCTGCCCCAACCTGCTCTCAATCCTGGGCAACACATCTGGTTGCAGCTTGTTTGTCCCCTGTCCACACCAGAACATGTCACCCGAATCTGACCAAGACACCCAATGGCTTCAGGAATTTCATACCTACAAGTGCTGACAGACGCTGTCGTCAGGATCACCAGGAGTCTGAACATGATATTCTCTGCACATTCGGAGAAATTGTGTGTTTCAGGCTACAGACCGTCTCTCGTTCCACAACTGACAATCAAGTCAAGTCAGATTATAGTTACAAGAAGATAGAAGTTTCCAAATATTTTGATATTTTGCCAAACCTCATTACGGAGCATGTAAGAAAGGCATGAGATATAGCGTTCCTAAGCAGAGGAGCTAAGTATTTTGTATCCCAATGGTGAAATGAGATAAGTCTAGGTGTTAAGAATGGTCATCAACAGGAAGTGTTATACGGCCCTGGAATATGACATGGCATCTCCAAATGCCATGTCATATTTCACTTTGAAATACATTGCAATAAACCTCTTTAAAAAAGACTAAAATTGTCAGCAAGTAAATTGAATGGCCAAAAAACGATTTTTCATTCAGTTAATTAGAAAAGCATAAAATAAATATTTCATCAACCACTACAACTTTTTTATTAATTCAATAGAAAAAATGAAAAACAAAAACCTAAGACACATGACTTTGAATGCAAAGCATGCACAGAACCACTGCCATGGCAAACAAAAGCCAGGAATGTGTCACGTGCCGTTGAAAGGCTGAAATCATACCACCAAGCATAACACTCTTGGCTGCTTATGAGAAGTGACCACTGGACGGTGGCCCCCTTGACCCTCCCTGGGGGATATTGGCTCTGCTATGGCAGCCTTACTTTCCAAAGAAAATGACATGTGTGTATCTATGCCTCCAATTTTTTTTCCATTTTTTTCCTTCGCTGAGCTAAGCCTGGGGGGGCGCATTTCATGTCCCCAAGGGCTGCCCCCACTCTGTGCCCATGGAAACGCCTGGAAGGGTTGAGGGCCGCCCTGGTTGATGGGTTCAATATCATCCTCTTCTAAGAGGGGTTCCCGCCAAGCTCGCAGGCTCCAAACCCCAACGTGGGCGGAGGAGGTGCGAGCCCAGGCAAGGCTGAAGCCCCTGTGCCCCTTCCTCAACTCTTGTTCTCAAATCCCATCCAAACAAAACAGTCTTGCCTCTTTAAATGGTTGTAAAACGCCAGGTGAGTGAGGTCTGGGTGAAGATGAGGAGAGGAGCACAGCAGGGACACGCAGAGAGGGGAAAAGGGCTGAGTAGCACGTGGAGAACACATAGGGGGGAAGCGCCCAAGACCTGAGGAAGCACCCTGGCAGCAGGCCCAGGGCGGGAGAGTGAGCACGCGAGCAGGGCCCTCTGCCCGGTCGGTCTCACTGGTGCAATGTCCCAGCAAGGCCGTGAGGTCCACACCTGGAGACACTGGGGCCCTTCCCAAACTCATCCTGAGCCCCGACCCCCTGCGGCTTGGCTGTCCCCGAACGTTAGAGGAACAGCAGGGTCTGCGGACGGCTTTGCTCAGGGGTTGCACGATTCACAGGGTCATTTCCAAGCTGCAGGGAGACGGGTGGAGGGAGGAGGGCGCCTCAGGCCCAGTTCCTAAGGCACCTGCTGGTGTGCAGCCCGCTGCTGGCCTTAGGTTGCCGGGGGCAACACTTTATCAGGCCCATGTTACTTTTATGAAGGATTGTTGAGGGGAGGCTCTGCTTGTTAATTACACCCTGTGTCTTTAATAATTACGCTTTGTGAGGTTTGCTGCTGCCCAGACCTACAAAGATGTGAGTGTTCCCGGTTTATCAGATGAAACAAAATACCACCTACATTCCTTAAAAACCAGAATCAGCCTCAGGGCTCTGCTCTCCACCAAGCTGTGATGGGAGGCTTTCTGTGTGCGTCATTCCTTCCAGAAGCCATGCCCTGCCCACCCCACACATTCACGTCTGCTGTGACGTGTCAGCTAGATGAGACTCTCTAGTGTCCGTAGGAAATCCTGCATCTCCACAATATTCACCGATGTCCCAGCTGGGCACCATGGTGGTTTCCCGAGGAGCCCTGGCAGTTGGAAGTCCACTCTGTTTCATCTGCAGTAAGGGCCCAGGTCCCCAAATGCATGCAGGGCCCCACAAAACCAACGTGGTGCCTGACGTTTCCCAGGGCCTTCTTCTGGCTCCTTCTCAAGACAGGGACAGACCTGCCGTGAGTTTTTCAGAATAAGCTGCTGCTTATTCTCAGATTCTGGAAGCCCTCTTAGAAAGGGTACATTTTCCGCAGCATTTTTGTTTTCCTGTGACAGCTCGGTGACATTCTGGGGGGCGCCATGCGTGTCAGGGGCATGGACGCCTGAGTGCGCACAACACCCAGCAGCAGGCGTGCACACGTGTGCTGGTGTTAGAATCCAGTGGTGGACAGCACACCCTGGAGGGAGGGCGCGTCGCATGCAGCATGGGCGGTGGGATTCAACGCTGAGCGAGTGAGCAGAGCACATCTTTCTGTGTGGCTCCCCGTACCAGCGCCTGCCTCGGCACTTCCTGGTATCTGTGTGTTGTGTTTCTCAGAGGATTTTGCCTTCTGAACATGGTATTAACTTTTGCACAAAATTGTTATGTTGGGAAAGGCCCCGAGTTTTCATTGACCAAAAGGAGCGTATACCCATCTGGTAGGGTTCTGGGTTCCTAGGACCTGAGATGACACATACAGAGTGTCCAGTAGCGCTGCGCTGTCACTCGAAACATGTGGCTATGAAACCTACATTACTGAAAACTAAGTAACATTGACAATGCGGTTCTTTGCTTGGACTAGCCACATTCCATGTGCTTCTGGCCCCTTGTGTGTGATGGCCGGCCTACCGGGCAGCACGCACGTATAGCATCCCCATCGTGGCAAAAACTTCTGCTGGACTCCAGAGCAGTGGTTACCTGCACGAGGAGGAGTCAGCATGTGGCAGTGGACAGTTCAACGCACCAGGTACCTACTGACGTGGCCTCAGATTCTGCAACTGAGGTCAAAAGGGATTCTTTAGCGGGGGCGGGTGGGAAGGGGAGAGAGCGAGGCGGGAGAGAGGAGAGGGAGAAAGAGAGGGAGAGAGACAGATGACAGGCGAGAAAGACAGTGAGCTCTAGGACTGTTAGGTAAGGTGCCATGAGCAAGTCTGCCTGCACCTTGCAGCCTAAGAATTTATGAGACACGGCGTAGGTGTTCCCATGTGTCTAAATATCAGGCTAGGCTGGCACCTATCTGTCTATAGGGAAGTGGCTTCTGCATTTCAGTTCCTTAAGCTCTTAAATATATATTACATGACTAACTTAAGAATTACCTGGGTTCTCAAAAAAACTTGCTTATGTGACTTGCCTACAAAAATGGAAATTACACCTTTATGGGTCTAACAGTTGCCAACACACTGTAATCAACTCAGAAAGCTGAAATCTCCAGGTGCATCTGGGGCTCAGAGGCAACGCCTCCCCACCACTCGGTGCTCCAGGCTGGAGACTGGAGACCGGCAGGAAGTGCATTCTTGTGACTCAGCTTCCCACTGGGTGATGTTCTGATGGTGACCGTGGTGGGTTTAACAGGAACTGCAAGACGAGCGTGAGGCACAGAGATGACAACAGCCTGGGTTTGGGGTTTGGAAGGGCCTGGCTCAGTCCCTGCTGCGCTGCCCCACCGGTGAGCATGGGCGGTACCCACCCTGGCATTGTGGCTGTTGTCCTCAGCGGAAGCCCTGCTAGCTGTCACCTGGCCTGGGGAGGGCACGCTGGCCACACACCACCGACAAGCTGTGCAGTTAGGGTGCCAACAGCGGGACACACCCATGAGCGGAGCTGACAGAAGTCAGGCCCTCACTGTACTTAATTTCTCTGTGGAGACGAGAGCATTGCAAGGAGCGAATGTGGGCTAATTAGTAGTTAAAATAGAAGCTCTCATTCCTGAGGATGGCGTGAGAAGGACATGCTTCATGAAACAAGCCTGACAATTCTCTACCTGGGACGAGATATGGCAGGACTTAGGATTCTCCACGAGTGGCTGTGATGGATTAAGCCACAGGTGGTTTTAAAGGAAACGTACTTCCCGTCAAAAGGAGACTGTCTACGCATCGGTGGGAAGAGCTGAGTTCTCAATGGCTCTGTGCCTATTTGTACACTAAACATCTCACTTCTCAGAGCGTCACCCTCGTGCTATCGGGAGCATCTCATCAAGAGCCTGGGGTCTGAAGGATGATGCCTGCGTGAACAGCCTCTCCAGGGCTGTGATTCTCCCACAGAGGCCGCGTGCTGGCACCTGGGGTGAGTCTGGCACGTGCTTGGCTTTGAAGAACAGCTTAAAAAACTAACCAGTTTAATTTGAAACACAAAATCAAACAGACGAAGAAGTTACTCCCCATTGTAAAATTCAGCTCTTATTTTTCAGTGCGGTAATTCTTTTCTTAGGCTGATTACATAGACAAATCTAGAAATTGGGCAAGGCACGTTCCGAGAACCTTTGTGAGCCAGACACCAACACCACACAAAGCACAGAGATGAGTGTTTCCTACGTCACCCACAGATGAAAGGCAGGTTTTCCAAAGCGTTACTATTTGTTACGTTTTCACATTTTTAATAGCTTATCACTTGATTTTACTTATTTTTGAAAATACAGTGTCAAGATAAACTGCTGGTTGTCTTTATGCCTCACGTGTCCGGGCTGTGATGCTTCTGACCAGCGGCAGCCTCATTAGGCTCATACGGGAAGGGAAACAAGGAGAGTCAGGACCTACCTTCGTCAAGGTCACTCCCACGGGCACGGAGGTCAAACACAGAGCGGAGAAGCCCAGATGTAAAGAAACAGTTCAAGGGCACCAGGCATCCCACTCCCTCAAGGTGGGCAGGAAACCGGGAAGCAGGTGGCTGCAGAGGCCCCGGAGACCAGGCCTGTTCCAGAACCTTCCCCTGACATGAGGGGAGGATTCCTCTCAGAATTACATACAGAGATACACGGAATCACATCACCGCTTTCTGTTCTGGGCCGAGGTTAATGCTGGGCCACACCATGGAGCGTCAGAGCGCTCTCAGAATGGCAACACACTTTCCATTAAGTCACAGAGAGCGTCATGAAAGAGCTCTTCCAGGTGACAACTGCCTGCAGCAAGCAATGTGGTAATTCCAAGTCTTTCCTTTGTCGTTAAACCATCAGAAGGTTGAAACAATAGATTTCAGAACAAATAGGTACATATGGGCTTGGCCACTGCTCCATGGTCTCAGGTCAGTGGAATCCAACGAACCAAACATGTTTGGTGTTTGTATCATGAGACAGCAGGAAAGGAAAAACGTGCACGCCACACACAGGGTTTCACGCCTGAGTTCTGACAGCACAGCATGTGGCTTAGCCCACGAGGGCTCGTTAGCAGAGATGTCTGTCCATGTTCACGTCCAGCTGAGACCTACGCTCCTGGTGGGGACACTGCCCATCTGTGGTCTGCACAGAAACTGAACCTGCTTTCAGCTCATCATAACAAGACCATCAGCGATGCTGTCTGAGTTTTAGAAAACCACCAGTCACGCCGCATTGGATAGTTACCAGAACCGCTTACATGATGTGTCAGATCGGTCCTCCTTCCAGTGGAGGGGAGAATCCCAAATCAATAATAACACTGTAAACATGGAAATCCCTTCTAGTCACCTGGGGCCTGAGATCATCGGGGAAGGGACTCGATAACCCTGTTTCTAATTTTAACCAAGAACAAATACGAACAAAGACAGTATGACATCACCCATTTGCTTTCCACAGATAATTTGAAGGTGATTATGACCAATACTGAAATAGGGTCCAAGTACAGATCAGAGAAGGACCCAGCTCCAAAGTTTGTTATGACGAAATAAAAGCACGCTGCAGAACCCCGGCCGAGGGGTTCAGAGGCTGCACTTCAGTTCCATTCAATGCAGTAGACATGGCTAAAGCACTTCTGTGTGCAGCCAGGGGCTCCATCCTCCGCATCGTGACGTCCGCTGAGCTGCCCTTCATCTAGACTTACCTCACATACGTTTATGCTGAGTTAGAGTGCCAAAGAAGGCAGCTAATTTCCCTTTGCCTATAAAGGACAGTAATTCCAAGTTTTGGATACAACATCAGGCCTAGTTCCTCATCACCTGAAGGGATTGTCGGGTGGTGGGGAAAGCGGTGGACAGACGCAGGCCACCAGGTGCCCTGGTGGTGGTGGCGGGAGTGTCATCTGTGCATGGGGCCCTGTGGGGGAAGGGCTGAGAACCACTGTTCCAAGACACCCCTGGGGGAGCACTGGCATGCGGAGACTCAGGCTCAGGTAATGGGTGCCCACGGCGTCGGCAGGAAATGGCGATGCTGCACTAGAAATGCAGCTGGAACTGCGGGTGAGCACTGTGTACACTTTTCCTGTTTATCTGCGTTTCCCAGACATTCCCCAGGAAAGGTGTGGAAAAGGCTGTGGAGCGGCCGCCACTGGGTGGTGGGACTGTCCTGGGTCTGGAGTCCAGGCTAGGGAGCACCGGCCTGGGGGTTTCTAACCGTCTAGCAGTTTCAGCAGGAAGCAGCGGCAGCCAGTGCGTATCAAGCTTGTGTTTAATAACAGAAACAACATGCGCTTTACAGCTTGTGAGCCGGCTCACGCCTTACCTTACTGCCCTTCTCAGCACTCGACTCCCGCTTTCCGGCGAGGTTTCCCATCCTGAACCAATGAGGCTTCAGAAGCTAAAAGAAAAAGAGAAGGTGTTAGCCTCAAAACAGGCACTTTCAGAACGTCCCGCACAGCTTCGCCATCAGAACAGCGACCCTGTGACATGCCATACCCATTTCTGAGAAAAGTAAACCCTAAACTCAAGAGGCACCCTGCACGTCTTCTGAGCAGCTCCACGCACAGAGCTGAAAATTGGACACATGCCACAGGGAATTCTGCTAGTGACAAACACGTCAGCGTGCTTCCTCATCTGTGAAAAGGTCAGGGGTTCTTTCCACACAAATACACACATGCAGAGGGCGGCACAGCTCATCCTTGGGGCAACGTCACGGGGAGAACCAGATGCAGAAGAGGGCTGCTGCCCCCCCCCCCCAAAAAAAACATATCCTGGTAACCGTGTGAGCACAGAAACCATGGGGTCAGATCAAGGGCAGCTTGTCAGACAAGTATCCCAGGAATCTGCTCAATTCCAGGGACGATAAAGCTGGGTTAAGGAAAGCATGTTCCTCATTTGTATTTTCTAACCCAAACGTCAGCAGCAAACTCATGATTCTTCCCCCCAAAAGGCATAAGACTGAAGAATTTAGCCAAATCCATCTCAAACACACTGTGTGTCCCATGGCGTCACTGGGTTTGCACAAGCCAGCAGGTCACCTTAGACCAGGCTCCAAGGACAGTCACAAACTTAACTTTCCGTGATATACTCTTTTTACAGAATGTGCGAGTCCCAAGTTCCTGCTGAACACAGAATAGCTTTCCTTGAAAGGTCACAAATGAATCGTCCCCTAAAATGGGAAGAGGGGGTTTCTAAAATACTGCATATGCCTGCATGACAGGACCGTTGTGGTCCATGTTCAGAAAACATGGGATTGCCTGGTACCTGAGTTTCTCCAAAGCCCGTATGTACTGGGTGCCTCTTCTGTGACTAATGATGGTGATGAATGCCCATCTTCGGAAGGTCCCCAGTGGGCATGAAGATGGTCCACAGGATGGGCGAGAAAGGAGCAGTGACATTTCAGTGTCACCTCCCAGTGTGTGGGGGGTAAGTGAGCTGTGACCACAGTGGAGAGTAAACAGCCAACCCCTTCACATTATGTCACTGGAAACTGGGACAGGTGACATTCCAGTAAGAGCCCCACGCAGAGAGATTGTACAAAGGCAGGACTTCAAACAACGATGATTAAAGCAGCAGGAATGACTGCAAATGGAAGCTGGCTCTCCTGGGGATAAACACCCGACAGGCCCTGAAGAATTGTGCAAACTCCTGTGTTTCCTGACATGACAGAGAAAAAACAATATCTTAAAACGCACACTTTCAAAAATGCAAGTCTACCTCTGCAGGTAATTTTGGAATCCAATGTGATTCTAGCAACTACCTTCCCCATTTAAATTAGACAACAATGAAAAACCTTTATGGGGTGTTCTCACTGGGAAATTGGAGGTTTGGGCGCGTATGGTGGTATGCTTGACAGAAACAGGTACAAAAGGGAAAGAGAATTTGTGTTGGCCTCTTGGGGTCTAACCTGCAGTCTGAAAACATGAATGTGTGGACTTGGGGACGCTGGTCTGACAGCGGGGTAGACAGCTGTCACTCTGACGTTTGACCCCTCTGATTCTGTGCAGGGTGTTAACCAAATATTGAGAACTTGCAATATGTATATAATACATACAATAACAGAGCACCAAACATTTGTGGATCTACCTCCCCGTTGCAGAAATGAGAATTGGTCTATTCTAAACTTAACGCAGGCAAAATACTTAACTTCTCTTCATTGAAGTTGATTGACAGCTTGTACTTTCTGGGTTTTCGGGCGGGGGGCATAAACCACCTCACGTTACCATCTCTGTTCTCACAGGGCAGCAACTCCAACTCACATCTTAACCCTATTTTAATCAATACTTTGGAGAACTCAAGTCTCCTGGACACAGAAGTAGCAAAATTTCGGGCCAGGCTTTTGAATGTGTACAAAACTGGTTAGATTTGATTGGGGTGTCTGATTACTAGAAAGAGACTTTTATAGGTGGCATTTAGAGCGGGCAGATTCTAGCCTTAAATGCACAATTTACATGGCGGCAGGGAAAGACAAGAAAAGCAAAGCAAGGACTGATGCATGGCGACGCCCCTCCCTCGTCACTGGGAAGATGGTTCCGGAACGCACTCACTGGGCACGGTGGTGCAGGGCAGCACGGTGGTGAGAAGGATGTGGCGTGCATGCACGTGGGTGAGGGGCAGCACTGCGGGCGGGAGGGTGGGCTTGCAGAGTCTGCGCCCTTGCTGTGACTATGCCAGACAAGTCGGCACCAGCAGCTGGGCTCTGCAAGGGGCTGAAAAGAACCATCTGCCCAGAAAAGACTCGGACATTGGAGGTCATCTTCATTTTGCAATTAATCAAACTGAGAGCAAGAGAAAATGGGCCAACATGTGGAAAGCTGCACGGGAGCCAGGCTGACTCTGAAGCCTCCCCGGGTAACCCGAGAAGCATTTTGTGAAATATTGAACAAGGAATGTGTGGGGAGCAGGAAAAACTTTTAGGTTATATCAGGACACCCTCCTTAGGCTGACACTCAGTTCTAGATGAGATTTCCAAACAGCTTCTGGGTTAGAGAAAACGTCCATGTTCAGACGATTATCTATTCGCGCTGCACTAGCTAGAGGGGAAAATTAGGTATGGGCAGTAAGTCAGCGATCAGGACGGACTGGAAAGCCATCGAATCGTAGCCATTTGGCTGCATTTCTAATAACATGCTCTACTGTGTCTGAGATTACTGCACATTATCTGGTGAAATCACAGATAAATTCCACAGAGCATGTGAGTGAATGCCTGTGAGCGGCAGAACTGAAATGCTGGGGGCACAAGCCAGTGGTAGTTCAACCACTTGTATTCTTTGGGTAGTTCTAGCTCTTCAAAGTGCAAATAAGGCACTTGAGACCTGGGTCCCAATCTGGCCTCCTGCTGGGAGACCTAGGGCAAGTTTCTCCATCTCTCTGAGCCTCAGTTTCCCATACAGGAGAAGCAGTGACGTCTCCCTCACTGCCCTTGAGAAGGAAATGCACCCTAGGGGCTCGTAAGGAGGGCCAGGGTGAAGGTGAGCCTAGGGGCTGGCTGGTCTCTCTCCTCCCACCAGGTGCCTGTGACCAGGGTGGGTGGTGAGCAGTGGAGCAAACGTCTCTCAGCTATCCAGCGATCCACCATCACACCCATATTGCAGAGAACACACATAGACACCCACTTTTAAACTGCCAAGTTCAGGGATGGGAAAGGTGTAAAAAGGCAGCAGCCCTTGAGTCAGCAGTGACATCACACAACAGCCCACACAAAGCTCCCTGTCCATCACAGGCCACCCAGGTGCATGAAGTGACGCAGCTCCTGCAAGTTCAAGCCACACTCAGCGGGGAAGGTACGGCACAGGGAACATGCTGAGGATATCGTAATGACCCTGCATGGGGCCAGGGGGCACTAGACTCAGCTGGGGCTCACTGTGTCAGGCATATCAACCTCTAACCACTACGCGGCACACCTGGAACTCATATCACATTGGCTGTCAACCCTAACTGAAAAATAACAAGAAACATTATACACATATATAAAGACTATACTAAGTGGGGGCAGTGAGAGGAGGGACAAAGAGATTCGGAGGCTCCAGAGGCAGCCGCTCCCCAGTCTGGTGAAGCCTTCTGACGTAAACGCTAATGCACTCTGAGGTCCTCCCGAGTGCATTCTTCCAGGTAATGGAATTACTGTGAAGTCTTTTGTTTCAATAAGTTAGTGTAAGCTAGAGAAGCCTCAGTTCAAGTCTTCCTATAGAGAGGGCTTAATAGATGTGGTCGCCAGGTCACCCTGCGTGTCTCCCCCAAAATTCCACAATGAGAGGAGATGGACAGGAACATTAGGCGCCATGAGGCAGATGGCCTGTGGAATCCATCGTCTATTACCTGACGCCATTGTACGTCCGGGCTCATTACCCGTCAACCTGTCTGGCTGTATTTATGCCCATGTTGTAGGAAACGGGTCACAGTTGTATTGTTTTTACAGACTTATGGTTCTTTTGGCTTTGGTTTCATAAGGTACTCTTGATTACGCAATGTTTTTTTTTTTTTTTTTTTTTTTTTAGTCCATGTTTAAGAAAATACTTCCTAAAATTAATGTTTCTATGGAGATACAGGATTAATTTTACAGTGGTGTGCTTTCTCCCTTAAGTTATATATTTACAGGAATAACCCTATAAATTTTATCCCCATTTTATAGTTGAGAAAACAAAATTTAGAAGACTGAATCTATATATGAGAATAAGAATGCTTCTAGGAATATATTTTAGTTAGAAATAGGGGTTCCCTGGATGTTACTTCCATTATGAATATGTGTTATGTGGAAGAAAGTGTTATGGTAGGTCTAAGATATCATACATTTCTAAGTTATTCAAACAAGAAAGAGAAATAAGACGTCACTCCAATAAGCAGCAGCCCCGAGAAAAATGTCTGAATGACGAGGGCCTGGTCCTTACGAACACCTGTACGTGGACACACGAGTTTTATAACGAAAACTGCAGACTTTCTTCATTCTCCACCTGACGTCTTGCAATGACAGCTGGTGAAGGATTATCTGGGTGTTATTCCATGCCCGCCAATCATTACTGATCGTGGGGCTCAGCCAGTTTAACGTCTCTCAGCTCCTGACTGCTCGTCTGTAACAGGGAGATCACCCTGCGTGCAGGTCCTAGGATCAAACAGGGTAGCAGACAAAAGCCACCAGCCCCACCCACATCCCAACGTCATCACCCCCTTCTCTCCCTCAGAGAACGGCTTGTGTTACACACGGTGCCGTGTGCACAGGAGACAGACGGGAAGCTCATTAGGACCCCAAAGAACTCATCTTCCACATACATCTTAACTGTCAAAACGCACCTTGTCCTAAAAATCTTTCAGTAAATACCTTGCCTCATAATCAGTAGATACACTGCTTCACAAACCACAAGGCAATGTGTCTTTTTCATCAGTCTCTGGTGTGATTATTTACGTATAATATTTCAGAGTAAATTTTTCTCGTCCTGATGCATTTGTGCAAACATTGACAGTAAAAATGCCGTAGGAGGTCTTTTGTGAGGTCCCTGCTGGGTCCCAGAGGGTTCTCAAGTGAGAAAGCACAGTTAGTACCTGAAAAGCTTCGCACTGGGACCCGTTTACTGTCATCCCCGGCCAAGAGGAGAATCAATGTGGACTCAGGGCGGCAGAATTTAGAACTCCCATCAGGTGGTCACTTTCGTTTTCTGTGATTTTGAAATTCACTGAGGCAATGTTCTCACAGTTCCCTGTGCTTCGCCACCCCTGCTTGGGAGTTGCTGCTTTTCACTAGACGTTAACGGTCATTCCAACAGCACCCCTGCGATTCCTGACATCTAGGAAACCCGGACATTGGACCCAGCGGCTCTCACCCCTCATTCCTGGATGCCCCAAGGAAACATGCAGTAAATAGCTGCGGAAAAGGGACACCTTGTCCTTCAATTAAATCTGTGGGTCACTAGCGTTGGCTGAGGAACCCCCAAACGCTGGTCAGTGTGTTTTGTATTCTGGAGAGGCCTAACTACACAATCTGGGAGAATGAAAAGTAAGGGAAAGAAAACTGTGGATTTGCATAGGCCGGAAAAGGCTTCTTTGACCTGTGAACTGTGTGTTCAAGACCGAGGGAGACCCTGTGTAGAATTTAGACTGACAGAGTGTAGACAAAGTGTCGTGAAAGTGGCATCACCTGATAAGGTAATAAGACAGGAAACACCGAGAATTCCAAGGCCATCAGCCTGTCCTCCTCCATGCTAAAAGCGAGGCAGAGAAGCACTCTGGAGAGCCGCAGACTGACACCCCTGACCCCCAGCACCCGTCAGCCTCGGGCCTCAGGCACCAGACCTGCCTCGGCCCTGAGAACCCTCGTGCTGCGCCTGGTCCCGGGCAGGTCTGTGAGGTTTCCCAGGCCCGGTGCTTTCTGTGATGGGTGTGGTTGGCAGGAGGCCAGAAGGCTGGCAGCCCTCCCTGCACAGATAACAAATCCTCCACTGAAAGGTGAAGGATGTTGACAGCATGAAGTTGGAGGGCAGGCAGATGATTGCATGCTGGACTTTTAAAAGAAAACCCAAGCAGCAAATGTAAAAGAACAAGGAACTCATGTATGAAATAAAACAAAAGACACCTGGAGAAAAATGAAGCTAAATGACAGGCTGCATTCCTTCACTATCCTTGTTCCGCCCTCCCTCCTGCCTCCTGCCTCCCTCCTCTCTTCCTCTCTTCTTCCTTCCCTCTTTCCTTCCCTTTTTCCCTCCCTCCCCCCTTCCTCCCTCTCTCCCTCTCCCACTCCCTCCCTCCTCCTCCATTGTCTACCTTTTTCTGTACCAGTATCCAGGCGCCTATGCCTGCTTTCTGTAGAAAATCATTTTTATTTCTTATAACATCCTTTTTCAGAACATAGTAAACAGCTATCAACATCACCAAAACAGCAACCAAGAAAATAAACACACACACACACACACACACACACAAACACACACACACACACACACACACACACAAGATGAAAGGAAAGAGGCCACTTCACAGACTGGAACAAGCAGCCAGTGCTGAAGAAGTCACGTTTAGTTTCTGAGTGAATGTGACAGCCAATCTCTGAGATCCACAAGCATCCCAGCCCCTCCTGCCATCACATTCACAGGGACGACTTTGGAAATGTTTGAAAAGTGTCACAAATCCCCGTTTGTCAATATGGCCAACTGAACATGCAGGAAAGCCTGCCTTCCGGTCCCAACCACTGAGCCCCATTCAACGAGAGCACACTGGTCCGTTTAACTCTTTCAAATGAAGTACTAACAGCTCTCGGAGCCAGGACACTGAGATTTCAAGGATTCTGAACTATGTCCCAAGAACAGAGGTGGGAAGGAGAGGGGCTTTCCTAAGCATGGTCGCTGACTCGGAGAAAGGCAGTGGTTTTCCTGCACTTCCTCCCCTTTCAGAGAACCGTTTCTTATCAGTTGAGGGAAAGTCTCATTGGTCCTGACCCCCTCCCTCTGCCTCTGGGCTGCTGACTCACTCCTGGTCCCCAAGAAGCACTTAGACAGGAAACCCCTCACCACCAGGCCAGCGCACAGACACCCACAGACACCTAAACGCTGACTCCCCAGCAGGGGCACTCACATATCATCTCCCATGAAAGTTCACATTTTGAAGGCAATGACAGGCAAATGTCAGCACACAGTTTTGTCACTTTGAAGGTCATTTAACATTTTTTCCCCTCTCACTGTCTCAGAAGCCACTAGAAAACAACATAATGGTGACAGCTTTATAAAGCTTTTTTCTCTGACTGTTCCCAGTGTGGAGTGTATGAAATCTTTACAGACTGCCCCTCTGTGCAAACCAGTCCACTGCCTTCACTGCACAGTCAAATACGGAGATGGACCAGAACACACATTGAACTCCTTACTTGTCTCATCAGCAACTGTGTGCTGGGGACGGACGGGCGCCATGACCCTCACCATGGGAGCCGGGAACCCTTCCCAGGCTGTTGTGGGTTGTACTGTGTCCCCCCAAAAGACATGACAGAAGGTCCTAACCCTGTGACTATGACCTTATTAGGGAACAGGGTCTTTGCAGATATGACAAGTGAAGAGGTGGTTGTGTTGGAGTAGGGTGGCCTGACCCAATAACTGGTGTCCTCATAAGAGAAAGAAGAGGGAGATTTGGACACTGATGCTGGGCGAGGAGCGTGGGGGGAAAGGCTGTGTGACAACTGATGAGAGACCATGGTGGTGATTCATCTATAAGTAAAGGGACGCCCGGGATTGCTGCAGCCACCAAAGCTGGAAGAGGCCAGGACGGACCCTCCCCATGAGCTTTCAGAGGAAGCCCAGCCTAGCCTATGCCTCGCTCTTGGACTTCTGGCCTCCAGAACTGAGAGAAACACATTTCTTTTCTAAGCCAGCCAGTGTGGGGCCCTTTGTTACAGCAGCCTTGGGAAACGATTACAGAGGGAAAATGGCACACACAGGGAGACCTACAGGATGAGCAGAGGAACAGGTAGAGACCAGGGGGACATATAGGAGGGGAAGAGTGCTCCAGGCGAGGGTATGGCTTGTGCAAAGGCCCTGGAGTAAGAGAGGCCATCAGCAGAGTGTGAGCGTGACGTGGAAGTGACTGAGTACTATCAATGTGCTAAAGAGCAGGACCTTCCAGGTGGCTATACTGTCAGGTCAGATGGCATACTGCAGGAGACAAATGATGTCCTTCCATCCATTTGGGGGTGGTGATTTGACTCTAGTGTGATGAGCAAGCTCTCCAGAGAATTCTCTGAAAGCCTGTGCTGTAGAGCAAAGGTTTGCATCTTCCCAAAACCCATGAGTTGAAACCTAACCAGTAAGACTCCGGTACTGGAAGGCGGGGCCTTTGGGAGGGGATTAGCCATGAGGGCGGGGCCTCATGATGGGATTAGTGCCCCCCATTAAGGAGGCCTCAGAGCGCCCCTTCGCCCCTCCGCCATAAGAGGACCCCGCGAGAACACGCCATCTGTGAACAAGGAGCGGGTCCTCACTGGGCACTGAATCTGCTGGCACCTTGATCTTGGACTTCCAGCCTCCAGGACTGTGGGAAATAGATGTGTGTTGTTTGTCAGCCCCAGACTGTGGTCTGTTACAGCAGCCCGAATGGACCACACAGCCTGCACTGGTCCGAGAAGGACAAGGTCAAAGCTCAGTTTGGAAGTTCCCGTCCATCCAAGAAGTTTCTTCAAGGCAGTGGGAGTTCTCAGGGCGCTGATCAACAGAAGCAGTTGCAGAATTCAGCCTGGACTCACCACATAACAAGTGTCTGAGAAGGAACCGGCGGCTAGATTTGGGGTATAGGAATTTTTGCTTTGGGGTAGCACATAATATCCATAAGCTAGTTATCTCCATCATTTGTTTTCTCCAGGCTTATAAGATATAAGTAGATTTATAGCACAGAACACTGCCTTAAAGTTATCAAAAATCATTTTAAAAGAAAATTACGGAATTGCAGAAAAATGAAGTTGGTTGGAAATCTGACTGCGTCCCTCACCGTGCTAGCTGACTTTGTAGATAAAGCCATCATCAAAACAAGGCAACAAATTTCGTCCTGGAGATCCCAGCTACCGGCATGGCTCTAACATCACCTGCCAACTACAACAACGCATGTTCCTGGAGGAAAAGAGAAGCAGGTCAAACAGGAGTTCCATAACACTTACATTAGATTGACCTGTAGACAGTCTCAATACAGTCGCAAGTCCACGGTTAGGCAAGGTGCTGACTTTCCTCAGCTCTCACAGAGAGAGACCAAATTCTCTGTGTAAAAATAGGAAGTCACAGGAAACTGACCTTGCTCTGGAACACCTGGCATGCCAGCCAGGCCTACAGTCACGTGGGACGGGCCTTTCTGACTCAGAGAGGGGAGCTGGCCCAGCAGGCAGGGCACACCCTTTCCCGGGCGGGCAGGCAGGGAGTCTAGAGACTTGGCAGCCCTGGTGGCCTGTCAGTCATCGCCAGTGAGGGTGGGTACCCCTGGCCTCTGTGCACAGCCTCCAGAGCAGGTGTGCCCCTCCCACTGTCCCACCCAGAGGCCCAGCAGCTGGGACAAGATAGGCCCTAGCTCCAGAGAGAAGCACCTGAGTGGGTAAGAGTGCCCAGGGCATGCCCCCTCTTGTAGGCAGGTGCTCTCTCGGCTTGCTCGGAGGGTTTGGGCCCATGCACCTCCTTATCTATACACCCAGAGGGTAAATGATACTTCCTGGAGCAGTTGTGGAAATAGTTAATATTTTACAGGCACCTGAGGACACAAGCCATTAGTCAGAGGAGTAATAAACCCCAGCAGGCACTTTGCCCTCTGTGACTGGCCCCTGTACCCCATCTCCCTCCTTTGTCAAGGCAGGGGGACAGGCGTGTGTCATCACCTCAGGCCCGTGTGAGCCCATGACCCAGGATACTGGCACTGGGAACAGAGGGCGCACGGACACTTCGGGCACTGCTTCTGGCCACAGCCAGTGATCAAAGGACAAGAGCATTTGCTTCACCCAGCGCGTTTTAATCCACCTCCAGAACCGCCCATACCTTCTTTAGCAACGGGCATGACGGAGCTTGATAGTTGTGTGTAGGGAGATGTGTCAGCTCAGGTACGGGTTTGCACGTGGCCTGGGCCAAAAAGAGCTACAGTCTGAGAGCTGACTAAAATAAACCCAACCTTTCCAAAAACATGGAGCACACTGAATTCAAGAATTGCTGATCTGACATCTCCAATTACAATCACCGATCCTGCCAGTCCTGCAGGAGACGTGGCTCAGAGCCCATCTCCTAATGGGTGCACTATTTTACTGGGTGACTTCCTTCCAGAATCTTCTAGAACCTTCCAGATTCTAATCAGAAGAAAGAATGCTATGCATGGTCATCAATCCCACCATGGGCCCCCAGGAGGCGTGGCTCCGAGCCACGCTTTTGGGTGTCACATCTTTACACGGCATGCAACATCTTACCAGGCAAGTCCTCATTTCTTAACACACAGTAGAAAGAGGGTGCTAGCAAAGGACAATTATATTTAATGAAAAGGGAGGGAGACAGGTCCCAAGAGAGTATGATGCAATGAGAAGGACTCTGAATTGGGGGTCGGGAATCTTGGATGGCGGCCATGGCAGTTTGTGAGGCGCTATGTGAATGCTTCAGAAGTACGTCCTCTTCATCCTTTCACTCTCCACTGAGGTACTGTTCTGCCCTTCATCTTACAGGTGACGAAACGCTTAGGTCAGAAAGATTCGGTCACACGAGCTCACTCAGCAGTTATCGGCAGGGCCTCGGTCTGAGCTGTGTGTGTGGCTACAACACAACATGCGGTCTCCAGAGTTCCGGTTCAAGTTCGGCCATGACCTGACTGGATGACTTGGGCAAGGCGCTTAATTTCCTCAAAAGAAGGATTTCTCGATGCATTAAGTCTTGCATTTATTAAGGAACAGAGCTCCATGGAAAGGTTAGAGGGCACTTTGCCCTTCATTTCACACCTTTTAATGGATGCTCTGAAGACTTAAACCCTCCAGGCCAACACGGGCCAGGGCTGCATGCCTCTTTCCTCCGACGTGAAAACTTTTGCGGACTGACAGGAAATAATGAGCATTGCAGAAACATACCATGAAATTAAGTCTCTTTTAAAACTCTGTTATTAAAAATGGTATTTAAACTAATATTTAAATGACAGCTATCTAGAGCACATGACATATATTATGAACCTAAGGCTGGCGATGAGCTTGCATTTTGAACTTGAACTTTTGAAGGGGTTTCTGCATGCCATTTAGTTTCTAAGTGGTATCTTTAAGGAGGAAAAAGGCCAGCGTCCTCTCAGAAGGCAATGGTTTATCACCATAGGTTGAGGCCTGACCTTTTACTGCTCCACCAAAATCAAGATTATTCAGGAATGTCTTTTATAGGAAATAGAGAACATGGTTTGAAAAATACAGACATCTCTGCCGAGTATAGTTGCTACAATGTGCCTACCTGACACACATCACAGTTATAATAAAGTATCGTCATGACTTATACTGCCCTAAATCACAACATTTCTTATTTGACCTTATCTAATTTGACTCTAATCACAGAAATCAAATGACAGGTGGCAACATCCAAAGACCATATGGGACGGATTTACTGCAAAAGCGTGTGAGCAGTCGGGAGGACGTCTGAGTTCTGGTCCCCACTGCCCCAAGCAGCCGGCAGCCTCAAAAGTGTCCCCTGGCCTCCGACCCCCATGTGCTGTCCTCCTGGGGAAAGGAGGGGTCTGTACTGGGGGGCTTAGGGCCCAGTAGCTGGGAACTGCACTCTGATTCCCACAGGGATGGGCCTGGACCCACCACCTGCTCTGCATCTGCTGACCAGCCACCTGAGACCTTCAAACACTGAGCATTTCCTGACCAGTGTTGAGCAAAGCCATCTGTGAAGTGTCCGACTGCTGACAGCTGCCTCCTCACGCCAGAGGCCCAGGCCAAGACGAGAGACGATGAAAACTCATTATGTGAGTGTCTACTGGTGCTTGGTGCCAGATAGAGGAGTGAGGAGCAGGGGGGATCACACACACACGTTCACACACGTGCATGCTGTATTCCTTTTCTGTGTCCTCGGGGCCCTGGGACGACAAGTAAACACCCGTCGGCGGCCTGTTGCTCTCAGGAGAGCGTCCACATGCCTCAGCTCCTTGGCCTCACACAGCTTTACAGGGAGACAGTGCATCACCAGAAAGCAAAACCCAGCAGACCTGTGCCTGTGGTCTGTCCTCAGGGGAAGCCCGGCCTTCACTTTGCCCACTGCTGTGTCTCTAGCACATACGACAATGCCTGCCACATAGCAGGTGCTCAATAAGTACCCAAGTGACCGCGGGAGTGCGGGATGAAACACTGAAGCTATTACCTCTACCCAAACCACACACACACACACACAGCACACGCATGTTTCGAGGCCACCAGGCCCATCCTTGGATCATGGCATCACACCTGACCAGAACAACGTGTGGACAGGAGGGGCCAGAGTGGAGGCGTGGCGGCAAGGGCCAGCAGGCCAGTTAGAGGGGCCAGGTCTCCGCAGCCTCGCACCCCAAGAGCAGTGCTCAGGAGCAGGTGGGCGAAGGCCTAACTAGGGCAGCATCTCCCCTGAAGACAGAAGCCCTTGTTGAGAAGGAACAAAGGACACCGCAGAAAGGAAGTGGCGGGGCACCCCTGCCCACGGGCACTGCTCCCAGAGAGGAAACGGGGCTTGGCACAGATGGTGGGTGCCAAGCTCAGAGGGTGGTGGGCAAAGCCAGAGGTGCTGGCCCTGCAGACGGACCTGCCTCCCTCAGCTCTGGACCAGAACCTCCAAGGTCGGCCGCGGGGACAGCCGGAGCAGCAGACTCCAAGCAAGGGGTCCACTGGAGCCTGGACCAGCAGCCCTCCCCATGCACGAGCACGCAAGGTTCCCATGGTGGAGGGCCAGTGCAGACCCTAACCTGGGCCGACAAGGGGACCCAGCATGCAGGCGGGGACTCTGCCCTTCAGAGGAAAGGGGCACTTGTGACCACATGAGTGTGCAGCAGTGCTCGACACACGTACCACTAGTTACAATAAGCAGAACCAACCCACCATTCACGTGGGGAGGGCTCTCACAGGAACCATTACAGTTTCAAAGTGCTAATTCAGAGACTGCACTCTACTGTAAACTTCATCCAAATGTTAAACCAGAAACATTGAGACCAGGTTGATCCACGTGGCTCCTGGTACAGACACCAGCCTCCAGGAGAGAGGGCAGCCTGGTCACCTGCCCCGACAGGCTACACACCATAGGCAAGCCCAGGGTGGCGCCCCACGGAGACCCCACCTGTGTGTTCTTTCTTTCGTGAAGCCCAGGGCGCAGTGTGGGTCTGGGTTTCACCTGCTGAGGAACGAATGCATCCCGCCTCTCTCCTCTCTGCCCACTTTCAGAACTCTGTCCCTGGGTGTCCAGAACATACTATGCAAACATCTGTAATTAGTCACGAAATCCACTGTGTCATCCTTGTGGGGTGAACTCTAGGGAAAGTGACTAGGAAGGTCTAAGAAAAGGATGGGGAGCGCCTGGGATTTGGAACACCCAAACCATCCCCCGTCAGGCCCATAGGACCTCAGGCATGGTGGTGAGTAAGTGTGGCCCACTGAGAGAAGTCAGGAACTATCTCCGTGAGTGGCGTCCAGGGGACATTGGTCAGATTCCTCTTCAACTGTGGCATGAAAGCAAGTGAAGTCTCAGATCGGGACTCAGTGAGACGACTATATGGTATTAGCCCCACAAAAATTCCACCTAGGACCTTTTCTACCTTTATGCACCAATGCAGTGTTTTTTTCAATAGTGTGAAATTTTGTCCAAGTTTTAATCTACTTTCACATTAAAATTTACTTCAAGTTCCTATAGCACACTTTATTTTGGTGTTGCCAATCCTATGTAAACACACATACACACACACACAATGTGTGTGTGTGTGTGTGTGTGTGTGTATCACATGACATTTCACTGCATTGTCAGAAAGGCTGTCTGCCAGGTTTGCACACTTCTGTGTCCTACCACCCTTCACATAACAATTTCCAACCACTGGTCTGAAATGAATAAGGTTAGCTTTTAATATCTGGTTTAAATCTGCTCTCTTCAAAAATAAATCTTGACATAGAAAAATAATGACAAAATAAAAGAATCATCATTTCCCTTTTAAGACCACACCACCTTTCACACAGCAATATTAAATGATGTATTGAAGCTCTGTATGCATTATGCTGTCTCTGAAACACAATTTATCCTCTTTATATTTCTAGGAAGACAACTGCAGCTGGTGTGTGCACTTCATAAATCCTTGGTCTGTGCTATTCCAAGGTTATTACATCTGTAGACATCTGAAAAAACAGAGTAAAAACGCCCCCCCCCACACACACACACAAAGAGAAACGTAGCTCCTAAAACGTGAGACTCATCTTGGTTTACTTTGTTGAATTTCCGCTTTCTCTGGCAACACAGTAAGGGTGCCCACGGTCTGACTGGAGAAGGACCGGAGCGCAGGGAGCCCTTGTGGGATGAGGCAGAACCCGGCCCAGGAGGACGGACAGATGCTGCGGGCGCATCAGCAGGAGTGCAGGGTGTTGTCTCCCAGAAAGAAGTGCGTCCTGGGACGTTTAAGGCCCTTGGGGGCCAAAGGCTCCCAACCCCGTTGGCTAAGAGCCCGGCAGGGAGACTGACGTCTAGGGAAGGCGGTGCGGGAACAGCCCAGGCCCAGCGTGAACTGGGACTCGGAAGAGAATAAACACGGGACAGGGAGGGGACCTAGAGGTGACCTAGAGGGAGGATGAAGTGGGTTTAGGAGGGCAGAGATTTACAGCCCGGAGTGCGCTGGAGACCGCAGCGGGGTCCCCTTCCGACCAGCGGGACAGTGCCCCCTGCGGAAGTCACGCAGCCTCTGGCGTGGCAACGCAGGGCTGTCCGCCAATGTTTTGTTTGGGAACACTTCTCTGTGGACCTGCACCTTCCCTGCTCATCCAGCGCAGGAACTGAGCGCGTCCCATGCTGCTGTCCGTGGGAACGCGTGGCGCAGCTCGTCACAGTGCTCGGCGAAGTTTAAATATCAACCGTGCATTTGCTCGATTGGGGGAGCCTGCCTCACAGCACTACATGTTTTTCGTTTTCATAGTTTAGCAAACATGTTAGGTTTCAACTATGCAAGAAGCCGGATGAGGAATATGAGTGTCTATAAATATTCCTCGTCAGATATGCTGGCACTCACAAGGCAGGAAATCAAATGCTGTTCTCCAAAGGTGGAGAAAGTATCAAAAATAAGCGTGCAAATTAAAATATACTGTCAGCATGGAACTGTATCCTCCACGAGCCATTCTCTCTCACATAGTCAGCTTATCAGTGAAATGCAAAGAATTTCGCGATTGTAAGACAGCGCGTGTGAGCACATGCACGTGCGTTTGGAAAGTCTGTGTAGATGGAGGCATACATCCAGCACTCTCATCCACACCCTTCTTTCACTCAGAGCCGGGTCCTCAGAGTGTACTTGGGAGCTCATTAAAATACACATCTGAGCTCCACAACTATGACCGTGTGTGGGGAGGCAGAAACGGGGGCCTAGGGCTCTGAGGCTTGTCAGAATTCTGGATGAAACGTATGCAGGTGGTTGGCAGACCCCCCAGGGGAACGTCAGTGCCAACCTCGTGCCCCAGCCAGGTGAGGACACGCGGAGGCCATGGCTGGTGCTTTGGTGGGGAGCTGGCCATCGTCACTTCCGATCAGATTCAGGTGCGTTTGTTGTGTGTGTGTTGCCTCTGGGTTTCAGGATCAGACTCGGCTGAAGCAGAGTTAGAGCAGAGAGCTTTTCTTCCTCTGTTTAGGTTGGTAGCTGCTGTGCAGGTGGCCTCCTATGTCTGCAGGACCTCCCGGGTGGCGCTGTCCTTGCTCCTGCCCCCAGGGTGGCACTGACCGTTCTAACCACAGGGGTGGGTAGGATGTGTGGCCGCTGCCCTCTGGGAGATCCCATGTGGCCTGACGCCCCCAAGTGTGGGGCCACCTCTTGTGCAGGGCAAGCAGCAAACAAGGCTCTCAGGAGCCTCCACTTAAAGTGAGGAAGGATGCATTTATTTTAATGTGACAGGACACACCGCATCACAACAGGCACTGATTTTGAAAAGGGGTCAGTGGCTGATCAGTGGTGACAAAAGGGGTGACACCTTTAGGGCACTGGGGGAGTTTCTCTGCAGCCTGAAGCCACAGCTTTCTCATAGGAAATGAGATCTAGTCAGAGCTCCTGGGCAGTTTTTCTTGAAAACATAATGCTTCTCCTTGGTAAGCATGGTAAATGCTAAAATGCAAAAATATTTGCAAGAGCTATTTACTCCGTGTTAGGAAATGCACTGGCTTGAACAGCACGCTGCTCTAGATTATGCTGTAATTCAGGCTGGTGGAAAGCCCTACTTTGCTGGGTTCTGTATTTATCACATATGCATGTGAGCACAACATGTAGTGTTCTTTTGTGTACTTCCTTTTTTTCCCTAAGAAATAGAATTATACCGTATTTATTTGAAACTTGCTCTTTCCTGTTCACATTGTTCCTTTAAATTTGACCTATGTTGGTACCTGAAGCTCTAGGTAATTTACCTTAACTTTAGTGAATACATCATAGTATATACCCATAACCCTCCTCATGGGCCACTTGTCTGTTCCTCTCTTTCTTTAACATCAAAATTTTTACTCATTAAAATATGTGGGCATAGCTAAAATAATGGTGAGAGGGAAATTTATAACCTGAATGCTGACATCAGAAAAGAGGAAAGGTCTTAAATCAATAATCTAAATTCTAACTCGAGAAACTAAAAGAGAAAAGTTAAATACATCCAAAGACAGTAAAAGGAAGGAAGAAAATAGTAACGATGTGAGTATAAACCAGTGAAATTGAAAACAGAGAAACAACAGAGAAAAATCAATGAAACAAAAAGCTAGTTCTTTGGGGAAAAAAAATCAATAACATTCATCATTCTGCAGCAAGACTGACACACAAAGAGAGAGAAGATGCAAATCACCACTATTGGGAATGAAATAAGGGCTAACACTACAGATCCTGTGGTTGTTACAAAGATAATAAGGGGTTCTATGAACAACGATACATCCATGATACATCCATGAATTCTACAACTTGCAAGAAATGGGGCAATTCCTTAAAACCACCAACTATCATAATTCAACCAAGAGAGAATAGATAACCTACATAATCCCATAACTGTTAATGAAATTGAATTTGTAATTGAAATATTCTCAAAAAAGAACTCTTCAGGCCCAGATGATTTCACTGGAAAATTCTACCAAACATTTAAAGGAGAATTAATGCCAATTTTACACAATGTCTTCCAGAAATTAGAATAAGAGGGAACAATTTCCAATGCATTTTATGAGACTAGTGTTATCCCAAACTAGGAAAGACTGGACAGAGACTGAAAAATCGCTGACCAATATTGCTCAGTAACTTAGAAGCAAAAATCCTCAACAGAATATTAGCAAAGTGAACCCAGCAACATATAAAACTATCATACATGTGAGCCAGTGCAATTTATTCCTGATATGCAAGGGTGGTTTGACATTTGAAAAGTAAGTAATACAATCCATCATACTAACAGGTTAAATAGGAAATATCCCATGGATATTTTAATTGACACACACAAAAAAACTGACAAACTCCAACACCCATTCATGATAAAACCCCTCAGCAAGCTAGGAATAGAGGGGAACTACGTCAATTCAATAAAGAACATCTACAAAAAACCCTATAGCTACATCATACTTAATGGTGAAAAGTGGATGCTTTACCCTCAGATCAGGAACAAGGCAAGGAAGTTTATTCCTGTAACTCTTATTCAACATAGTGGTAGAAGTGTCAGCCAGTGCAATAAGACAAGGAAATGAAACAAAAGGATAGACATTGGAAGGGAAGAAATTATACTGCTCCATTTACAGATGACATGATGGGCTGAGTACGTATCAAAAGGAGTCTACAAAAAAACTTCCTAGACTGAGTGAGGGAATTCAGCAAGGGTGCAGAGTATAAGATCAACACACAAAAATGATTCACATTTTTATAATACTAGCAACAATCCTGTGAAATCTGAAGTTAAAAATGATTAAAAATTTCTCCAAAGAAAATGAAACAGGTACACTCCAAACAAACACAGATTCAGGATCTGTATGCTGAAAGTTACAAAGCCACTGATGACAGAAATAAAAAGGTCTAAACTTGCGATCATAGCGTGAAAGACTCCACACAGGAGAACTATTCATTCTCCCCGAATTTATGTACAGATTTGATGAAATTCCTATCAAAACCTCACCAAGGGTTTTCTAGAGATAAACAGGCCTATTCTAACATTTATGGAAAGGCACAGGACAAACATGATTCTGATAAAGAACAACAAAGTGGGAAGACTCACTCTGCGTGATGGTAAAGTTTTCTCTGAAACTACCGTAATCCAGGCAGTGCAGTCCTGGGGGAGGGACAGCCACAGTCCCCTCCTCGAGGGGACAGAACAGAGAACGCAGAAATAGACCCATACAATATGTGGGGGCCATTTGTGACGAATGTGCAAAAACAATTCCATGGAGGAAGAGTCCTATGTTTAACCCAGTCCTGGAGCCATCAGATATTGCCCGGCAAGAGCAAATACAAACCACAAACCCTCCAACTTAGATCTCACAACTCGCCAAAATTAACTCAAAATAGACAACAGACTTCAGTGTGAAAAGTAAAACTATACAACTTTAAAATGAAATACAACAAGTTGAAAGTCTTTAAGACCCCAGGCTAGGTGATGAGATTCTGCACTTCACACCAAAATCACAATTCAGGAAAGGATGTGATCACATGAAACACTTTCTCTCTGCAGGAGACCCTGGGGAGAGGATGAAAAAACAAGCTAAACTGGCCGGAAATAACTACAAACCACCAAGACTAGTACCTAGAACACACAAAGAACTATCAACGCAAACGATTCATTTAGGAAATGGGCATGAAACCTGAGCAGGTTGTTCACTGAGAGGATATGCAGATGGCAGAGACACACAGGGAAAGCTGCTCCACAGCATTATCCAGGAGGGAAATGCAAACGGAAATCATGATGCAATGTCACCGCAGACCTACTGTCCAGCTAAACTAAAATACGGTCACAGACCAAATGCTGTCAAGGTTGTGGAGACCCTGGATCACTCCTGCCTTCTGGTGGAATGGAAAACGGTGCAGCCACTCTGGAAGAGAACATGACAGCAATTTCTTATAAAATTGAACTTGTGCATATGGGATGACTTGGTGACTGCACTCTTGGGCATTTATCCCAGAGAAATGAAAACTGTGTTCATACAAAACCCTGCACATGGTTGTTCCTAGCAGCTTTATTCACAATAACCCCAAACTGGAAACAATCCAAGTACCCTTCAAAGAGTGAATGATTGAAATAAAGAACCCACCCATCCCATGGGCTACTACTCAGCAAGTAAAAAGTATGAGCTCAACACTCAAGAACCAGGAGACATCTCAGAAGGATTGTGCTTAGTGAAAAAAGCCAATCTGAAAAGGTTACACATTGCATGATTCCATTTGTATAGCATTCTCGAAACGATGACATTATAGAAAATGGGGAACAGATCAAGGGCTTAGGGAGGGAGAAAAGGGAAGTTGGCTGTGGCTCTAAAGGGTGGCATGAGGGATCCTGTGATAAGATGTGACTGTGGTGGGGGTTGCACAATTCTGCACACATGACAAAATTACACACCCGCACATACACAAACACATGAGAGCAAGTGCACTGGTGAAATCTGAAATCCCAGTAAAGCCAATAGATTGTATCAGTGTTAATTCCCTGGTTGTAATATTGTTGCGCAGTTTAGCAAGATGTTACCAAGGGTGTATGGATTGCTCTGTATTACTTCTTACAATGGCATGTAAATCCACAATTATCTCAAAATAAAAAGGGTTTAAAAATGGCTTCTGTGAGCACCTTGTGTCCGTGCCTCTGCACAGAGGCCAGGTTGTCCCCAGAGGACACACTTGGGAGTGAGACCGAGAGAGACCGCAGGCTGGGAGGGTACGCCTGTCTCTGCTCCACGCAGGGCGTTTCCACATCATTCATCTCCAGCTTTTCCACATTATTCTCTAAAGGGCCTGCTCCTCTTTACCCCACTGACAATAGTGTGAGTTCTCACCTCTTTACATCTCCCCAACACTCGGTGTGATCAGAATTTCAATTTTTTCACCAGTATGATAGGTATAAAAATTACTCTAATGATGTTGTGATTTTCAATTCCCTGATCACGAATGTGTTAAACTCGCATATTTTATCAGTTCAGTGAGGTTTTCTCTTCCGGACCAGCCTGTTGACTCACATAGTTTTCTCCTGGGCGTCTCGTTTTGTGTTACTGGGTTTCAGGATTTTTACATGTTCCAGATGCGTCACCTGAGTCTTCATCCTCTGGGCAGCCACCTGTTTTTGACAACAGAGCCTCACACCTACTCGAGGTCGCAGAGTCCAGGATAAAACAACAGTCAGATCCACCTTTGTGATTTTGAACAATTACCGAGTCTGAGGCATTCCTAATAGTTTCCGAATATGCGTTGCCAGTTACCTGGTTGCAAGGTGAGGGAGATTCTGCCTCCACTCACGCCTGCGAGGTCCGGCTCCCTGCTGGTCTCTGGGCTGCGGATCCACTTGCCTCCCCAGCCCCAGCCCCAGCCCCTCGCGCTCCATCTCTGGTGTGCAGCTCCCACGGTTTCCGCTTCTCTGGTTACAGCCAGGCTCTGCACTCAGGTGGGGATCGGGAGAAAAGCGCAGTGGCTCATCGCTCATTGGCTACGTTTGGCGGAAGCATGGGGTCTCGGAGGACATCTACAGCTGTGTTAATAGCCACTCCGGAGCGCCCAAATCAGGCCTGCTCAGCTTCCTTTGGGGGCTCCACCGGACCAGTAGATGTGTCCTTTATGATTACTTACTAAAAATTATACTAAGTAGTCAGAGTCCTTTCTTTTCTCCTTTATTGACAGCTAAGGAAGTGAAGGAGAGGGTGACTAACAAAGACACATGACAGCACCGTTATAGTCAAATCATCGTGGGGAGGAAGCATAGTGTTGGTGGGGGTGGCCTCTCACTGGGGTGGGATTTTTAAACAGGATGAAAGGATGGCAGGTCTGCAAGGTGTCCTATTTACTCAGGCCACGCAGGACAGCCACTCGGGGCTGCTGGCCGACCCCAGGAGCCGAGTCCTGTGCGGCCCCCGTGGTGTCTCTGTGCCTTGGTTTCTCCGCCAGGAAGAATGACGGTATAATAGGGTCGTCCTATCAAATGAGGGTAGTCATGACTGTTGATGAGGTGCCACGGAGCCCTCTGAACACAGCCTGGCAATTTGTAAGGGGTCAGTAAACACTCCCTGGATACCTGGGTAGGAAAGAAAGGCACAGAGGCAGCTGCTCATATTGTGTCCAAGTTTTAAACCATCTAAACTAAAATTCAAACAAGATAACCTTCCGTTATATTTCAAACTTCAGGCGGAAATAGGAAAATCACAAGGAAGATTGGTCTGCTCTCTCTCAGTTCATTGCCATTGCATTCAAAACCACGACAGAGTAATTCATCGCCAAGTCACAGAACAAGTCACTTTTCTCAAACTCTCTTATCTTTGGGCAGAAATGTGATACTTTAGAAAGATTTCCAAAGTCGATTTGAATGTCATTGCGGAACAGTTAAATCCTTGGGAGTTAACTGTTAACCAATATTTTACAATAATTTTTAACTGGACTGTTTCCCTTCAAGTTTCTGTTTATCCCACTTAAAAAACTAAAACTACTGATGAGCAGTTTTCTTGGCCGGTAGAAATATGGCTCTCAGGCTGCTGGCTTCTCTCAGGTCATCTCGTCCGTCTTTCCTGGAAGAGCCATCCTGTCCCCAGCTCCCCCAGCTCTGCACACCTGGGGTCTCAGTGTCTGCGGAGGCCCCCTCAGTACAGGGAGCCTGCCGTGGGCCTAAGGGACAGGGCTGACCTGGCTTGGACCCAGGGTGGTCCCCGGCTGTAAAGTGTCTTCCTGAGCTGGGCAGGCTGCCACCTCCGAAAACCACGGGGCTTAAACGGGCGGCCCCCAAAGTTCCCGGGTCTGAACCGCGCTTTCCGGCCGCGTGGGAGTGGGCTGCCGCGCAGCGCCCGCACTGTGTTCACACCGTCCCGACACAGCCAGCGAAGCCAGTGCCCTCCGCGGACGCAGCGACCCCCTGAACACATGGTGCTGATTGTCACCTCGTAGTAACTGCCGAACCCCCAGGAACCTGAGCGCGCCCACGTCCTGCCCGCGTCTCACTGAGATCCCCACACAAACGTCCGCCTCCCTCCCGACACGGGGGCTCAGTGGAGCCCGAGTCACGGAAACCAGGCGCCTCCGCCAGCGCCCAGGAGCCTCAGAGCCCCGGGCGCCAGGCAAGGGCCGAGCACGCGCGCCACCCCCGAGACCCCACGGCCGGGGAGGCGGGCCCGGGGCCTTCCTGCCCGGGGCGGGCGGCGCGGGGGGGCACAGGCGGTTACAGGTGGCCGCCGGCGACGGCGCGGGCCCGGCCCTGCGAAGGCGGAAGCCAGGGAGGCGCGTGTCGCCAGCTCGGGGCTCCAAGGGAAGCGGGGCTTCGTCTGGTGGGGAGTCGGCGGCGGTCCGGGGCTCCGGGGGCGGTCACCGCGGCGCCCCCGCCCCGCCCAGAACGACCTCTTTGCCCGGGCCCCTCCCCCCACCGCCACCCCAGACCGCGCGCTCCCCGGCGACACTGGCCGCGCCCCAGCCGGAGACCTCCCGGACCCCGGCGGTGCCGGCGCAGCCGCCGCGGACCCTCGTCACGCGCGGGGAGGCCACGGGGCTGCCACCTGCCCAGCACCCGGGGCCGCCGGCGGGGAGGGCGGCGGAGGTCCCGGGATGCGACGCGGCTCAGCCCCCTCCCGGGCCTGCTCCGGCCCCGCGCCCGCGCCCGGGTCCCCCCGGTCCCCCCGGGTCCCCCCGGGTCCCCCCGCGTCCCCGCGACGCTCACCCACCGCGCTGCGCTCGCCGCTCCCGGGCCGAGGGCGCCGCGGGGTCCCGTTCACCTCCCCGCCTTCCGGGGAGGAGACGCGGCCGCCCGGCCGGAGGCTCGTTCTCGCCGGCGCCGCTCGGAGGCCGGGCGCGCACCCCGCCCCTCCCCGCCTCCCGGGCCTCCTGCGCCAGGTGAACGCGCTCAGCCGCACCTGCCGCCCCCGCCGGCGCCGCCGGGGCCAGGACGACCCTGGGGACGACCCTGGGGACGGCCCTGGGGACGGCCACGCGGAGCCGGGATCCGCGGGGACCCCGCGGGTCGGCCCAGGAGGGCGGGGTCAGAGCCGGCTGTGCGGACCTGCGGCTCCGGGAGCCCATCCTCCTGCCTCAGTGTCTGAAACCACTAGGTGAGGCCCCAGGGGCCTGACACAGCGTCTCCTCACGCTGCTTTTCTCGGGGCGGTGACCGAGGAGCCCGCCAGTTCCGTGCCGGGTCTTCTGTGCTCCACTGGCCAGCCGTCCACAAAGCCTGGCCCTTGGGGAACACCAGGGGTTAGTTCTGCGGGGACCCCAGTCCAGCAACAGGAGCTGGGCTGGAGAGCACAGGGTTCCATCACAGAGGCAGGTGGAGGGCACCCAGGAAACACTAGGTAGTGCCCAGAGCTGGGGACAGGCCCTGGGGCCCGCAGCTCTGCAGCATTTATTGGCTTGTGGTCGGTGTCATCTCTTGGTCCGAAGGCGCTGCTGTTTGGACATTAGTCATCTGGACACACAGAGTTGGTGGAGTCTGAGAGCCTTTCCCTGGACCCTTGGCCTCCTCCTGAGGACAGCCAAGCAGGAGGGCGCAGGAGACCAGGAAACCCTCCTGACTCAGATTCCAGGTCTGGGATGGAATCTGACACTTCCCAGGAGACCTGGCCCCACACAGGGTTTGTTAGGGGAGGGGGCAGTCTGGTGCCTGGCAAGACTCAGTGAGCCCTGACCCCTGGGCCAGCTGTGCAGGGACAGCTCCAGGGCGCCCTGCCCAAACCAGCCATCCCCACGGACCCAGGAATCCATCAACTGCATGCAAATGCTGCTGATTCTAAGGGAAATACATCCATGATCATATACATATTTAATCTGATCCTTTCTCAGGAGAGGAGAGGACATGGGTTCCTGGAGTTTGACGCAGACGTCAGGAGGGCAGTGGAAAGCGATGTGTCCCCAGTCTGTATGCCCTGTCCTTTCATGCTGACTTTCAGGAAAGGAAAACCCGGTGGGAGGAAGGGACCCAGGCAAAGGCTGAGGGCGCAGTGGGCAGTGACTCTACCCCTGCTCAAGTAGCTCTTACTCCCCCCCCCCATGCCCCCATGCACTCGTTAAAGCTCAGGCCAGGGTGCTGGAGTCCGGGGTAAGTGGGGTACAGAGGACACTGGGTTTCTGGCCCACAGATGTCAGTGAGGGTGCTGATCGGAGTCCTTTAGAGCAGCTCTTCTCCTTCCTGCTGGTGTTGCTGCCGGTTTCTCAAGGCTCTATAGAAATTCCACTTAGGCCAACAGCTGTCTGCAAATGTCAGGCTTATCAGTTACAACTCCTTTTCGAGTATTGATAAAATCCCACATGCCTATTTCATGGGGATTTAACGCCCCGCAATTCACGGGTACTCCAAGGAAATTGTACATGAGGGAGTCAGGAACACTATTTAAAAGAGCAGCGGAAGGGCATATGGAAGGTCCAGTGTTAGCGAGGGATTTGCCCCGCTGCCCGGCTCGGGACAGGAGCCAGGGTGTCACCCCTTAGTCACATGAAGACGGCTCCGCACGCACTCTTTAGCAAAATACAGATTTCATTTTGCTGAATAACGCTGGACGGGTCTTTTGACAAGTAAAGGATAAGTGATCCAAGCCTCATTGTCTCTTGGACTTTCCTAAGAAAATCGTACTGCTCTTGGCTCCCTCTCTCACACACGGCAGATAATGACGGCAGGAGCCTTCAGCATGTCATACTGCAGCAAATAGTTCAGGGTCTTGTGTGTGATACACACTCAGGAAGTTTTTGTTCAGTTGAATTAAACTCCAAATTCCCCAAACTAATGGAAGGAAGTAAATTAATCCAAATAATTTCCAGCAAGCTTACTCTTCCTGCGGGTCACCTGAAATGCTGAAGAAGCTTCACCTCTACTGAGAACAGCTCACCATTGTGGGTTGAATAAAGTCCCCAGAAAGCTACGTCCACTTCCTACCAGATCCCTGTGAATGGGACATTGTTTGGCAATGAGGACTCTGCAGATGTCCTCAAGCTAAGATGAGATGGTTAGGGTGGCCCTGACCCACTGTCATGGGTATCCTCATAAGAAGATGGAAAGACGGACAGAGGAGACGCAGAAAAGAAACCGAGGTTGAGGGCAGCTAGCGGAGTCCAGAAGTGGTTATTTTTTAGGATGACAGAAAGGGCAGCATATCTGAATGGTGACTGGTCTCTTCTAGAGAGAAGGGACCCTAGTCTTCAAGGTGACATTTGGAAATGCTGCTTAAGGACTGGAAATATCTATGATTAACTCCCCACTTTCACCTTCTTTGGTGCTTATGAGCACAATGGGCATCTGAGTTTTGTGGGGCTCACAACCTTTCCCATTTGGGAGCCGTTTCTAAGGAGCAGAACAGAAGAACTGGACGCACAGTGAGGCACGTGGTACCAAAAGGACGTTGATGGTTAAGCTCAGGTAACAGCGCCCACGTGGTTCTGTGGCAGGTAAGAGCGCAAAGTACAAACTGAGGACCCGTGTGCCTCCTGTCCGTCTCTCCTGGCTGCATAGTCACGAGTCTCTTCTTGGACCAGGCGGTCGGAGTCTCTGACCTCATGGCATCACAGCCCCCATGAAATGGGAGCAGGAGTAGTTGACACTTTGCAAAGCCCATTAGCCTTCAGGGAGCACTGCTACTTCCAAATGTGTTTTGTGATATACTTGCCACCACCAATTATGAGAAAATGATCCTGTCGTTGGAGCTCCTGGCTAAATTACACAAGATAAGTGGAACCCAGTAGGTTTTACTGAAGTGAGTGTTCTTCCTGGCTTTTAATGTTCTACCTCGTAAAGCATCTGACGGGAGGCCGTGGAAGAAGCCAGGCCAGGGACTCTGAACGTCTGTATCACTGTCTCTGGGATGGAGCATTTCTATAGACCTGTTCCTATGGCAACCAGAAGCAGAGGTTCATTTGGTCAGGAAAATAGAGCACACTTCTCTGTTTGGCAAGGCTGCGTGGTGCAGGCTGCTAAACTCGGTGTGAGTGAGTGCGGGTTGCATGGATCAGCAGCGGTTCCATCTGTACGGCGTCATCATACACGGGCGGTGCGCACAAACAAAAGCAGGTGCACTACTCCAGACGCGAGCAGTGATGGATTTCCCTAAGACCCTGTGCTCAGGTCTGATGTGACGAACTAGCCGAAGGAGCCAGACCGGCAGACACCCTGCATCACACGTTGTAGGGAAAATGGTCTTCTGTTCACCCAGCCGTGGCTGGTTTCTCCTCGGCCCTCAGAAGGCGGCCAGCTCCAGAGTCAGCGTGGCTCTTTCCTTAAACCTCTCCTGCATTTGGAGTTTTCCTGCCATTCCCTAGTCCTGCCGCTGTACATCACCCAAGTGCCAACATCAACCGAGCAATTTAGCCGTAAGTCGACCTTTAAAGTGTCAGGGATGGCCAATCACTGCCCTGTCTTCAACTCAGCCAATTCCACATTTAGAAGTCATTCATAATAACATCACACTCCTGGACCAGATTATTTATTGGGTGCAAGTAGAAGAAAACCAAAACAACTAGCAACTGAGAATAAAAGGACTGCACTCTTACGTCACCAAGAAGTTCAGCAGGAAGCTGAGGAAGAGAAGAATGAACTCACAGCACCTCTTTCCTTTCCCTGAGCAGACCTGCTGCAAGCATATACAACATCCAAGGCCAATGGGACAAGGCCACTCACTGGTTTAAAAGAAGCTACATTTTGAACACTTAGGGAATTTAGCTGGCTCAACCCTGCCTTTCCAAATATTTTCTGATCCATTTCTTTCTCTCTCTCTCTCTCTCTCTCTCTCTCTCTCTTAATCTGTCTCTCTCCGCATGCGCCCGTATATGCCTATCTGCCCATCAATGCCGTCTTACAAACAGGCCTGACTGCCTGGGCCCGTGGGGTGGGGACGGGTGGCCTGCCCTTGGCACCGGCAGCGCTGCTGTCAACATGTCGTCTCTCAGGTCAGGAGAAGGTGCGCATGCAGCTGCAGTAGTGAGAGGAGACGCAGCTTGACAGCTCCTGGAGAGGATCCAGTCACCCCTTGTCTGTGCTCACACTGCAGGCCACCCGCTGACCCTGACCTCTGGGCAGAAAGAGGAGACCGCAGGTGCCGGGCTGGGTAAACTGAGTCCAGTGAATAATGAGAAATTAACTGTGGACTGCTGGTTTGTCTCCCAGGAGAAATTTACAAAGAGAGCCCCCCCCACCCCCGCCCCCCACCTCCATACTCCTTGCTGCGGCTGCGTCAAGCCTCCGGCTCTGGGCTGCATCTGACTGTAACCGCGATGATTTAAACTAGAAAATGAGACAAATATGCAATAATCAAGTTGGCAGAAAAGCGTAATTAAAGGCTATGAAATACGAAGTGAATACTCCCTGAGCTTCAGGAGCTTCAGGAAAGCACAAAGATGAACCTGGTGCTTTGTGCTGTTTTGTCGCGTGTAAATTCCATCTGCATGGTTCTAACTCTTCCAGTTAAATCACACAGCGTTCATAACAGAAATAAGATGGGAAAGCTAGTTAGTCCTGGAATAACACAGGGCCATTTGGAAGCTGCCTGCTCCTCTGGCCACATGAGTCACTCAGGCAATATGTTTAAGGCACTAGGATTGCAGCTCAAAAAAGCTGATTGAACACCAAAAAGAATCTGCTCTCAAAGACAATGTATCAAAATACATTCCCAGGGCTTTTGTCCTTGTAGAAACTATCCGAGGTGGTACACAAACGATTTACTGTTCCGGTGTGGGAAGGAGCATTCATCAGGGCTCTCCAGAGAAGCAGAACCAATCAGAGATGCAGAGATCTTATCTATCTACTAGTCTGTCATCCATAAAGAGACTTATTTCAAGGAACTGGGTCACATGATTGTGGGGCTGGAGACTCAGGCTGGACGTGATGCTGCCATCTTGAGGAAGAATTCTTTTTTCTCCAATAAACGTCAGCAGTGGCTCTGAGCCTTCCAAGTGGATGAGTTCCACCCATAATATCAAGGGTAATCCCCTTAAAGTCAACTGACTGAAGGTATCAGTCATCCCACAAAATATCTTTACAGCGACACCCACGTAATTAGTATTTGGCTGACAACTGGGAACTATGTAGCCTTGCCACACAGACGTGCAAAATCCACCCATCACAGAGGCTTTGACTATGTTTCAGAAGAAAATTTTGGAATTTGTGTCGACTTCCTTGACTAACATGGATTTCCTAATGTCACTGACAAAAATTATACAGAGTCCCTTTTCCTTACAACTTTTAGAGTTGCAGTGCAATTTCATATTTCACTTATATTGCTGGGGGCCAAACATACAAATGTTAAAATGAGTTTTGCCTCTGTTTCCGACTCGTTTTGAACTTCAAGGAAATCACTGCCTTTAGGGTAGACATCTGGATGCTTTTAGAAGATGGCATTTGGAAGAGCTGAAAGATAAGGTACTTGACAGGCCTCTAAGATGTGTGTGCCCCGCACGCTGGAGCACGATGGGCTTTTTGTGCTAATGTGTGCCTCTGAACTTCTTTATAATGTCCAATTACTCTTTCCTGGAAGGGATGCAATCAGTTCTCTGCTGTTATGAAAAATATAGATAAAAGCAAAATTTCAAATGCTGTTCTACAAAAATTATTTAATCCTCTCTGGCCCATTGTGGAAATTCCTACAAGGTGCGTGGCCTCAGTACCTCTTTTCCTGCCCTGGCGGATGTGGCCACAGGTTTGATGAAAGTTTCAGTGTACTCATCTAGGAGATGTGTACTTTCATGACAACAAGAGTGCAGCCAAGGTCCCCTTATACCATGGCAGAATGTGGTTTGAATGAGGAGACATTGAGATGTCCCCCTCTGCCTTCCCAATAATATCAATTTTCTACTGGCTGATGGTGGAAGTTCTAACACTTTAACTTTATTTTGGAGCTTTGATTCACAATAAAATACAAATGCCATTGGGGCAGGTAAATGAAATGGACGCTATTGACTGTTTTCATCTTGGATCATCCCTGATCTGATTTCACGAGGATGAAGGAACGATGACCAGTGACCCAAGTGGGTGTGTCTGCGGGGAGGCGGGGTGCAGGGGATACCCAAGGCACTGCGTGCCGTCTCTCTTTCCTACCTCCCAACTTTATCCAAAACAGACATGACCAAAATGTTCTTAAAAATCAAAAATCAAAAATAAGTACTGCAGTATCATTTCTATGTCATTAAGTGCTAATGATTCAGAGAATAACTACAGCGTGTAGAAAGGTCTGGGGAGATGCTTTAAATATTCAAAAAGTTGTGAAATGGTTTGAAATAATTTTATAACTCATCGTTTGGGAAGCCTGCCTAAAATACGGTCTGAGGCATAGAATACAAGGCCCCAGAAGGTGTCATTGGCAAAGCGTGTGTCTGCCAATGGTGCTGGCTGAGTGTGCGTGGGCTCTCAGATCAGATCCTCACACTGACACACAGTCAGTCTCTCCTTACCCATCCCAGGTTAAGTTCCCCAGGACAACTGTATCGTCAGTTCCTGGCCTGTCCTTCCAGATATTTCATGCCACGGTTATGGCTGCTGGGTGTAGTATATATATTCCCTCTCTCTCTCTCTCTTCCCCCCTTTAGCCCTTATGCCTTATATTATATTAGGTTTATGCACATAATGTAAAGTCTATAAGCTGTTCCACAGTTATTTCAACTTTACGCTTAGTGAACTATTAGTACTTGAGGACTTTCATTTCTCAACATCTGAATAGAATCTTATTTTATGCATGCTTGATTTATACAGTCCCATAGGGAGAAACTTTTAGGTCATTTCCTATCTTTTATAACAAATCATGCTGGAATACCTTATACCTGTGTCATTTTACACACGTAAATATATTTGAAAGGTAGTTGTGGGGTCAGAGGTATGTGTTGGAGGAGGCCGAGAGGAGGTGACCGTGGCTGACTCCAGCGCTGTCCAGGACAATGGGAGTTTCCTCACCCCTCCCCTGTCCTTGGAATGTATGTCTGGTCAGCCTTTCCCACAGTGGGAGCTTAATGGAGGTGAGAGGAAGCAAGGCAGGTGGGATTACAGGATACTTAAGATTCTGTGCTCCCTTGAGGGTGGTTTTACTTCTGAGGGGTCTGACGAGAGGCATTTCAAAGGTGTGTGAATGTAGATACAGAGAACAATGGACAGGGCCTCTTAAGGCAAAGATGAGCCTTTTACTGAAGACGGTACAGGCATGGGGCATGAAGACCCACCGTGACCCCACCCCCGTGCCCCAGTCAGGAAGTTGTGATCAGGTCACCTGGGAGGTGACTTTCTGCAGAACCCCGTTTTCTCCCACAGCAGGCACCCCCATTCTTGGCAGTGCCTGGCTACCTGGCTACACATTCATCAGTAGATGGGCCTCTGGATTATGGAACTTCACTGTATTTTTTAAGTTGATTATTTTATTTTTTCACTAAAATGGCATTTTTCTTGAAACAAATTACTGCCTTTTTAGTAGAGGGATGTTTTACAGTTTGACTTAATTTAGATTTACCTTGGAAGGAATTCTTTTAACATTTTTAAAATTGTACCTCGCCTCTGGAGAACTAACAGTAAATTCAGAGAGAAGGGGTAACAGGTGATGATTTTATTTTATCCTTGTTTTTACTTTAAAACTTTTTGTTTTGCTTTCTTATTCTATACTTGTTTTACCGTGAGACATCACAAAGTATGCTTTTTCTGAAAGAGCAGATGTGTAAATAAGTGAAAAGGTGTTTGCAAATGGACCTTTTCTGGGTTGTGCCTGATTTAAAGAACAGAAACAGACTTGGCTTCAAGGATGTTTTGTGCCCAGCATCAAAACTTTAGATGTTTTGAGATTTGCAAAAAGAAGTTTGCATTTCTGAAGCAAACTAATACAATTTAATACTTTTCTAAGAACTGCATTTATCTGTGAGCTAATTGCTAGAGTTGTATAGTATGTTTTTCTCACACAGAATGTAGATTCTCCCTACAAATGTCTGGGAGAAATATTTTAAAAATATTCTGACTTAATGGCTTCCATGAAATTTTCTCTTAATGTCATTATATGGATAGGCAGAGGCAGAAATGGGCATTTATGAATGAATACCCACTTAGAGCTTCTTGTTTTGTGCATAATAATACAGGTTGTGATGTATTTTCTTGGACCTTAAGAAGAAATATTTTTATAAAGAAAAATTTTCTCAAAGATGGGAGTATTGTCAATATTTTGCTTAGTTGAAGCCTACCGATACAACATAGAAAGTCATGTCTATCTATATTTTTCATTCATAGTAAGAACCAAATGAAAACACTATTCAGAAACATAGGGTCCTTCTGATGTTGTGATTGGGAATTTATAGTATCTGTGATATTTGAAATTTAGCTTCCTCCTAAACTGTTATTTCAGCTTTCATAGGACTGTGAATGTGAATAGACTTTTAAATTCAAAAGTAATTTGAAAAAAAGATATTAAAAGAGTTAATTTTTTATATTGCTAAGGGAATGGTAATAGGAAATTATAATTTTATGTATCATGATTTTATAGTCCAAATTTCCAGTTTTAATGGGAACTTATAATTCTGACACATTTCCTTCCACCCCAGGGGTGTCCTAAACAATCTTAATTTCTATGACATTTGTTTAAAGATCCCAAGACTTAGCTTGCCTGGTTCTACCCAATTCTAGATATATTTTGGCAATGACAGAACCAAATGTGACCCACTGTTTGCCTGAGTGTCTCTCATCTCTAAAAGGGGGTGTTGTGGGGTGGATTAGAAGATAGTATTAAAGACACAACAGAGATTCTCTCCCTGAGTTCATGGACTTGGGGCCCTTGGTGAGGGGAGGCATTGGGACTGTGAGCCGGTCCTCATGGCCAAACACCTGCTCAGCAGGTATCACCCTCCCCCACCGGACAGGTGGATGGTGAAGTACCCTCTGTCCAACCGAACGTTCCCCTCGTACTTTCCTGAGGTGTGTGACCTCTACCACTTGCTGTTTTAAATCCACTTCCTGGTGCAGAGCTGGTTTCAAATCCAAAGTTACTGCTAGCCTTTCAGTCATGTCATTTCAGTTGGGTGGCGTTCCGTGGCTCTGCTGATTCACAGGATCGGGAACGCTCTGGACAACTGGTCGGACCCATGCTGGGGAGATCTAGGAAACTTGAGGCACAGGCAGTAGAATAGATCGTCTTGTCTTTGTCGGGCCTGCTCACCAGTTGTCTGTTTGGTCGGCTAAAGTCTGACCCATAAGTTTCAACTGATTTAACACTCCCAGCTCTGTCCACTGTTCTGTGTTTACTGTTTTTTTTTTTTTGTTATTGGTCTTTTGTTTCCGCCAACATTGATCCAACTCCCATTTTGTGTTTTTCTTCTCCATGTGAGCCCTTGCTAACGTGTGATGAACTTCCTTATGCTTACTTCGTATTTGTAATGGTACTTTCCACCTTACTCTGTTTCAAATGCTGGGCATTTAATACTACATTTAACATTTGAGTACCCTGTGAAGAAGGTGTAATCATTCCTACCTTACAGATGAAACACGGAGGCTCATGTGACTTTGCCTCGAAATCACACGAAGTGGCTTTACTGAAAAGCAAACGAAGTTTTAGGGCCCCTCCATTTCCGAGCCCCTTCCTAAGCCTACACTTGATTGGGTACCCACAGGTTCTGTTCTCTTTTCAGAGGACCCACTTTTCAAGCCTCGGTCCCACAGCCTGTGGGTCTCCCCCAAGCCAGACAACCAGTGTCTGCACAAGCCAGCCTGGCGGGGCTGGGGACCAGCACCCCCTTACTCAGCCCCCGGCCCACTTCTGAGCTGGGGGGCATTCTTGGAGAAGGTTGTGGGCCTCTTCCCGGACGCCCTCTGCCTGTGCCTTCCCTCACCATTCAGGCTGTGAGGCCACTTCCTGCAAGGGGTTAACTACAGTTCAGGTCAGAGTCAAATTTGGAATTGAGTTCAAAAATAGATTCTTGAGATTGATAGTAGAGCTAAGAGTCTGAGAGAGGAGTTTCCATGTACCAGTCTGGCCTTGGGAGAGGAAAACGGGTTGTTTTAAAAGGTGGGGCATCATGAACGTTCAGAGCACACATTTCTGCCATAAACAGCAATGGGACAAAGGCCACAGAGGAGGGCTTTTGTGACTGACAGGTGGGCGTGGGAAAGCCTGGCAGCAGGAAGAACCTGCTGGGATGCAGCCTGGTGCTCCTGTGAGGTGGGGGAAGGCAAGGTCTGACTGTGCGCTGCCCTTTTAGGCAACATCCTGGAGCAGGCAACGGGAGAAGCCTCAGAGAACCCTCTCCTCACCCCCAACCGTGAGTGCATCCAGGCATCAGAGCAAAATCACTGCACAAAGTGACACCCGCAGGGAGTACATTGCATCTGACTATTGGGGGTGGGCATGGGCAGAACACAGTCTGAGCTCACCGCTGCGGAATCCAAGGGTGGGAGGCGTGGAGGTCTGGCCCTCTGCGTGTACCCGCTGGCCTTACCCAAAGGACAGGTAAATTGTCCCCCACCTTCCTGACAGGAGTGATTTTACAACTTGGAGCATGGTGCACAGTGTGAAATGATGGTGGTACCTGTCCCACCCCATTCAGGTGACGGGGTCAGGCAGCCCCTCCCCAGCCCTAGAGTCCAAGGTATTGAGACGTGTGGGATTCAAGGTGCCCAAGGATCCCAGGAGGGAGACATCCAGACCCTGTGATGGATACCGGAAGTCAGGAACAAAGGAGAGATTTGGAACTGTCACTCGGGGGAGCGGAATGTCCAATACCAAGGAGCTCTGCTTTAAATAGACCCTATTCTCACTCCAATATGTGACATCCTCAACCACCAGCATCATGGCACTGGGCAGGATGCCAAATTTTGCTGCTGTCAGTAGGTCCTTGGAGACTTATGTGCTTTTGTAGAATCTGGGATGGTATGTTTCGTATTTCTTTGCAAAAGCTGTAAAACCCGTGTTGGGATTGTAGTTTGATTTTTCTTCTCTGCTGAGCTGACTGGTGTAGCGATGACCAAAGAGTTCAAGTTGGATGAGTGTTTTCACTGCAGAATCCATGGTCCATGGGCAGTTGGGGAAAATTAGTGAACTGAAAACACAGATAATTCATAAATCCACTCCGTACTTACTAGAACACTTTAAAACACAGAGATAGAAAACTAGTTTAAGTGAAATGGTAAGAATTCAATTGACTTTATTTTGGCCCATCCCTTATAAAGTGTCTTCCAGGAAACGGACCGCAGAAGCTGTCCACACGTTTATGATTTCAAGTCTTTATAATATTCTTGGGAGTAAAATTAGTGGTGTCGATAGCTCTCGTCATTTTCAAATTAAACTGTGAACGTTGAGAGGCAGATGCCCTGAAGGGTGGCAGTTAGGTGAGTTCTCTTCATCGTTTTTCCAGAAGACTCTCAGAGACGCTGCCGCTCTTTGCTTTGGCTGCTTGTTACCTCACTGTACGAGTTTCTGTTTTTATGCTGATTTGTGTCCTTTCCTAATTGGGGCTCTTTTTTTGACTATCACTGCTCTGCTGCCCCCATTCCCTTGGGGAGCCGATCTTTCTCCCTATTCTGGAGGTTCTTCTAGTGGGTTGTCAATAGTGGTATTCTATCCCCGGGAGGCCCCAGAACAAGGACATGGGCCTGTCCAATCCTGGCCCCCTTCCCCGGCCTTTCCCGGGGCCTTTACTTTTGGGGCTGTGGGAGAAGGGAGAAGCCTTATTTTTGTGTGTGCATTATGGTAATTGGAAGATAAACTTCTGAGGTTCTTAGAGGTCATTTTCCTTTAAAAATAGAGACAGGATGTCTGAATATAAGAGAATTGCTTCAAGCAGAGACCAAGAGAGAAAGGGATGAATGGAACAAGAATGAGACTCAGAGATGTGGTTTTGGTGCCCGGATTCAGCTGTGCCAAGCCCCCCAGCCCCCCAGTCCCAACCATGGGCTCACCAGCTGAAAGAAGCCAGAAAGTCCCTTCCCTTTGTGGCTTAATCTATTACGACATCGGTTATATTGTAAGGGGCCTACCTAGTACAATCACTGTATTCCTCAATTGTGATAATAATTATAAAGATAGTAATAGCTGTGGGAACGCTACGAAATGCTCACTGGGTACCAGGCAGTGTATTTGGTGATTTATGAGTGTGGTTTCATTTAATTTTCAAAGCGAGCTTTACACATGAGAAAAATGGGGTCAGGTAAGTTACACAAGGTCAGAGCCCAAGTAAGCATTGGTTTCAGAATCCGTGTAATGTCTGAACCATTTCATGCTTCCCCTGAGGGGTCATTCACTCCTGTTCGCTCTTGTTTGTATGATCACGTGTGCCCATGGCCTTGAGGTGGAAAGTGCTGGTTGAGCGCACGTACCTGGCTTTGCTGAGTGACAGGGTGAGTAGACCTGTCCTGTCCACAGGTATTAAAACCATTACTGTCAAATCCTACTATGTGCCAGGGCTGCACACATCCCTTGCTTAATTGTCATGATGGGAGGGCATCACGATGTCCATCTGGGGACTGTCACGGAATGCCCAGGGCCCTGGAGCCCCAAGTGAAAGGGCGAGTGCTGGCCCCACCCATTCTGGCGGACACTGTAGATTTCTGTTACAAGGTTAGACATGGAGACGAGAAAGTGGCTACTGGCTTTGAGCACTTACCACACACCGTGATTGTGACCTGCTGTGTATTTGTCAGAATGTCCTGCAGCGTGAGCATCTGACCCCACCGGATGCCCCTGAGGAAACTGTCCCCCTGTCCTAGGGAAGATGCGCGGCCACAGTTGTGAGTCAGGGGACAGCTGCTGGCTGTGGTGCCGGAGCGCGGTGTCACCCTGGCAGTTGGCCTCACAATTCGGGGCAGTCTATTTCCACTGGGAGTCCACCCCTCAAGGTTCTGTGCTCAGAGCAGCTCAACCGATGACAACAGTGACTGCGAGCCAGACCCAGGCTCTGCGCCTTGCTCAGCACGCCCCCTGGGCACGGCCTGGTCTATGTCCATGTCCTGCCTGGGGCATGGCAGCGGTCTCCTTGCCACCTGCTTCTGCCTTACCCACGCGTTAAAGATGAGGTGAGATCAGGTCGGGTCAGGTGACCTAGGTGGGGTCCACTCACCTCTGTGCTCCTGCTGTGGCATGTACCTGTCCTCTAATGGTCAGCCTTGTGCTTTCCGATGTGACTCCCTGTGGGCAGCAGGCACAGGGTGACGTATAAGTCCCCAGAGTCACACAGCGGAGAGACAATGGTTGTGTGTGAGAGCGTTCACGGACATTCCTCTGAGACACAGATGTCGGTGACAGCAGCAGCGTCCACATTGTACGCTGGCCCCAGAGGTGGTTGTAGGTCCCCACACTCACTGAGGAAATTCTTGGCAGTGCTCACATGTCCTTTCTAAAACCCATTTCTTCATTTTCATAATCATCCTTTAGGTTCCTTTTAAAATTAAAAATCGATGCCTTACGTGAGGGTTCCAAGTCTTTGGGTAGAATGTTGACCTTGTACCCGTGTGCTACTTCTGAGTCACACCTGGAATGGACACTTCATCTTACCAGTGGGTCAATTTCTTCCTAATGGTATTGACATTAGAGGGACACGTAATAGAACAGTCATTCTTACCACACTTTATATTCTCAGACACCAATCTGGACAACACATTGTGCTATATGATGGCTCACTATGGACTTAGAATTACACAGGCCCCCCACAAGGTGGGGTGCACCCCCGAAACACCCCCCTGGAACCCGGTGATGGACAGCTGAGGTGGATGTCACTCTGGCATGCACCAGATGGCTGCAGAGAGGGCATGCGTGGAGAGCAGGGCATCTCAGCCAGGCTCTGCTGACCTCTGGGGCGGGGCCTTCGCTGTTGTGAGCCATCCTGCACTTACAGGAAGTTAGCAACATCCTGGCCTGCACCCAGTGGGTGTCAGCAACACACATGCCAGTTGTGACAACTACCAAAGTCCCTTGGGGATAAAGTTGGCCTCCACTTTGAGGACCCCTGTGCATGAACACCCCTGGGCATGGTATGTTGTTGTTTCAGGCACGACCAGGAGGTTTGTTCAGTCCTGTAGCTGTGAAAAAGGGGCTTCCTAAGCTGACGAACAGGAGACCTAATCCTGGTGAATGACTGTGACTCACAAAGATTCATTTGTTACCAAGCCACCCGGTGTGTGAGTGCACGCAGTGTAGAGCTCAGAAGCCAGAGGGGCCACAGCTGCCGTCTGTGGGGTTCACACAAGGCATCTCCAGTCTGCATTCTCCGGGCGTAAGGATGTGTTGTTGCCACAGCAACGCTGCCTGAGTGCCCTTTGGATGGAGATGAGAATCAGCGCCCCTGTGACAGCTGGCCAAGGCTAGCCAGTCGTGGAGCAAGGTGGTTCCAGTGAGAGCAGAGCGTTGTGCAGAGGACGTCACCCAAAGTCAGGCAGGCAGATGGCGTTAAGGGGAAGTATTATCAAGCCAGGCCGGCCTTTATCTTTACAGTCAACACATTCAACTTAGTGGTAAATTCATCATAATTATCTTAACCGGCCGCTTAACCTCTATTAGCTTATAAATTGGACATAATTGTATTAGGTTGGTGCAAAAGCAATTGCGGTTTTTGCAATTATTTTTAACCTTTTAAACCACAATTACTTTTGCACCGACCTAATATTTAGTTCGTAGCATTGTGATGAGAATTTAATGACATAATGCACATGGTAAGTTCTCCATAAACGTCAAGTTTATTAACATAATTATATCAATAATAGGAACAATTAATGGTTAATACTATACCATTAATAATAGTAACAGTAAATGTCCCCCTGAAGTTTGGACAGGTTGTAATAATATGTCTGTTTACATTGGGAAAACTGAGGCTCAGAGAGGCAAATATCTATTCAAGCTCGCGGCATAGTCACTGTGTGGACTTCAAACTGTGTCTCGGTTCTGAGCTCAAGGTTCATTCCGCGGTACCACCCTGAACTTGAGATAAAGCACGTTCACGAGCAAGTCGGGTCAGTCCCCAACCTGGGGCTCCTAGGTGTTTGCTCAGGCCTGGTGAGAGAGGAGCTCGGAGGGCCATGGCCTGGGTCTGCGTGGCCGGCACTCCTGGTCCTTACCCAGACAGCCTGGCATCTGAGGCTGGTGTTGGCAGACAGAACCGAGCACACAGACCCTGAGCAAGACACGGGCACCGCACCCTCACTCCCAGTGCCTCTCCCCCACGTCTTCTTCTGGTTCATAACTTGCCTCTCTCAGTGACTGACGCTAGAGTGGAATTCTTCAATGGTTCTGCATGTGTTTAGGAATCCACGGGACTTGGAGGTGGGGGTGAGGGAAAGAGGTAACTGCTTATGTTTCTGAACATTTTTTTCATCCAGTGAAAGTAGAATATGTCTCAAATCCTCTTCAAATTTCGAATGTCTTCGTCACAGTGATTCCCCAATGTGAATGTTTTTGGAAAAACAATTTGTTTTTATTATGATGAAAGTAACTTGAATCCCCACTCATGGCCCCTGGCGTGCCCTCTGGTCCCGACATGGGTCTCACTCCAAGGCAACGAGGACACATTCTCCCTAGTGGCTGGACTTTCTAGCTTCCTCTTCAACAAACTGAGATGAAAGAGAACTCCTTGGGGGACTCTTCACCCATCTCTACTTGGGCTTTCTGTGACAGTGTGGCCTGCGGTCCTTGGTCTCTGGCTCAGCAACTATCCACACGAGGACAAAAGAACACTTGAAAGCATTTCGGCTTACGGCTGCTGAGTCTCTCCTTGCCAGTGGCACTAACTGGAAATTGGCCTCCACTGGCTGTGCTGTGTGGGTTATTGTAAGAAGCATTTAATAATCACCCGTATAAACCCCATCAATTTTAGTCCCAAAGGACTCACAAAAGTCCTATCTGGGTAATTCTGAACAGTGTTGTACACTTTCCTTACTTGTACTTTGTCTTAGAATCTAAGGAATGGAAAATGGTTGTGATGATTAATTTTACATGTTAACTTGATTGGACCAAGGGATACCTAGAAATCTGGTCAAACATTATTTCTGGGTGTGTTTCTAGCATGGGAAATAGTGGGTTGGGTGAAGCTGACGGCTCTCCCCAGTGTGGGCGGCTCATCAAACCTGAGGAGCATGAATAGAACAAAAAGCAGAGGAAGGCTGAATGAACTCTGCCTGACTGCTGGAGCTGGAACTTATCCTCCTGCCCTGTCTCTGGCTCCAGACCTTCAAACTTTGCCCCCATTTCTTGGGCCTCCAGCTTGCAAACGCAGATCTCCGTGTGTAATAGGTGGTGTGAGCCAATACCTTACCATAAATGTGTTTATAAACACACACGCACATGCATACATGCACGCACACATGCACACATACACGCACACATGCATGCATGCACACATGCACGCATGCACACACACATATGCACACACATGCACACACATACACATACACACACATGCACACACACAGACACACACACGCACACACATACATGCACATGCATCTCCTCTTGGTTGTTTCTCTGGGAACCTAATACAGTGGTTAATAAACAGGTTTGTCCTTGGAATCAAGGACCCTTCCTTGAAGGTAGGTCGTCCAGTCTGCATGCTACACTCAGGGGTCACTCCCTGCTTTGCCATAGCTGTACCTTCCGGGTTCTGTCCTGCATTGAAGACTCCATATTAAAACTGAAGCGGAGAAAAATGTACCGGACAAGATGCCCAAAGGAGACTCTAAGGGGACGACAAGAGTTAAAAACTTTCCATTTCAAATGGAAAATTGCTTTGAAACACATCATCCCAAATCCATTTAGCAGTAGGTCAGGGAAATATTGTGTATCGTAAACTAATTTTGCAAATGACATTGCAAAGATATATTTTAAACTAATTTAAGTGCATTCCATTGTGATTCTGTACATATGGCTTGTGAATAAAAATCCAATTACTGTAGCTAGACAAATTAAAATGTTTCTGGATGCAGCCATCTTTTCTTTCTTCCTGAGAATGCTAAAGGATGGATTGATCTTTGAGAAAGCCAAGGCAGATACATGCAATCACTCTGGAGGGTCTGAAATAATGTTCCTGTTCTTGGGGATCTCTGTGGAACTCTACCTCGATCCATCAAGTGGTCACCTCTATCAGCGACGGAACAGTCTGGATGCGTCAGGGCTCCCTACGTTTCCTTCCCAACTGCCCCTACCAGTTAACTATGTTGCTCTGAACTGGTGACAAAAGGACATCGTTGACTGATGTGAATGAGCTAGTTGAGTATGACGATAGAGATTGTTACACATTTCTAAGTCGTTTATTAAAAAATCTTATGTTCATTAACAAATTTGAAATCTAATTAGATGTGCTGCATCTTTCATGGGCATCAGAAATTGGATAATGAAAAAGGTCTCTTTTTTAAGACTTTAAAATCTGTATAGAAATCTAATAAGAGCTGACTCTTTCTTGTACTTTATTTGATGGCTTGTTTGCTTAGTCTGATTTCGTCCGTAGGGACTGTGTTTTCTTTTGCTCCTGGCTGCGTGGTTGGACCCCCTCATCGATCCTCTGGCTAAGTGTTTGCTCTGACTTAGAGAATGTTTCCTGTTTTTCAGTGTTTGTTTTACTCAAGTTCTTGGTACATTTTGTTAGGGGGGGTTGGGTTGAGGAAATGTGCCCACATCTCAAGTGTAATTTAGATCAAAGACAAGGACTTGTTCTGTTGTGTTTTTCCCCCATCTTCTTAAAAGAACAAACTCTTTGCCTTCCTTTCTCTCCTCACGTGTGACTTACCTGCCAAGGATGCAATTATCTGCCTCCAAGCTCTTTTCAAGTTTGCCCTTCAAACAAATTGGAAGATTAGTATTACTAAGGCAATAGAAAGGCAGACTGAACTTTAAAATACTTAAAAAGGAGTTGTTTCCATTGTCTGTTTAAATATTAAAGTGGCATAAAAATCAGCACAGTCAGTGTGAAGTCCGGAAGTTTAAAGTGAAAATGGGTGTCCCTGCCTGCTCCTTGCCAGGCAACACCAACTGTCCTGTGAAGCAATCCATTCTCCAGGGAAATACCACCGGCCATTCTGTGTGTCTCTAGACAGCTCCCAGTCATGTGAAATATGCTTAAGTAATAATTTCTTCTTTTTTTGGTTTTTTTTTTTTTTTAAAAACAAGGCATCATGCTTTGTGTTTTTTGTTCCTGCAACTTGGTTTCTTAACACATTTCTTGGAAAATGTAGCAAGCTGTTATTATAATTCTATTTCACTCTACTGTGACTAAAATATTTGGTCAAAGAAATATGCACTTGGTAACAAGTAAAACAGTACAAAAGGACTTAAGACAAAGAGTCACAGTCACACACACACCTCCCCACAAACCTGCTATTATCCAGCGCCACTGCTTGCAGCCATTTCTGTTTTCAGGTATATTGAAAGGTACCTTTGCAACTCTAGTAGTCTATGTACATTATTTTATTTGTAGCATCAGACAGTATTAATTCTCTGATATGAAAGATGGATATTTTGTTCACTTACACTCTTTTGATTACATTTCTTCATTAATGAAGATTTTCACATAAACTATGTTTAAACTATTATTTCATGTCCAATCACTTTTTTTTTCCCAATTGGTTTTTAAATGGCAGCTTTATTGAGGTGTAATTGACATACCATAAAATTCAGCCTTTCAGAGGTTGCTGTTGGGGAGGTCACTCCCTGAGCTGTGCACCCCGCCGTCCCATCTCAGAAGAAACTCTGTACCCCTTGCCCTGTACCCCATGGCAGCTTATCACTGGTGGTGACTTGGATAGATTGCTGGTCAGAGGTTGGGAGATCTGATGGCTGGGCTCTTGGTTGCCATGACGACAGCGGCCTCCTACAGGTGGGGAGGCCACTGATTTTCCTGGTTGCTCCAGAGAGCACAGACACAGGAAATTCAAAGCAGGAATGTGCAGGCGACCAGAAAACCTGACTGGAAACTGGAGGAGTCCCCATCTACTACGGTTACAGGGCACAGAGCTGAGTGGGCAGCCCAGAGCCTGGTTGTAGGTTGCGCCATTGCAGCACCAGGGCCCTACCTGGCCAGGTTTCTCAGGCTCAGGTCAGGAACCGGTGACCATGAAAGGGGATATTGAGTTATGGCAGGTGACATGTGGGCAGACTTTGGGGACATGAGATCTCTGAGCCTCTCATTGCCCCTGGACCTTTCCTGAATGTGGAGGCAGCGATCCCTCCCACCTGAGCAAGCTTCTTCCCTGCGTGGAAGCTCTCCAATGGCTGCACCTGTGGCATTCTCCCATAGGCAGTTCTGAGCCTTAGGACCTGCCTCCCGCAGCCTGTATTCCTCTGGACACACAAACGTGATTTGCTCGGAGCAGGAAAAGTCCACTCAGGAGAAGGTCCCTTATTCACCCAGGCGTGCCTCAGCAATCTTTACCAGCAGGATGCGGGCAGTGACCACAGTGGAGTCCAGGGATTGGGCCCAAACTGATGGAATGGCAGAGCTGGAGCCTGCTGCATTGACATGGCCCATTCGTGGGGCTGGGCTTTGGTATGTGGGCTGGAGAGGGGGCAGGTGGCAGCCTGTGCTCAGTTTTAGGCGGAGCGTCGGTGAGCGGGAAGCCGGAGAACTCCTGTGAATGCCGCAGGAGGTGGTTCTCTAGAGGCACCTGGAGCCATGCTTAAACCACAGGTGTCCCCCAGAGTTGCATATACAGTGGGTGTGGGTGAGGCCTGAGAACCCACCTGCCTCACAAGCTCCGGGGAGGCCGAAGCTGTCGGTCGGGGGCCACACTCTGAGAGCCAGTGAGCAGAAAGCAGTCCTGAGGCTGGGCTGGACGTGGGGACGCCCGCGTGGTCTGTTAGGTATCACGGGCTCTGCTGCCTTCTCACCATGTCCCTGGGTGCACTAAGAAGAGAACAGCTGAGGGGCAGCGGCGTCTGGGCACACCTCTATGTCAGGTGTCCTTTGCAGGCTGGAGGAGATGCTAAATGGGGTGCCCAGGCCTTGGTGGGAAAATGAGGTGTCAGGGTGATGGGTGCCACGCTCATCACCCACGGTCACGGCCAAAGGCTCCCGCTTCTCAGTGTGTCTGATGTTCGAGGAGCTATGCTAGGGCTGGTAGATCACTGGGGTTTCAAAGAGTAAGGTCACGGGGAGCTTACCGAGGTGTTGTCACCGTGCCTGCAGAGACTTCCCAGCAGGGCAGAAGGGTGACCACTGTCCTCACAGTGGGACCCTGCTGTGACAGGCAGTGTGAGGAAACTGGGGCTCGGAAGATTAGACTTTATATAATATTAGAATATCAGAGCGTATGCAATATTGGAAAGGGCCACTTCCAGGAAAGTCTGGCACCGTTGTGTTAATTGTAGGTAGCAGGCAAATACCTTATTATTTCCCTGAATATGTTCTTGGTAGCCGGCAAAATAGCATTAATGGATCACCCATTTGCCAAGTGTTTATGATGTTTGACAAGAAGTATTTTAATGAACGATGCTACTATCCAATTTATATTTCTTCATATTCGCCATCTTTCTTCCATGTCCCAATCTTTCTTCAGCTCCCAGAAACAAAAGAATTTTTAAAAGTGAAGAATCAAGGATGACCTAACAGCATAAAGCAAAAGTACTTCCCCTTCCGTCTGTGCACTCCCCACATCTCAGCAGGACCGCCGTGTTCCTGGTGTCTGTTCTCACGCAGCAGCCGCTGACAACACGATTGCAGGAAACCTCCCTGTCATCACCACAGCTCACTAGTGTCGTGGTTTCACTGCTACTGTTGTATTAATAAGTCAAACAAGTGCAATTCTTTTCACAGAATAACCTCAAGTAATTTTCATACTATTTGAACGTTGGGGACAGGCTCCAGGCTGGCTTTGGGTTTTCAGGACCATCCACCTGTCGGTAACTGAGTGCTTGCATCTCTCTAGAGTTCTTCAGAAGGAACTCACCGGGGCGTGACTGAACCATGGTCTGAAACAGCCTCCGGGGCTTGCAGGTTGGCATGCCAGGGGACTTTGGAAAACCGGAAGTGCCCTCTGCTATTCTGAGCAGCTGTAGCTGTGGGGGTTGGTATCTGGTGGAGTCCTGGAGTTGCTTGGAAGACCAGGCAAAAGTTACCCAGTTACGAAGGAACAGCAAGTGATTATATTTGTGTATAGAATTAAAACATAAGTATTGAGTAAATGAAAATTTCCCTGTTATCGCTAAAAAGTTACAAAACACCCATTGCACTCACTTAGAATGTAAGTCCTATAGGAGTTTGCTAACTTCTGAGTCTTGAGCACTAACTGTTGCCTGCACAAAACACTCAACACAGATGTCGGGAGCGAATGCTCAGAAAACACTGTCTGAAGATAGGTCAGATTCGTCTCGTGCGCACAGGCCCCTGTTTGTCCTGTCACCCATGCTTGCTGAGACCTTTGGCTCTGGTCTGGCCCGGGAACTAGTATACTGTACCAGCGTGTGCTGGTAGACACGATGGGGAGGACAGCTGGACAGTGACGGGGGAGGTGATGGGAGCACCGGCAGCCACCCTGAGCCCAGGGGACTGAGAACCGAGTGCCATGACATACGTTACCCACATGAAGTCTGGGTGGATCTTTCCGGAAGATGGGACACTCAGTGGGAAGGCAGGACGAGGCTGGTGTGGCCAGAGTGAGGGCCCCGTGGTTAGAAGTGCTAAGCAGTGGTGGAGGGCTGAGAACTGGGCAGGGTGCAAGGTGGCCATGCTCTGAGAGGCATGACAGGACCTGGTTCATATCATGAGAAAGGGCACGCTGGCTGCTGGAAGATGAGTGGCCTTCAGGGAATAAATGGCCCATGGACACTAGTTTGGAGGCTGTCGCAGGGTCTGGGTGAGAGACTATGGTGGCTAAGGTGACAGGTTGGCAGTGGGAAAAGCGCAGTCGAGGACTTGAAGTATTTACATGGGTTTGTGACTATTTTACAAACGTGTAAGTGCTGGTCTCTCACAGGGTGGAGGCTGCCGCTGGAGGATTTATTGTAGGGCCTCTGCTGTGGGGCTCGGGCAGCATCATTTCCTGAAAACCTGACCCCCGGGGTGCTGTGGCACGGCGAGTTTCTTGCATAGCCCTAAGACGGAGCTGGCAGCCCCACGCAAACGTGTGTCGCAGCACACATCCGCGCTGTAGCCACCGTGTGTGACGCAGGCGGGCCAGGCATTTCTAGTGTGCTTCTGGGCTCTAACTGTCCACGGAATGTGTAGATCTGTGACTGTGCAGCAATCACCGTTACCCATGTTTTGATCCGATAGGATTTCTAGAAGCTCCAACTCTGGTACCTCAAGTTAAATGTCAAAACTTATGAAATCACTCCCTTTGAAAACATATGCAAATTCTGCCTGTCGATTCTGCCTTAATAAAGCTGCTGAGATGTTTTGAGACTTAAACGTTTTGGATACTATATTCTAACCACTGAAGCAAAACACTGAAATAGAAAATCACAAGGTTGCCAAGACAGAAAATTGGAGACGTTTTAGAGATGGGGACATTTTGGAACCTGGAAGGTTTGCTCGAGGGCTTCAGATCAGGCGTGAGACACCTGTCCAGCGCTTACCTGCCACTCAGCTTTGTTAACCTCTCACTGGATCGGCATCTGCTTCGGAAGGGGTCGGCCGTGGAGCCCGAGCTTTACCTGTCTTGCGAGCTGGCATCAGTACAGAATTCTCCTGACGCATTCCCAATGGAAATTGGACTGCATTGCAACGAAATTGCTGTGGCCTGAATAGCACATCTCATGTGAAACGCTTACAGAATGGAAATGAGACTTTTATGTAATCTGCCTGCATTTTCTCCTCAGGAAATGTGGACTTGGGAAAATTATGTAACAGTAGTAGTTTTCTTATATGAAAGTACCTTAAGATCTTCAAATAAGGTTTTTGATAGTGAAAGATTTACAGAATGATCATCAAAGTAAATGTAGTTCTCGCATTGTGAAAGCTGTTTTTTATTCAGGTTCTGGTTATTTGGGGTATTTCACTGTTCATTGATCACTTTCAACCATGTAATTTAGACAGAGTTTTCCTCTAAGAATATTTTATTTTATGCTCAATTATACATATTATCAGGCTTAGATTTAAAATATTATAGCACTTTATCTTCAGAGCCCTTTCTGGAGCAGCTATTAATCCATGTGATGGAATTTTGGTAGACTGGTTTATTCTCACATTGCTTATTTTAGGGGCATTCTTTCCTGGATGATTTAAAATAGTGACAAAAGATTTATGACAAAACCCACGAGACCCTTCAGGGGTGTTTGATTACGAGCTGAAATCATTGCCATCATTGAAAGAAGCTGCTTACCCGTAAACAGGGTGCTTCTGACTGGGTGGGAACTGCATGTGGGACTTTGGGGGCGTCACTAAGGAGTCTGCTGAACTCAGGGGTTCTTAAACTTCCGGAAGTCACTGACATGACCGGGAACCCGATGAGGGCGGGAATGTCAGCGGCACAGGAATTTGAATAGCATTTCAGGAGGTCCATAGGTCCAAGATGCCCACCTATGAATCCTGCCTGGAGCCCACAGAACAGTGACCCTCCTTCGAGGCCCGCTCTGCGCTAGGCTGTGCGGGTCCCCATTGCCCCCCCTGCGGCCCCCCGAGATCACAGCCGGGACCCAGGATCCCAGATCCAGATCGGGAAGTCGCTGGCTGCTGCCACGCCCCACCCTCGTCGTCTGGACGCTGCTGGACCCCGGTGGAGGACACCTCCGCTTCCACATCGGGTTTGCAGCTCCCAGAGCCAAGAGCGGTGCCGGGGCATCTGACTGGCAGGAACTGCGAGCACCCAGTTGAGGGTGTGGATGGTGGAGAAGCACCTCTGAATCCATCAGGGGAGCAGGTGCTGTCCAGTGGCCCTCCTGGCGGTCAGTACACAGCTCCCAGCTCTCGGCTCCCTTCCGGCCAGCCCCCGAGGCCAGCCTTCCTGAGGCAGTCCACACCTGGGGCTGAGCAAGGAGCCACTGGGCCCCTGGAGGCTCTGACGGCCGTCCTCCCCACCTCAGGGCTCCTGCGGGCTCGCTGGGGGCTCTGCCAGGCCTGCAGTTTGACGTCTGCCTCTTCCACCCCTGCCTCATGCCCTTCCTTACAGAAATGTCAGTACTGACCACCACGTTGCACCTGAAGCTCTGCCTCAGGTTCTGCTCCCAGACAATTTCCTTGGTGCTGAGACTATCCCAGGGGGCAGGTGACAAGATGTGTACTGGAGCAGGGTCCCTTACTCCCTGGGTAGTACTCAGGACCACCCCAGATGCAGACGGAGCGCAGACTGCCCAAGAACGTGGTGGTCCCGCTGTCCAAACCTTTTCTGATGACCTACTGGGATGTCACACCCTGGAAGGAATGTGCTGGTGGCTCAGTGTTTCAACATTCGCGTGCGTGAGGAAACAGTATACGCGGCAGACGTGGTGGTGATTACGCCATCAGAAGTTAAACTAGTTCTAGCGTTTCCTGTTAATGTAATACATCAAATGCTTTTATTTATCAAGGCAGTTTAGCAATTCCATCAAAATAAAGCTGGCATGTGTTCATGACCTATGTTCTAATCAGCTAGTTATGTGAAGTTCAAGTTAATTAATCATCACACATTAATGCAATAGTAACCCCTTCCCAGGTGTGCCCTCTAAGCTGCCTAATAAAGTAACTGTCCCTGGAGTTACAGCGTCTTGTCTCCTGTGGCCCAGGATGGGCTCGTGTTAGCCGCTCAGAGCTTGAACACTGAGCAGGAACAGGCCAAATCTGTCTCCTGAGCCATATCCCTTTCCTACATTAAAAAAATAAACATGCTTTAGAAGAGCTTCAGATTCACCCAAAGTCACCCAGGCTTACTGCTGCTGCTTGCTCTGCGGTGTTGTGTTGTTGGCTTGTGAATTAGCTCGGCAAACCTGTGTTCCTTAATGCGTGAGCAGCTAGAGAGTGACAGTGGCTTCTCTACAAACCTGGCATCACAAACAGAGAGCCTCCCACGGGCCTTGCCGGCTGATGCCAGGCTGTCTGTGACCCCACCTCCCTGTGGCTTCCTGCAGACTGGGGCTGTGGTCAGTCAGACAAGCACTCAGGGTCTTCTCGGTTCTTCTCTGAGCACGTGTCCAGTTCTGGGCACGAACACGGCTCCTGGATGCCTGGTAGGAAGGGGAGCTTTTCAGAGCCCTATTCCTGCCACAGGCCTCCTGCCCGGGCCTCTTCCCTTTTGGGGCTGCTCCCCTGTTCTTTGCCCCAGGTGCCATTGGTAATGTCTTGCCTTTAAATGCTTCCAACAGCCACTACCCAGGAAGCCACCTTTGCCATGGGGACCCTGAGGCAGGTGACAGAGACAAGCCCTGGAGTTGACCCTCAGGCACACATCAGGTTCTGTAGGGTTGACATGTCAGAGGAACTAGCAAGTCCTCCAGCTGGCCCCCCAACTCTGGGCCACCACTTCCTTGCTCCTGTCTGCTACCAGCCCCTGGCACTTCTCGTCCACCCTCAGCACCGTACCTGCTTAACTTCTGGAAAGGCTCGTGAGTGTCACATGCTGTGCAGAGCCTCGTGGTGAGGGCAGACTGGGAATTATCACCAATACTAACCTGTCGTATTTCGTATGACGGAGATGGGTTGATTGACTTTAGGGCTTAAACTTTCCAGAAAGGGTTTTGGAGACTCTTAATCTAGAAGTGCTTTTTCCAGTAGATGAATATGAGCTGGAAAAAGCATCATGACTCTCCAAAGCCCGTTTAGAAGCAACCTGGATAAGTTAGGTAGCTGTTTTTATTTCAAATTGGAGACAAAAATAGGAAATAAAATATGGGGGAAATGGTAATGCTCCTTTGCTTTGCCACTGATGCAATGTGACCTTGTCCAATCGGTCATAAGTAGATGACAGCCTGTCCGGGACCACTCACTCAGCCACGGCTGTGTGTGTGCAGAAAGGTGTGCTGGTCGGGGGAGAGCAGGCAGGGAACAGAGGGGGCCAAAGAAGAAATGTATCATTTCCCCCAGCTCTGCTATTTTATATTATTGCATAATGTTCTAAAAATTCAAAAACAGTTTTGCTATGTATTGTATTTTGCTCTTTGTTTCATAGTACATGTTACTTTCTGTAGATAACATTTGTTTCTCCTCATGGAAAACAAAAAAGGAGTAAATTTATGAACATACTGGATAGATAAAACCAATGACTCCTTTAAAGTATTGGAATTCAAATTGCCTTTAAAGAAGGAATATAAGGAAGTTATATATGTATTCAGAAGGAACAAGGTCAAATGTGATACAGATAGAACCCATCTGTGTGCATGCAGACCGGCCCCTCTCCCAGCACGATTAGCCATGAAAACTTTGTGTGTTGCAATAGGGAACAGGCTGCCTGGGCGAGTGCGTGAGGCTGGGGCCATGTCAGTGGCACCTGCCCGGTTTATCAGTGGTCCAGCTCCCCAGTGACGCTGTCCGTTGTGCGAGGTCTTGCTAGAATATTTTGCTTAGTTCTGAAGAGTTTAATGAAGAGCTTCAGGACAGTGGCCGGCATTATTCGAGGATGCTGCGTATTCTGCCTCACAGCCGTTTTGAGTCTCAGAGCGCCATCCCCTTTCTACACGGGAAAATAGCTCTAATTCCAAGGCCCGTGCTTTCTCACCTTCCATTTCCTGGCAGCATCCAACAAAATGACTTGCACTTTCTAGGAGGCACAGAAACATAGCTTTCATTAGGCACTCTGTGACTTGATAATTTGTCGATCTATAAACTTACAATTTGCACACTTTTTTGTGTATTTATTACAATTCAGTAGAAAATGTTTCTTTAGAAAAAGCTGCACAGAGAGTAATCCTTTCTTGATGTAAATGTACTGCTTTTCATTCCTAGAGGAAAGATTGTGTGATGGTTTAACTAGTTTCCTGCAGTGAATGAATGAATGAATGAATGCATCAGAGGAAGAAAAATTCTTTACAAAGAGATGATTTTATCCAATGTGTGCCCCTCTTTGTCCTTTGAACCCTATTTTCTTAGGAAACTCCAGACCAGGGGAGGAAGTTTTAAGATGTTAAGTGTAAATATAACGATCACCTTACATTTGAATAAAGATAAATAAACAGAAAGATGAGACATTTAAATATTGGAAATGTTTAATCTGGAGAACCAACCAAAAAGAGCAAGTTTCAAGTGTCTGGCCATTTAATTTATATCGTATTTTGCATTCTCTTCTCTTTTATACATATTTGCATTCTCAAGCTGAACATAAGTATCTAGATAACTAACATGTGTGGTGTACATTTCCCATGAAACAGAGGCATATCAGGCTTTCTTAAGCTGCAGAAACTGAAGTAAAGTTCATTTGAAAAAACAGAAGTTTATTATTTCACGTGAGTGGAGGTGTAGGAGTAATGGCTTCAGACATGGCTGGGTCTGGCAGCTGTAGAGGTCATTAAAATGGTCCTCTACTGTGGCCGCCTGGAAGTGACATGTGTCTTCATGTTTAAATGGACATGACTAATCATGTGGCCTTCCCCAAGAGCAGTGGGGCTGAGAAGTGCAATCTCACATGAACCTGGAAAGAGAGAACTGAACATTTGGTGAACACCTATAACACCTGTTACTTATTTTTAAAACTCTGTTATGAGAGACAAGGTCTTGGATTCAGGCAAGACGCGGAAATGGAGTTGAGGCCCTTATGTTATAAATTGCCAGGAACGTTGGAGGGTTGCCTCATCAGTGGGAGAGTCAGCAATACAAGCTCCCCTGCCAAAGGAATGCTCTAACCAGCTTTTGCTAGGTTAAGCTGCTGTAACAAGTTCCTTTCTCCCTCCATCCCCCGTTATAAGGTGTGAGAAAATACCTTGAAAAGCAATCCAAAGATGTCTATACAAGTGGAGTAAAAAGAAGCACGGGCATAGAAAACAAATAGAAAGTACAGAATAAAATGTTAAAAGTAAGTTCGTATAGATCAGTAAATAACAATAAATGTAAATGTACTAAACTCTCCAGTTAAAAAATTAGAAACTGCCAAATTAGATTTTAAAATAATTCAGTTATGTGCTGTTGCCAAGAGATTCCCCTAAATTACAGGGCAAAGGGAGATTGCAAGCGACCTAGCAGGCTAGTAAAAAGCCAAGAATGTTGGTCATCTGTAGTAAAACCAGACAAATTATACCTTAATGGAAAAAAAGGATTGTAAGACCCATCATGTAACATTAAAATAAAGCAAAAAGCCAGTTTATTATTTAAGAACATATGCCATAAATGTATAAAGAAATGACTGATAGACAACAAAGTTTCCTTGTAGATGGTGGGGGTGGGATGGAGGTTGTGATTGGGGGAGCATATTAAAATATATAAAAATGGCTTCAAGTCTATTGATAATTCTTTATTATCCTAAGTTGGGTGGTGGGTACATGGGTATTTGATGTAATTTCTTCATATATGTTCCAGGTTGAACAGAGTTCATAACAATAAAAAAACCCACTCTGTCGCCTATCTTATGACGAACAACTGTCAATACAACAGAGCTGTTGTATTGGATACCATGGGAGTGCATGTCCCAGGGACTCTTGGAAAAACAACACCGATGGGCAGGGCAGTTTCAGGGGCTTTCGAGGCACCCACTTGAGGAAGGTGAGAACATTCTGGACACAGCAAACTACTCGGGTAAGCAAGTTACTTCAACTCAGTTTTGTCCTATGGGAGATGTGTGGCTAAAACAACCCCCTTACGTTGTTACACCGCGAGCTCCTTGCAAGGGAGCGGTATTATGTGAAACGATGAGTGCAGGTGAAGCATGTGGTACATAGTAGGTGTACAGTCAACTGCATCAAAACACTCCTGGAAACAAACTCCTGAGACAAAATGGACCAGTTCAGAATAGAACTAGTGAGATACATGACAGAGAAACGACTAGACACTGCTTACTCCCCAAGCTCCCAGAGGCAACGATGGCCCTGCCCTCCCTGTGGCACCTCTGTCTTGTCTCCCGAGCTACTCACCTGTGCGTGCCCATCCTTTCAAAGGTGCTGTGTTTGGCTCATGTGCACACTCACTCATCATTTGGAGCAAAAACACATGCTGGAGTTTTTGAAAGTCAGTGTAGACATCATATAAACACTGAAAATAAATGAATCGATTCTGGCTCTCTAGTTGGGAACTAGCAAGATTATAAACAACGACAGTGGTTACTAGCACGACTCTTCTTAGCTCGGTTTCTTGTTGGCCGATCCATGTTTTGCAGCAGTGATGACACAGGACATGTTCTTTTCGCTCTGCAAATATTTCCCGTCAGTACTTCACTCAGATGAGGTATGTGATACAGAACCGATCTAAAGTTGGGTGATGGTAACGGGACACCCCTTTCATCTCAGGCAGGATTAGAAAGAAAACCCAGACAAGCCATTCATTTCTCTTTCCTGCTGATTTGCTCCCTGGCGGTGGGCAGGGTGGGGGTTCGGGATTTCAGCAACCCTGGGTAGCCGTGCTGGGGTTGTTGTGCTGGGTGGGGGGTGCTGTGCTGGGGTTTATCACGGGGGCGGGGGTCGCTGTCACTGACTGCCTCCCCAGGAGGGAGAAAGATGCTGGGTGCTGCGGGCTGAGGGAGCGGCGCCCCCTGCGCCTCCCCGCCGCGCGCGGTGGAGACTGGGCTTCCCTGGCCGCTGGCGGGCGCAGCAGCCGAGCCGTGGCCTTCGCTGGGCGCAGGCAGGTCGCACCTTGCGGAGCGCGCGGCTGATTCCGGCAAGGAGGTGGGCGGCGACTCACTGTTAGGATTCGTCCAGTGTCGGCGCGCGGCGACTTCCGGGGACACGGGAGGCTCCGGGGGCGCAGGTGTCAGCGCGGCTGTGCGCTCACTAGGACTCGGTTGCACAGAGAGGCCTCGGGCAGCCCCCCCCGCCCCCGCCAACCCCCGGGAAAGTACAGAAAAGAGCGCTCGCCCTGTTGACGACTTGGAGCCCTGCAGCAACAGGGCGCCGTCCGCACCCAGGCGCCACGCGCTGTGCGCGCCCCGCACGTCCCGGCTGCGCCGCGGGAAGGGAGCAGCTCACAGCAACAGGTGCGGCGCGCAGCCACTGCGGGAGCCAGGGGACCGGCCGCGGGCGTCGGGAGCTGGTGAGGCGCAGAGGGGGCTCCCGCCCCTCCAGGGCTGCAGCGCCAGGTCCCTCCTGCCCCCGCGGAGGCCTCGGCGTCCGGGGTCCGTCGCCTTCGCCCACGAAGGTCCAGCTCGAGGCTCCCGCCGCGCCCTCTGTCCGGGGGCCCCGCGCAAGGACGGTGCCACTAGGCCCGGGCGCCTGCCCACGCGGGAGGCTCGCGCTCAGAAGCGGGCGCTCGGGGCTCGGGGCTGGCCCCCGGTGCCCCCGGCACCCCCGTCCCAGGCGGGCGCGCCCGGGCCATGGAGCTGGCGGCCGGCAATCTGAGCGACGGGAACGCGAGCGGGCCCGCGCCGCGCGCCCCGGAGCCGCCGCCGCTCTTCGGCACCGGCGTGGAGAACTTGGTCACGCTGGTGGTGTTCGGCCTGATCTTCGCGCTCGGCGTGCTGGGCAACAGCCTGGTGATCGCCGTGCTGGCGCGCAGCACGCCGGGCAAGCCGCGCAGCACCACCAGCCTGTTCATCCTGAACCTGAGCGTCGCCGACCTGGCCTACCTGCTGTTCTGCGTGCCCTTCCAGGCCACGGTGTACGCGCTGCCCACCTGGGTGTGGGGCGCCTTCATCTGCAAGTTCATCCACTACTTCTTCACGGTGTCCATGCTCGTCAGCATCTTCACCCTGGCCGCGATGTCCGTGGACCGCTACGTGGCCATCGTGCACTCGCGGCGCTCGTCCTCCCTGCGGGTGTCCCGCAACGCGCTGCTGGGCGTGGGCGGCATCTGGGCGCTGTCCATCCTCATGGCCTCGCCCGTGGCGTACCACCAGCGCCTCTTCCACCGGGACGTCAGCAACCAGACCTTCTGCTGGGAGGACTGGCCCAACCAGCGCCACAAGAAAGCCTACGTGGTGGGCACGTTCGTCTTCGGCTACGTGCTGCCGCTTCTGCTCATCTGCTTCTGCTATGCCAAGGTGGGCGCGGGCGGCGGGCGGCGGGCCCCGTGTGTCCCCAGCGTCCCCGTGTGTCCCCACGCCCCTTGCGGAGCCCCGCAGCAGCCCCGCCCCTCGCCATCGCCGCGTTGAGAAAGGTCCCACTGCAACGTGCGGTCGCCTCACCTTTGGACTGAGGGTTTGAGGTTGCCGGGAAAGTTACCTGGAGTTTGGGGGACGCTGGGAAAGTTTTGCAGGTCCCTTCGCGGACGTCCCGCCTCTCCTCCCCCTGCTGGCCACAGCAGCTGCAGCCGAGCTTGTCCTGGCAGGAGGCGGGAGAGGAGAACCCCACTCAGTTTTAGCAGCTCCCCCCATCAGCCTGCTGCGTGACAGCTGAGTCGCGGGGAGGCCGGGTCACTGAGCGCGCGGGCCCTTTGCCAGGGTGGCTGTTCCCCATCGCCTTCTGCCCAGCACTCAGCTGGGACTTGAGGGGGCCACTCCGCTGAGGTCCCCTTCCCGCGGGGCACACAGGAGGCTCTGTGAAGCCACTGCTCCTGGCGACAGAGCTTCAGTTTTATTTCACACACAAGTCTAGCTTTATAAACCCAGTGGTAAAAGCATTTCTTCAGAGTCCTGCCCAGAGTCTGCAGAGAACTTGGGATGGACGGGTTTCCCCTTTCAGTCCTCTTTATGGAGGTCGTGTAAACAGTAGGCACGTCTGAACCCCTGACTGTGGGGAGACCTAGTGTTGTCACATCTGGTCCAGCCTCCCTGGACCTACTTACTGAGAAATCCTTCTTCCTGTCCCTTCACATCGCCCAGCAGAGCTCAGCACTGTGCATGCTCTCTTTCACCCATAGCTGGTGGGTTTGAAGATTTCCTAGTGATCAAAAAGCCTTAAACGGTTACACCACTTGTTTATATCCAGTAATAAAGAGCCTAATAACCTCGTGACCGTGACCCATGGGGTCCCCAGCACACTCTCTGGGAGTGCCCTCATCGTCAGGAAGACACCCTTGTGACCACATTCTGAAATATCCACCAATTTATCTCCACCTCTCTGTCGCTCGTTCTGTTTCTGATAAGCCTGTGACCTTGGGGCCCTGAAAAACCAGCGAATGTAGAATAGTAGTTTCTTACATTCAATTTAGAAAGTATTTTTCCCAGCAAAATGTTTAATAGAAGCCCCTGGCGTTTGCGCACCCCACCCCCCACATCACCTATGCACTTATATCTATGCTGATCGGTAACACTAGTTTTGGATATTATCTGAAAGGATGGCCTGTGTCCAATGGTAGGGAATTTGGAAACTAACTCTCCCTTAGGTCTGTGGGGAATGGCTGGTCTGTTCACTTGGTCTCTGCTGATGCACAAGCTTTTCTGCACTGCACAGTGGTCTGGTATGTGCACTGTCTCGTTCAGCCTGCACAGCAACCCCGCGGCTGGAGCTCTCGTCCCTGTTTTATTGAGAAGAAAACAGGGTGTGGAGGAGTGAAACAACTGAGTCAGATGAGGACGCTGGACATGGTTCAGGAAGGGTTTCACTGCAGGGACCCCCGCCTCCTGAGGGAGGGGGAAGTTGGTGAAGGCCTTAGGGACATGCAGCTTGGAACAAGAGGGATTCTTAAAATAGTGCCTCTTAATTCAAAATTACATAAATTAGAACCAAAGCATACCCTTCCTTCATTTCCCCAAAAGTCTTTCAGTCTTCTTAATGGAAATGACAAGGTCAAGTTTTAGGAATAAATCAGGCTACATTTCTATCATTTGAGAATTTATAAGTCACTCAGAGAACAAAGTTCAAAAGTGTTTTTTATTTTTAAATTCAATGAATACGTGATCACTGGGATATTTTTACATGGAAATAGTTTGCTATTAAGCATAACTGGAAATTTCTTTGGAATTCAAAGTAATGTATGCAAATCCATTTCAGGGTTTGAAGAGTGGAGATAAAAATTGATTTCAAGTTGCTTTTGTTTAGTTCAGCCATTAAGCATAGGTGGCATGCCTCCCCCCCCCCACCGCCAAGTTCCCCCACATCCCCAGGGATTCTGATGGTCCTGGTGAGCTCATCCCAGGTGTGAGTACAGGCTTCCTACACGCAGTCCTAATGCACACAACAGTGCAGAAATGTCACCGTGTCATCATCATTGCCTTCTAAAGAAACGCAGTCATGACCCATCACGACACTACTTTCTTTCTCCCTTTGATGACAAACCTCTGGGATGCACCATAATATATTAATATGTGTGCAATACGTGGGCTATTAAATAAAAGAGAGCTAAGAACAATACACTTGGGTTATTTTCTCCATTAACCACTCAACATTCTGTAGGTGTTTTGAAGTGACTAGATATGATCCAACAGTTTGCTGAAGGAATGAAGAGACCCCCTGGACACATGAGGAAGCAGATGATGTTTCATTTTTCTGCTTTTACTTCATCTCCAGGAGTCCCTCTTGGATTTTGTTTGGCTGCCTCTCCCTTGTTTTCTCCTCTGTCCATTACTCTCAGTGGCCAGTGAGCTATGGTCTCCTGGGAAGCCTGCCACCAAGGAGCCTCGCCAGGCCTGTCCTCTCCAGGCAGGGTCCTGTTTCCAGCTCTTTTGTTCCCCTTTGAAAGACTTTCTCATTTACGCCTGCAAAAGCTCCTCTTTTATCTTTGCCTTCCATCCAATTTATGGTACCCCAATTTCTGTTGGCAAAACAGTAACCTAAGCCATTGTCGGTGTATTGAGGGTGATCCCAAATGCTGCTGTAGCAAGTGAAAGCACGTCTTCTAGACAACGCTAAGCCCCGTGGGAAATGAAAAGTATTTAGTAAAGTTGGGAACTGGAGTCAGGAATTCCCACTGCAGTGATGTCCGCTTAATCTGGGTTTCCCAGATTAGTGTGACTGGGAAGTGCTACATGGAACAGGTTTCTGAAATAAGCCCACTTCTATGAAATTATGTCCATGTGCCTGCTAGTGGGAAACAAAGATGGGGCTGGAATGGGGCTTCAAATTCTTGGCGAGATTTGCTCAGCAATTGGTGGACAATCCAAATTCTTGGTCATTGAGAGGTGGATTTTCCTCCGATTTTCACTCAGTGGGATATAAAAATGAAATCAGATACCAGTGTGCTGTATATGCAATCAATCGTCTTGGACTGTTGTGATTTCCTATGCTATATAACCAGATCCCACATCATTTCTCCTGACTATACACTGGCCAGAGGACACAAAAGTCGTGTCTCTGATGAATGGAGCCAGTGTCTTTCCAGGAGACTCCCTGACAGGGATACTGACTGTCCACCTTGCTAAACAGTCTATAGATCAGAAGTGAGGCTGATTTCCCCAAGTGCAGGCTGTCTGAGAGCACAGCTTACTGGGTAGGGTTTGAAGAAAGAAAGAGGCCTGATGGGTAGAAATTTGCCTTAAGGACACGTACAGCAGAGATAGCCCCCAAAGGGAAAACAGAAGGATCAAACTAAAGCAAACGCTGGCCATGGGGGAACTATCTATCTGGTTATATCGGCCTTGTTTGCCCACCTGCCTCCTTTCCCCATCAGGCAGGGAGGGAGGCCTCTAGCTTCTGCATGTACCTAGGATTTAACATTGTGTCCAGCACATATAGGGACTTGCTGATTGTTAAGATGTAGAATCTCGGGAGAAGTCAAGCGAGAAGAAGACCAACAAGGGTAGGTATCGGTGTGGCTCCTTCTGGACGAAAGCCCACAGGTGCCCATCCCAGAATGCTCTGCATACAGAAGCTCTGACTGCAAACTGCCCCTGGGTACAGACGTGGTTGGCAATTCATACTTGTTATTTTATAACTTTAGGTAAACTTCAATTTGAATGATTTTGTAAAGAACAGTATTCCCATTTCAGAATGTCAAGAACTGTCAATGCAAAGTAGACAATGAATTGTGGGATATGAGGCAAACTGGTTTTATTAGTCTGTGTTTTTCAGGTCCTTAATTATTTGCATAAAAAGTTGAAGAACATGTCCAAGAAGTCAGAAGCATCCAAGAAAAAGGTAATATTCACGTATATATATTATCTATGGCACAGTTTGCAGTTTAGATTACTTTTATTTTTAATTGTCCTCATATCCATCCAATGCTTGTGAAGTTTCAGTTCCTTGGTACCAATGTTTGAAGTGACCTCTTACCCTCAGGCACAGGGAAGGGACAGACAGCCAGCTCTGGAGGGCAATGCAGGGCACCATTTGTGCGTTAACATTTACGTGGAGGTTTGGGGAGGTGAGGAAACGTGTGTTTGGGTTCCGAGCTGCTTTAGGAGGGTGTAGGTTGGTTGAGACAGAGTGTAGAGTTGCTGACACCATAATTTGCATGAAACTATACTCATTTTATTGTGTATTTACCATCTCTGATGTGATTCCAGAAGGCCCTGGCTCAACTGTCTTTTGAGAGAACACTGTGGAGATCTTTCCTTTATGCTCCGGAAGCAGACACACTGTCCTCTCTTCCTCCTAGACTTGAACTGGTGTCGGCTCAGAGGGGAGACAATTACAGACGGGAGGCAGCTCCAAGGCGAATTCTACTGTCTGTAATTGTCTTTCTCATCACACATATCCTGATTTAGACACGCTTCTCCTGAGTAATGTTAAAGCAGCCGATGGCCTGCTATTGATCGCATTTCACAGTCTGAGGAAAAGCCTGTTCATAAATGAGGATGAGTTTAGCTCTTATTCAGACAATATCTGTATAATTGCGGAGTTTCGAAAGTAGAATGAGATTAGGGAGGAAGACAGGATAAGCAGACATTGCTACCCACAAATATTAGATATAACATCTTAAAATACATTGTTTTTCCTTCTAAATATTTATTATGATGAATGATACGATTTGCAGAAATTATAGTTTAACACTTAAACAAAGCACAGCTCTTCCTGACTTTCTTCATTTATAAACAGTGATGTGGCTGAAAACACACCAGTTCCCAGAGTCGATGAGAAGAAACGTAGAGAGTTGGTTAAAAAGCACACCAGTTAGCTGGTATTTGGAATACAGTCAGTTTTGGGGACAACTGACTAAAAACAAACGGCGCCACATAAACAACACCACGTAGGTTTTATTTCTAGCCTACCGATCCCTCTTCACGGCAGCTGACAAAGTGCGAGGCGGTGTGACAGCTGGTGTTTCCCGCCAGTTTTCAATGACGTGTAGTTATCCTGGAGTTTTTCCAGTTTTAGTCTATCTCTTAGTTTGCCGCCTGAGCCACACTTGTCGTCTCCAAGAAAATGTCTCATGGGAAACAATTAGGGATTGCTTACACTCTCTGCTTGGACACGCGCCCTCCGCAGGGCTCATGACCCTGGGGCTCTGGGAGCAACCGACACCGCAGAAGCGAGGAAGCGTGCTAGTCACGCAAAGGGAGAGGTTAACGTCCGTGGGGAGCGAGGGGCTGGCTGAGTTTTGAGGAGGTGACGGAAGTGACGCCATTAATACATGACACAACTTATGATGGCTGCAAAAGACTGCATGCTTACCAAGAGGCATGGAAGAAAACATGTCTTTAACAATAGATGGATCTTATTTGTATGCCGTGACTACTTTTAGTCGCTACGTTTGAAAAGTGTTGGACAGAAATTGTGCAAGTCTCAGAGAGGAACGCAGTGGTGAAGAGAATGAAAATAAGTCTCATAAGAAGGGACGAGAAAAGCCTCTATTTTGTTTTACAACAAAGGTGCGGAGTGGAGATTAGTGATGAGTTTTATAGGTGTGCATATGTATGTGTGTGCATATATGTGTGCACATGCGTGGATATATACGTGTGTGTGCAAATGTACTTCTTACCCTAGGAGAAGGTTTCGGCATTTGGAGGCAGGAAGTGGAGTTTCTCTTGCATTCTCACAGCCTCTGACCCTTCATGGCCACTGGACAGATGTCAGACCTCTTTTCATATATTTTTATTGCCTCCTTGTTTGCATAGAACAAATAAAGTGCGGTGCTGGTGTGTGTGTGTACATGTGTAAGAAAGACAGCTGTCAGGTGCAGGGGAGGGGTAAGGCGAGGGAATGGGAAGAGAGAGAAGAGGAGAAAAGAGGCCTCAGAGGGCGTGAGGGAGTGAGTGGGGGTGGGGACCAGCGAGCCAGGGCAGGTGGTAGAGTGAGCCTGAAGGCACAGGATGGGCGGCTCAATGCCCTGGTACCGTCTCAGCCTAGAACCTGCTGCACAGACAGGGTCGCTGTTTGCTGGTTAGTGGCTCCATGTGACACAGATGGTGACAGTTCCCTCGTTTCAGCTTCACTTGTTTCCGCTCCTCCCTGCAGTGGCCCTCAGGGTCCATCCATGTAAGGGCTCCCAAAACAGGCTCTTACCGTAGTACCCCGCGGTGACAAACGAGCTGAGCTGTCATCCTGCACGTTGGGGACTTACAGAAGAAGGCCATTTCTACTGCAGAAACAGCAGTGACCACAGTGTAGAGCCCTATGCTTGATTAAGAGCTTTGCTCAAGTCCTGACAGACACAAAGGGATGTTTGCTGGCCCAAGGCTGACCCGGTGCCAAAACAACGTGCTTATATAATCTCTGGATGACTTCAGAATGGGACACACATCTGTACTGGATGGTCCCTTCCATGGGGAAACTAGAGACAGGCCCTCTTGGTACCCTATTAACCACTGGGCTCTTTCAACAGCCGCTTTCCCTCTGGCTTGGAGTAATCCAGCAAGCTTTTTGGCTGTCATTTATACAATTTACAGTGTTTTTCATCACTCTCATCTTTCAGTCGCTTTTTCTCTTTCTAGCCACGTTCCATTAGACATATTGTGAGATAAGGTCTTTAAAGAAAAATCCAGGTGTGTCAGATGACTTGAAAAAGAGCATCTCACAGGATAAAGGGAGATGGATATTATTCAGATACTGCTGGCATAAGGAGCTGAAAGCAAGCTAATGAAGGGAAGAGATTCAGTATGTAACTGAGATGATGGCTTTTCTCTGTCAGAAGATACCGTGATTCTCCACGTGGACAGCTGAGGACAGTAGCAGATACTCTGCAGATAATTCCATCTCTGATTGGGGCCAATGCTACTGTAGGAAATGACACAAAATCTGTAAGAAATTAGAAAGTCAGCCTTGTTCTCTGCAAAGGAGGTTTCTTTGCTGACCTAACATTTCAGACAGAAAGACAGGGAACGGATTTTCCAAGGCTTTCTGAGGACCATGCCTGGATCAGCCTCAAGGGTTATTGATAGTGAGGGGACACATTTGTCTGTAACTTGAGGAGGGCAAGTTCCTTTGCTTTTGTTGGGGCTTTTCTCAGTGGTTCTCCAAACACCTGAGCTTTTCACAAAGGCCAATTCTGGGGTCACTATCACCATCTGAGTGGGGGTGAGGTCTAGATACCTGAATTCTGAAACACGGTGCCCTGGGCCGTGATGAGCATGGATCTGCTTCAATCCCATAGTTGGGGTTTGTACGACGTGTTCTTTTGACCAAAACCTTTACGTTGGACCCGACACACGAGCAACGATGGATGGTGTTCTGCTCTTACCCTCCCCCCTGGCTTTTCAGTTCCTGGGCCTGGAGGAGACATGAAGAACATCACCTACTGTGTGTGGCTGGCCCATGGACGCAGGAACTGTGCCCACCCCCGAGACTGCCCACGGATGGAGGGCAGACGCCAGGGCCCGCGTGTGGGCGCTGAGCGTGTACTGCCCAACAGAAATGCCCTGTGTGGGGCTGAGCCCCTGTGAGACGGGAAAGAGAGGGGCCCTGCAGACACCTGGCTAGGGGCACAGGCTCCCAGATCAGCGCTCTGTTTAATTCTTTTGGGAACAGCCCTAGATAAATAGCAGGGTTTATGTAAGCATTCTTTCTTCATATTTATATTGTAAATTGTAATCTAGTCACATTTCAAAGCTACAGGTAGACCAAGAAAAATAATGTTGTTTATACCTCTGAGAAGACCGTGGGATTAAGAAAAATAAAAGTGTGAAGATTTAATGAACTGCAAACCCGCAGCAGCAGACACTCCCGAGACAACGCCCCACATTTACAGAACGCTGCCGTTTCCTCTGCGTCCAGATACCACAGGGATCTCATCAATAAGCTGGGCTCTATTTCTGCCTTAAGCTGGGTACTTGGTGAGAGCGTCCTACAAGAAGCTGTTTTCTTTTGAACACAGAGAGTATTCATTTTGTGAAGCGGAGAGATGGTCTTATTGTCTTCGGAAAACGGTGATTTTCTGTTCGATTTGTGGGTATAATTACCTCTGGATGGTTTTGGTTCAGCAACCTGCACTGATGGAGAAATGGATTGATAGCAGACACCCCGTAACATGTGTGAGCCGATGACTTGTTTCCTTTGTGCGTCATGTAGTAAGCAGCTATGATATGTGACCCTGCCACCTTGTTGTCAGGTGACGCCGGGGTTTTTTACATGTTTAAGTGGGGTGGGCAAAGTTTGGGGGTCATTGTCTTCACAGACAAGGAAGTCAGGGCTCAGGGGGTTACACCATTTCTCGAAGGTCGTGCAACCAGCTTATGGTTGATGTCAGCCAGGCTTCTGCACAACCCCCAGTGCCTTTCGGTAGTGAGCTGAACTCTCGTGTCCTGCCCTCTGACCAGTGCGTTGGTGCTGGCTTTGACCTGAAGTCTGACTGTCTCTTCCACCAGGTGTACTGCAGCCTGGTACACACTTCCTGCCTTCCCACCCTCTCTGCTAGACTTGCACCCACATCTCAGTTTGCTACCCAGCATCGAGCCTTCCAGAGCTGGGTCCTACTCGTGGTATCCTGGGTGTTCTTTTCTGTCACAGGAAGAGTCTAATTCATCACAAGTACTAGAAAGGTCATTTCTCGCGTGGGAATGTCCCCATAGCTGTGTGGAGGTGGGACGCTGTCTGCCCACCTGACATGCAGCACAGTGGAAGGGCCCCGTTTTTCACAGGGAATTGTGGTGTAGCCGTGATTTCTCCGTCCTGAAATGCCCTTCTAGTGTCTTCTTCCTTCAGTGTGAAGTCATTGGGAAATGAGCCTCAAGAACTTGTGTTCATCTTCTTCCTTCCGTTTCTCTTCTTTCCTCCCAACTTTGCTTCCCTCGATTCCTGGATTATGGTCAGGATTATTTCTGGATAGAAGGGAAATAGACTGATAGCTGGCAGGTAAATCTTACACTCCACTCTCGGGCTATGGCCGGAAGATGGGGGAAAGCTACAGCCTACGCTTTCCTGTCTGAGATGTGCAGTAAGGCCGTGGTTCAAACATTCGTGCGTCCACCCCACAAATCCAAGCGCACTCTTAAAACAGTACAACCTGGACTAAATCTGAGAAAAAAGAGGGGTCACTTGCTTCCTAGCCTTCAGGCAAGGTGAAGTATGTCTCATGGCCAGGTGCTTCCTCCCACAAGGAGGAGACCCCCTGAGGAGGAGAAGTGGGGAGCTGAAGCGTCTGTGGGGGCTGGGGAAATGTGCTGCACGCCTTTGGTCCTCTGTGGGCGTTTACTGCTCACATGGCCAGCACAACGCTTGTTCCACGGACAGCACTGGGTAAGAGGCAGAGTGGGATGGAGGTCAGGGGCTACCAAGATTGCGGCCATTCTTGCCCTTGGTCGGATCTGTTGGGATCCTGGCTTTGGGATCACGCAGAACTGGCTTCCATCTCTAGCTTTGCGTTGAAACTGTGGGACAGTAGGCACTTGTCTTCACCTTTCTGAGTCTCGGCTTCCTCATCGACAACCCACGGATCACTTGCAGGTCCTCTCCATGGGGTGTCGGGGGACTGAGTGAAGAACGGGAAGCCCGGGTCACCCACTGTCCACTGTTACTGCTGCACTGCGTCCTGGTTCTGCCTCATCACCGGCCATCCAGGCCCTGTTGGTTCCTGAGCTGCACTTGCTGGGGGGAACGGGGTGGGGGCAATCTTTGAAGGAAGGAAGCAGCTAATTGCTTTGCATTTTATTGTTTGAAAATATGAACAGACAACCATCTTTGGACCGAATCCACAGAGACGGAGTTTTCAGGGAATCACGTTAGCTCCCTAGTTGCTTCCTTTCACATGTACCAAACAGGCAGTGAGAAAACAGGCGAAAGCGAGTGGCGTAAGGCTTGACTCCAGCTCTTGGGCTTTGCAGCCCCACAGGAGGTAACGTGCCTGTTCATGATGCTGGGGGCAGAGGAAGCAGGAGGGCGCCTGGGGCACAGGGTAGGGTCCTTATTAGGGGAGACTTCGTCCCGTCACCTGCTCAGCACGGACCCTCACACGTACACACAGCCCTGCCTCTGCTTTCCAGGAGTTTCTGACAGAGGGTTAAGATGCAAGCACACTGGCTCGTTGGTCTGCAGGCAGAAGCAGAAGTGGCTCTCCTGTCTATAACTTGCCAAAGGTTAAGGAGGAGAAATTAAATGTGAACAGGTCTGCTGAGGTGACTGCTTGAAGCAGGATTCAAAGGCTCTTGGGAGCTGCCTCCCTGGGGAAGGCTTCTCAGGGGTGTCCAGTGTCAGAGCTCGGGGTTGTATGTGACAGTGTTAACGCCAGATGTTCCCATTTCTGTGATGCAAAGCACATTCCCGTCATCCACACGCATTTCACACACGTGACAGATTTTCCTGTGGAAGGTCCTGGCAGGTCCCAAAGAAGTTTGAACAAAACTATTATGCGACAGGAAAACCAACACTTAATACAGATATACAATCTGTTTGATCCCATGAAAATATACACAGAATGTGTTAGGAGGTGCCTTAGGATGCTGCATTCTTTTCCTGTCCTGACTGACTTCTCTTTCCCCTCCTCCCCACCCTCTTCGCCCCTCCCCCTCCCAGACAGCACAGACGGTCCTGGTGGTGGTCGTGGTTTTTGGGATCTCCTGGCTGCCCCACCACATCATCCATCTCTGGGCTGAGTTTGGAGTGTTCCCACTGACGCCTGCCTCCTTCCTCTTCAGAATCCTGGCCCACTGCCTGGCGTACAGCAATTCCTCGGTGAATCCTATCATATACGGATTTCTCTCTGAAAACTTCAGGAAAGCCTATAAGCAAGTGTTCAAGTGCCACCTGCGCCATGAGTCACCTCTCAATGACACTAAAGAAAATAAAAGTCAAATCGACACCCCACCTTCAACCCATTGTACTCACGTGTGAAGAAAGACACATCAGAGCACTCACATGGTAGATTCCGTACACGTGGGCCAGACACTGAAAAGTACAGTGAGGAATTACGCAAGGCTGCACCTTGTTATCTTAGCAACAGTTCATGTTATTTTAATTAAATTCCACTTGTGTTTATAAGGTAGGTTCATCCATTTAGGAAACCCCTAGGTACATGAAGATTATTTTAAAATTCTATTTAAAAAAAGGAAATGCTGCATAGTTTTATGCCTCTTGAGAAATGAAAGGTTAATAGAATTCCATAGATACGTTCAATTCTTCATAGAATAAGGACCTATAAATATGGTCAGGAATATTTACAATCTACGCTCAGAAGCAGATTTATTTATAAAAACAATTTATGCTTCAGCTCTCCAATTTTAAGAAAAGCAGTAATACTATAAACTCCACGTTTAAACACATGATCATGGACACCCACTGACCATTTTACTAGAATTTTATTTTTGTGGTCATTCGTATGAAGGGACATCTAATCAGTGGAAACAGGTCTTTGCCAAGTTAATTTGCACACACACACACCTGCTTCTGGTCCGGAACAGAGCACGGGCTGCTGCAGGTGTGCTGCATCCATCTGTGCTCGGGAGGTCCTTCAGTGAGTGCATCTCAGGAGGTCAGCCAAGGTCAAGGCAGAGACCCAAGGCCCTTACTCAAGGGCACTGCCCTGTGAGACGTACCCTGTCAACTTAAGCTTCATAGAGTTGACTGGAAAACAAGGAAAAAAGCCAAGTACAACTTTTCTAATAGTGGAAGCTGTGAACAAGCTTTTGAAAATGAAACTAGGCATTAAAATGATATACAGAGGGTGCCAAAAATGTATATACATTTTTTAAAAAAGAAAAAGCTCTATTAAAATTGTTATACTCATTATACACCGATAACAAAAGATGAATACAAGTCATGTGTATACCTTTTTTTGGCACCCTCGGTATATGCTTGGCGGATACCTTAGCTACATCTGGAATGAAACCTACCCCAAAAGAGAGAATTAGAAAAAATGTGAGGGAGGATGATGGTGGATCATAAATTTTATGGGGCCTAGGAAGAGTCAGAACTCAGTACGTCACGTGAGATAGTGATGCTAGGGGAGGAGGGTGAACTGAATATTTGAAGAAGACGAGTCTTGTGAATAGATACACCTAGGAAATCCTATCTTGTACAAAGAATGCTTTTTTCTTAATTTGTAATGATGTCTAATGCACATTTACCCCAAATATTACTCCCTCTGGAAATGTTAATATGGGGTTAAAATTATCACCACTTGAGTTTCACATGTAGTTTTCATGACAATTTTATGTTTATTCATGTTTACAAGGAGACAATGGTATGAAAAGATCAAATTATTCTATATTAGAAAATAATTTGCTGACTGCAAGACTGTGGTATCTTTTAGGAAAATACAAAAGCAGGAGGATTTTTAAAAAATGACTGTATAACATACACTTGTCAAATCAGGACTCCATAGGAAACATCAAATTTTAGCTCAACAAACTCATTATAAGTCTTTGCACTGTGACGTCTGTAGCTCAACAATTTATTTTCACTGATTATATTCCTGCAGCAAACACAGCTTACGTTTGCAACGGTTCTCTGGCTAGGCTAGGAGAAAATTGTTAGAGACGATGGGAAATCAAGAGCTTTCATGTTTGGTGGCCGGGGAAAGAAGCTGTGTATGACTATTTAAGTATTTGAAGGAAAAGCAGAAGTCCTACGCGTGGAACATTTTTTGCACTTCATGCAAACCCAGCGGCAGATACACCTTCTCCTGACAACGAAGCCTCCTGTGCTTTGCGGAACTGGAGGTGTCATTTCAAAGCCACAGCAGCTGCTGTGTGTGACTCTTTAGCTGCACAGAGGGGCCTCCTGGTGGCCTCCGGACTTGCATGGATGAGAATAACTTCCTGCACCCTGGGCGGCTGTCCCCTGTTCGCCTCTCTGATTCCTACGCACACCAATGGAAGTATTAAAAAGAATGCTGCTATCTTCTAAGACGCATTGCAAATGCGCTTCCAGGATGCATTTGCCCATGTCTTTCTTCTGCTCCCTCCGGGATGCTGTGGGCATGAGGCTCAGTACTGGAGGGATAGCTGACCTGCCGACCCCAGGTGTTCCGAGTGTCAATGCAAATCGCTTCATTTCATAGTCAGGTGGGTTGTCCTTCCTTCCCATCATTGCTTCAATCAGAGTTTAACTTGTTTCTTCTACAGTGAGTTTTGATATGATGATAACGTAGGTCCTGCAAGGATCTCAACCTGTAAAGTTTTCTGAACACAGAGTTCCAGAAGAACTTATAGCAGACTCATTACCCCGAGAAGTGTTGGGGCACGCCTGCCAATCTGGGTTGCTACTTTCCTGGTACTGTATAGAGTCCATATGTCCTGATACTGACCACTCGGAACCGTGGTACAGCAGACAGTTGCATTTGCTGGGTGTCTCAGACGCATTGACACAGCACATTAATAATGTACAGAATTAATGTGACCACTCCAGAAGCACCTTCTCTTCCTGCTGGAAGTACAGAAGTTCTCCCCACCGCATGCGTCATCCTCCTGCAGCCAGGCTCCAGGAGAAACACTGCATGTGCATTTGAAGTCAAGCTGCCTGAAAACCTGGGTTTTCAGTGAACTTCAAAGAAAATCAATGCCTTCTACTCAGATTTGGCTGCCTTGGTGCCCCAAGGCAGCTGTTATTTTTCTGGGCCTTTTTATTTCACATAGGGAGACAGGCTCTGGGATATTTAAATGCTCGCTGTTTCTTATGTATAAGCAACGATTTCCATTTCCTACTGCTAAATAGTGATGTGGTGGGCAAAGCTGTTTCTCCTATTTCCCCCGCAGATATCTTAGAGAGATTCTCTCTCTGCTGTTCTGACTTGTTTGTGCTCAGCAGCGTGGGAAATGATGCCATTTTCTGAACATTTTAGGTAAACTTTTGCTGTTGATGAGCTTGTTCTCCAGCTCCCATTGGAAGGAAACCACCATTTCCTTCACCCCTGCCCCAGCCTCCAACCTCTGTGCTTGTCTCTTCCAACTCCCTTCTCTCCCGAGCTCCCTGCTCTGGCAGTCCCCACCGTAAGATTCCTCCTCCTCCTCAGATAGAAGCGGTTAGAGCGGGAGGAGGGAGAGATGATGGCTGAGCTGCATGACTCATCACCACTAAGGCTTCCGTGACTCAACTCCGAATCGTGGCGCAGCAGACAATTGCATTTGCTGGGTGTCTCAGATGCACTGACACAGCACATTAATAACCCCCATATGTTAATTGAACCCCAAGGTCAGGTTTGTTCTGAGCAGGAGATGAGAACTCATCTAAGCACCGTCTCCGTCCCCCCAGAGCCATAGTTTACTGCGAGTTCCAAAGGGCTCACAGGTATCACTGAAGCAGCGTTACCCTGAGAAAAATGGCCTGTTGTGTAACTCCCCTGTTCCTGCTTAAAGGACTTATTGCACATAAACCACGTAGTCATGAAATTGGGCATCTATATCGATGTGTTCATTTTCTCTGCAAACTTATCGTCTGAAATTTGTAAATTTTGGTCTACACTGGTTGCAACTATCTCCCAGGGTTTACATTTGTAAGTGGCTTTCTATTTAAGGTAGTTATAGTTTGCTTGGCCATTGAAAATATGTTGCATGTTAAGTTATTTGTCACGTAGATGTTAGTGACTTGTTTATCTAATGACCTGTTTGTTTGTAAAAAGCTATACATAGTAAGAGTGGGTGGGCTAAAATGCTGATGGTTATTTGTTGTCTTTGAAAGAAAAGAATTACAAGATGGTCATGTTATCTGATTCTAACTTATTTCGTATTTTAATAATTCCTCTTTTGGAAGTGGAAAGGTTCAGCCTGAACAGTTTAGAGTGCTCCGACGTGGGCTGAGTCCAGGGCCAGCCTGCCTATGGAGAGGGCCCCGTGTGTCCTAACGGTCTGGCAGGATGTTTTGTTTACTGTGAAGGTGCCACTGGTTCCAGAAGGTGGTTCCCTTGAGTTGCAGGTTCACTCACAGCCCCGTGTACCTTTGGCTACCGTGCTGGGTTCCCCAGCTCAGCACAGCTACCTACGAGGTTTGACAAGACCTTTCGAAATGCACACAGCCCCAGGCTTTGCTTTCAGCTAAGCTCCTCACTGCTGCTCCTGGGCGCAGGCTCCAGCCACCACAGCCTTTGTTCACTAGCTTCTGAGCCCTGGGGTCCTGTTCTGAGTGCAGCCATGGTGACATGGGTCACCTGGGGAGTGTGAGCAGGCAGGTAAGCTGCTGAGTTGCCATTGACTTTTGTAGACACTGTGGGAATAAGCTTAGCTGGACTTGCTCTCCGGCTGTTTTCATGTGGGCTAAGTTTGCTGTAGTCAGATGATTGTACGAAGAGCACATCTGCTAGTTAAAGCTTTTGTTGTTACTTTGGGGTGGATCACCTCATCCTCTTTGCTGGGGAACAGACTCCTGAATACTCAAAGTATGTTGTGTCTGTCCCAATTCTCAGCGGTTAGAAGCGTCAGCGTGAAGACAGCCAGCTGCTCAGGGCTTGGGGCTGGTGGGCATCATGCCGCCGTGGAGGGCTGCTAATTGTGGCAACTCCTCTGGGGAGACCCGGGCAGGTAAATGGGCTGCCCTTCATCCATCATCTGTCATGAGTGGAGGTGACATCTAGGAGGGGACCCTGGGGCACAGATCAACGGCCAGTGAAAGAACCAGAGTGATCAGGGCTCCTGTCACTTCACTTGTCATCACAAGTATTGCCGGTTAGACGGCATGTCTTTCTAGAAGCAGCAGAGGTCCAGGAAAGCAGAGGTGGGAGGGCCCACGTTGATTTGCAGTGGAGACGTTCCCATTTTGTTAGAAGAAAAAAAATCAGCTTGAACTGAGAGGAGCCCCTGAGACTCTGTCCACTGAGAGCATGGTTCTCAAACGCACCAGCATGGATCGCATGGAGAGCTGGTTCAAACACCTTCAGAATTTCTGACTCAGGAGACCTGAGTGGGGGCCCTCAGTCTGCCTTTCTAACAGGCTCTTTGCTGACACTGATGCTGCTGGTCCAGGGACCACAGGTCTGGACGTGGAACCCAGGTACTTTTTAAGGCCTCCAGGAGCCAGAGTTAGAGCCACTCCTGCTGAGGAGACGGCCCTTTACAAGTCCAAACCTCTATGGTTCTGTGAAAAACCTTTGCTTATATGGCATCCAAATCATGTGGATATTTATGTTTTACACTGATCAGGTTCATAGTACATCTGTTCAACTATTTCAATACGCTAGCGACAGAAATGAGAATGTTTTCAACAGTCTGAAGGACTTTGATTAACTCCATACAAGGGTTTCAGAGATCATCATAAATTTTTCCTTCAAAAAAATAAATCAAAAAATTGGTGGGAAGAGCACCTCTATATTCAATGATCCCTTCAAAATGTAGAGGGATAAATATAATGGCCAAAATTGTCACATGTGGATTTTGGAACTCGATGTTTGTATTCATTGTATGCATGTGTTTCTGTGGTTGCTAACTTTTAACTACATTATTATCTCTAAGAGATAAATGTAACTTCTTCTGTGTTTAAAGATTTTCAATCAAATATATCCTGATAACATAGTAGTGCAGATAAGGAAGACACTCTCTGTATATTGTGTTTTTATTTTACTAATGTGATCGCCGAAACAGGTTATACAAGTAATGCCGAGCACAGGTCTCACACCAGATGCTGTTACAATTGTTCTCTAGGGTCTGCCTCTCTAACACTTGTCTTACCGTTGGTGAATTTTGCATGGATATCACTTAGCATGAATACCGGTAAACTTGCAAAGCTAAAACTCAAAATTAAGAGCTTATATTAATCCACTTAGTAGCAAGTACAGTCCTTCTACTCACCCTCCCTCTGTGTTCTGCATGAAATCCAGCTGGAATTTGGGATTTGGTCCAACTTGCTTGACTTGAAAATAAAATGTGTGCTTCATTCTTGTTTATGACTATGTCATTTTCAAGCAAAGTGTAATTGCACCATTTGTAAGGCATTTCCTAAAGTATAGGCACACTGCACAAGGTTGTTGAATGAAGTTAGTTTCACTCTTATTGGGAGCCATCATGGAAAATACGGATGAATCATGTTGGTGGAAAATTGACACCCTTTCTGTAAATGTTTTCCTCCTCCTCCTCCTACTCCTTCTTCTCCTCCTTCTTCTGCGTCTCCCTCTCCTTCTCCTTCTTTTTCCTCTTCTTCTTTTCTCCTTTTTGTATTTTTAAAAAGAATACATCCCTATTATTTTTGTAAAATGACACAAAATTGCTACAAGAAATTATAAAGAAAATAAACATTCATCCAACATTTCATTATCAAGAAAGAGCCATCACTAAAATCTTCTAAACATCATTCTAGATATCTCTCCAATGAATATACATAAGAACCACGTTTGGAATGAAAAGATGGAGGGAAGTGACTTCTTCCAAAAGAAGCTGATTTTAAATTTTAAAAAGTGAAGGGCATTAGAGAAATACATACACGCAAGAAGTGATAAGTCACGTTCAGCAACTGGTAGCACCATGAAAGCCCTATTGCTTGGGAATTACTGATTCTCTCCTTTGTTGTGTTAAATCATACTTTAGTTCCAAATGTCCACTGAACTCACTGAGTGTCATAAATTTACTTGGTACTGTAAGTTTTTGACAGGTTTTATGGTTTTTATTTTGATGACATTTCCTGATGCCATGCTTTTGTTATTTTGTAAATAGAAAAATCCATGCCTTTTCATTAAGTTGTAGCCACCACAAGTGGAGTGTCCCCTGAGCTCCAGGATCTTAAAAATCAATGTCACTCTGCGACTCCCTCCTGCTCCACACAGGTCACCCACTGGCCTTTCAGGGCTTCTGACCTGCGTCTTTGCTAAGCTGCTCTTGGCACTCCGTCAGACTATTGATGTAAGAGGTTAGCAAACCCACGGGTGGTGCTGCAAGCCTGCTGCTCAGGCCACGTCAAGCTGTGTCACCACCACTGCTGGGCATGTGAACTAGCGGCTCATGATGGAGTCGTAGCTATAAAGCATTGTCTCGCTCAGAGCTGCTCAGTGGACTTGGTGTGCTGGCAGCTCACAGGTGACCGCCACAGCCCTGGTGTGTGGCGGTGGGAACAGCAAGGACAGGACGCACGCCCTTCTGGTGGTGCCTACCCTTCCTGGCCCGCATACGTGGCAAGCTTGGGATTCCGTCTGTCTGATGTGGGGCTATCCGTGCCTGTATCATACGGCTCTTACAGGGCACGCGTGTAACACCCCAGGCACAGCGATGCTAGTCAGTCAGTGTGAGGCCGGCGTGAGCCTGCTTGAGAAAGAGTATAGATCTCCGAGTCCTGCAAGTAGCATGGTGAGTGACAGGCTTATGTGAACACTTCCCCTCACCCACACTCCAGCCATCGCCTGTCCACAGCCCGCCTCAAAGCAGGGTCCTTCTGCCTTTTGTGATCGGGTGAAATATTTGGAACGCTGATGGGTGGGTTTGGGGGAGATGGACAGCGCCCAAGAGCAGGCAGGACTTTGTTCTGTGATGGCTGCACTTTCCATGGCCTGGGCGGCACTGCTCGGCACCTTCTTTATTTCAGGGGAAAAAATCAAATGATTTTATCAAGGACATGTGAAGATCGAGGCAGACCCAGAGCTGTGTTCTGTGTCTCCTGGTCATTGTGCTAGGACGTTTTTAACAAGCTGGCCTGAAGTACCATGTGTACTGAACAGAGCGGGATGCCTGTGGTACTGCTGGAGGGGTGAGGGCAAAAGAGACAGATAAAGGAGCGACTGTCACAGCTAACCCACCGTTATCACAGAGGGTTTCATGGTTTCAAGAGATAGAAGCCCAACTCAACCTGTTCAAGCAGTGCATGGTGGTGATGGTGACGATGACAGCAATGAAATAAAATATTGAAATGCAGGCATTTTACCATCAGGAGTCTGGGAAGCCCCAGGGGTGAGAGAGCTCCATGGAGAGGTTGTGCCTGGTGTTGTCTGGGTCTGTCCCTCATTCCCTCTTTCTGTACGTTACATGTCTCCATTTTGCTTCTTGCTCCAGTAAGCTTTTGGTCTCTGTGAGGAAACTGATTGCCATCAGTCCTAGACTTGTGTTTTCCAAAATTAATTAACAGCCATGGTAGAAAAAGTCCCAGAGAGGACACATGGAGGCTCGGTGTCAGCCTGGGTTACAGGGCTGTGAGCCCCACAGCTCAGGGACACCAGGACCCATTTCCTCCCTGGAAGCAGGGGGTGGGGAGGAGTGCACCCCAGTGGAAAACGGGGCACTATTACAAGGAGACAATTATTTAGGGGAGATTCTTATTTAAGACATTTTGCTATGGTGATTTTCCCTTCTTACTGAATAAATGGCCTTCAAAATAGCAGGTACATCATTTTCTCGACACCCCACTAAGTTATGTTCTTAAAAAACAATAACCCAAAAGGTCCCAGTCTAGTGGGTCATTAGCAGACACACGCTCCTTGCCAAACTAAAGTAAGGGCTGACAAAAGCCTGCACAAATACTTTGTTATGTATGCCACTTTCATATGTAGGCCACTTAAGGCAGATAAAATTCGGTCTCAGTGTCAACTTGAAATGAGACATCACATAACCACCTGCAAAACCTCAGGGTCGGACGTGAGGGTTATCTGGTCATGGTTCCTTCTGTCTTAGGAGTAGGATGCTGAAACCCTGCTGTGTCAGGAGTCTCTAAGACATTCAGCAAATTCCTGTTGGCTGTTTGTGAAGTGTCAGGCACGATGTGGTCACTGTGCTTACAGTGAGGCACGAACGCAGTGATTTCTGCCCTATGGAGCCCGTGGCCTAGCAGGAAGGCCAGGCCCAGTGCAGTGGTTGTCACTGGGAGACACGCAGGTCCAAGAACAGGTGCCCCAGCCTGGTCTCCTTCCTAATCAGAGTGAGCAGCTGTCAAGCGCAGGTGGGAGAGCCTTCACAGTGCAGAAGAAAGCTTGGGCTAAGACAGCAGGGGTTGATCGATGGCTCTGGGAGCAACAGGAAAGCATCCGCCTGTCAGATAGCACGACCGGAACATGGAAACACGAGGTGGCATGACATGAATTGGCTTTGCTGATGGCACGAGGCCAGTCCTGTGGGTTGGTGGGCCAGGGTCGGCACTCCCGAGTTCACTTCCCCTTTTTTTTGATTTTTGGTTTATTGGCTTTTGCATGTAAAACATCCTTGATTTTTCTTTAAGAGGTCAGGTTTGTTGTTAAATCCAGCTGCATACCTCTCAACAGGCCAATACTCGTGTCCCCACATCAAGGGGGCTTCAGCTGCCAAGACATCATCAAATTCCAAAGAGAGAAACTTTTCATTTTAAGGGAGGGAAATCCAGGTGTGGGAACAGCTAAGCTTAGTATATACCATCTGGGTATTCTTGAGTTCATTTCGTTTAGTAGTAAGATGTAGTGATACAGCAATGTTTCCAAAAACTATTGTCCTAACATTATGTTTCGAACGATCCACCACGAGTGATTCGTATGGAAACAGTCACTTCTTAAAATTCCCTGGTTGTGTGCAGTAGACGATCCTCACTTAAAAGATAGCTGTGTGGTGCCCTGTTCAACCAGATCACACCATTCGAGGGTGAGGTTTGGATGAGAGCTTCCAGTGAAGAGAAGAGACTATGTCCTTCCAACTGGATGGGCGTGTGAGGAGCGTGTGGTTCTGTCTTTCCTATGCTCCCAATTCCAGCCCCCTCACCCCTCGTTGGAACACCCCCCACTGTCTGGATTCGTACTTAGTATTCTTAAATCACTTTGAATTCTAGTTCACTTTTCATATGTACTTCTCCATTTCACCAATTCTCCAAATGTTTAATCGTTTGTACCATTTCCTCTTGGCCGCCTCCCTGGAGTTTTGCAGTGTTACAGAATAAATTATCAAGAAGAGAGAGAAGAAAGTTGGAGCATGACTAAATCACTTGAAATTTGTCAATTTACTGTAAGTTTGACATAATTGGAATATTCTAGTCTAACATACATGTCTTAATTGGTTGATTTCTTTTTTGCTGTCATGTCAGGACTCCTCTGGTGTGCTCAACAAAGCACAGCAGCTGCAACCCTGCTCTTCTGCAAACATGAAAAATAGACAATTACAGCTATTTGCACAAAACAGAAAGTTCAAAAAAAGTGCATCTCTTTTTTTGCATATGCACACACATTACAGTAAATACATTTATTATGCATACGTCACAGAAACATGTTTTTAAAACACCAGTTGGCAAGGGATCATAGATCATTTTTATGCTCCTCTTTGTGCTTTAATGCATTTTCCAAATTAAGTTAATAAATAATAATTTTCTAATTGGAAGAGCATCATATCTGATCCTTTTTAAAAACAGAAACCTAATTTGGAAGCAGAATTTCATGTTGCTGTAGTGTTAGCTTACATTTCTATTTATAAATCTGCAAATACATTGTCTACATCTGAAATTTAGAAAAATGTAAAAAGATTATACACGATGCCCCAAGCTTCCTCAGCATAAAGATATCATTCTACCCTTTGATGTGCAAATAATAAGAGCTTGAACCCTCCTGCTGGACCCAAACATGCCCAGGTTCTTCTTCTCTCTCTCCCTCTCTTCTTTCCTTCCCTCCATTTCTGTCTTTCTAACCAGATTTCCTTCATCCACTATTTCTGCAAATTTTCTTGAGATCGTTTTAAATGCTCCACAGATGTGCTCTTATTAGAGTGTATCATCTCAGGCAGCTGGTTGACATGGCACGTCTTCTGTCTTTGGCCCAACCCTACCCACCCTCACTGGTCACTGTGCTCCGGCTCTGCAGTCCATGGTCCTCCACAGCACGAAGGACAGACACTCATGTGCACAGAATGCCCAGGACACACCACTCCCAGACCATACTGCCCCGTGGGACATGGGTGAAGACCAGAGGGTTACAGGAAGAAGTGCAGTGCAGACATGTGCAGAACATAAGCTGGACCACACGCTGGAGGGTTATAAACTAGGTAGCCATAGCACTCCTCTCCCTAGCCTCTGGCTCTAGTCCTGTTGAGAAATTGGCCCACAGTACCTGGAGTCGAGGTCTCCTTAGAAGAAATCAAGTAGTACTTCCTGAAGGGAAACTTAATCTGCAATGATATAACTTCCCCCCCACGCCCTTGCAGATGGCCATCCACTCAACCATCTACACAGCTTAGCCTCATGATTTTTAGAAATAGACTTTAGTTTTTAGAGCAGGTTTAGGTTCATAGCAAAATTGAGTGGAAGGCACAGAGATTTCCCATATACCCCCTACCCCCACTCATGCCTAGCCTCTCCCACTGTCAATGTCCCTCAGCAGAGTTGGACATTTGTTACAGTGAATAGACATACACTGACACACCATAATGACCCAGAGTCCATAGCTTACATTAGGGTTCACTCTGGTGTCGTTCGCTCTATGACTTTGGACAAATGGATAACGACATGTATCCACCATTATTGTGTCACACAGAGTGGTGTCACTGTCCCAAAAGTCTGTGCTCCCCTTGTTCATCCCTCCCTCCCCCAACCCCCAGAAACCACCGATCCTTTTACTGTCTTCATATTTTTGTCTTTTCCAGAATGTCATATAGGTGGAGTCACACAGTATGTAGCCTTTTCAGATTGATTTCCGTCACTTACTGATGTGCATTTAAGGTTCCTCCGTGTCATTCCATGTTTTGGAGCTCGTTTCTTTTTAGTCCTGAACACGATCCCATTGTCTGGATGGACATAGTTTATCTATTCACTACTTAAACGACATATTGGTTACTTCCAAGTCTGGGCGATTATGAATGAAGCTGCTATGAGCATTCGTGTGCAGGGGTCTGTGTGGACATAAGTTTTCCGCTCCTTTGGGTAAATACCAAGGAGCACGATGGCTGGATCACGTATGGGGTGAGAGTGTGTTAGTTTTGTAAGAAACCTCCCAGCTGTCCTCCAGAGTGGTGTCACCGGCTGCCTCCCCCGGCAGTGACTGGGAGCTCTGGGGCTTCACGTCCCCATCAGCATGGACTTGTCAGTGATTTCAATTTTGGCCATTCTACTAGGCATGCAGCGGTATCTCATTATTTTTGCACCTCATGATTTTAACCGTTCTTATTCCAAAATGTACTCTTGGTTTACCTTATATTGTAAAGGAACCATTGAAATATCTCACCTAAAAAAAGGAACTGTCAGGAAGGGGTCATGTTGAGCTTCCACAACTAAAAAAAACAAAAACAAAAATGGAAAAATTGCTTGGAGGTGTAAACCGTTCTTCTCTATCTTTTAGCCATCAAGATTTTCAAAACAATAGTGGGGTTAGGTTTCCGGTAGAGTACTGGGTTCTTGAGCAGTAAAACGATTTAAACGGCTGACACTGCTGCTGCTGGTGCCTTCTGCAGACCAGGAGGAAGGAGGAGGCATCATCCCTTCCAGACTCGTGTGTCTCTCTACAACCACCATTTGTTCCCAGACTTTTCTGGGCAATTACTGATCATGCTTGGCACTCTGCTGATGGGTTTCTAGAGATTCTCCTACAATTCTCATGGTGACCTCCTGAGGCCGCTGCCCAGAGAAGGGAAGCTTTCGAAGAGGTGAAGTAGCAAGCCTGAACTGCCCAGCTGGTAAGAAATGGGGTTTCACTGTGCTGCTATGCATATGGTCATGTTTTAATTTAAAACACGTGGTGGCTCAGCACCCCGCCCACACCTTAACTGGGGCTTTCAGCATCACTGTCTGGCCACAGGTCGGTGCTTGCACTCAGGGCTTTTCTCCAGCACCCAAACACATTTCTATCGTAGTGCCTACCATACTTGATGTCATGTTCTAAACCCGGGGTTGGGAGCTCTGACACAGAAGCCAAGTCCTACCTGCCACCCTGTTTTCTTAGATTTACAGAAAAGTTGCTAATAGTGGAGATTTCTGTCTAGCTCTCGTCGCCTGCCCCGTGGCTTACCTCTCACGTTGCTGTGGTGCAGCTGTCAGAGGAAGAAACAGCACCCATGTTCTCCTCTTAGCTAAATCCAGACGTCACTTGGATCGGCCAGTTTCCCAGCAATGTCTCCTTCCGGGTCCAGGCCCCCGTCCACGTGGTTGCTGTGTCTCCTTTGGCTCCTCTGTCCTGTGGCCGTTTCCCAGTATTTCCTTGTTGTCGTGACCTTGACGGTTTCCACTTCCCGTGTTTATAGATCAAATTATGTGGGGTGCAGCCATGCTCATTGCATACGAGGCCTCTGTGGCTGCTTGCACGCTGCACTGGCAGGCTGGACAGGTGTGACACAGTCCAAGTACAGGGAAAGAGCAAAGGGCTTATTGTGTGATCCTTTTCGGGAAAGTTTGTTCACGTTTGTTCTGTTGTTGGTCTGTCTTCCTTCAGTCGCTTTACATTCCGTGAGCACAGAATTCTCTGTCATTTTTATCTCAGGCGCTGATTAGATCCTAAGTGTGGTTAATCCACAGTGAGTCATTAAATGAAGAAAGACTACCAAGGTGCCTAATGATGGTAGATATGGTAACTGGATAATTTTTTAATGAATTATTTTCACCTTATTTTTCGAAGGGAATCTAATCACACGATCCCTAATCCCATCTGTTTTTCTAATCCACTGTCTACTTTTTATCAGCTTGTTGGGGAGCATCTCTGCGTTCTCTACTGGGAAACTTCTCCTCACCCAGTCTCTCTCTCAAATGCAGTAGGGTTAATGCAATTAATTCCTCAGAAAGATAGATTCTTCCTTCCCTTAAAAGATCTGAATGTCAAGAAACCAGGAACTTTGATGGGTTTGGAAAACCACACCTAGGTTTCAAAATATCCTTGAGAAGCTCTCCAAGTCTCCAGAAGTCTGCCTGTCTTGTCACCGTGGCTGAGTGCCTGGGTCCCTGGGCCACAGTGACCATGCCAAACAGAAGACTCAGGCACCCTTCCCTGCTTTTGACAGCATTTCACAGCACTTATATTGGAATCTTTTCTGACTTTGTATCTAATTCTTGGGATTATCCGAGGTAGAATGAAACATCTCTTGGGGTGAGGACCCTGAACCTAACTCAGTTTCCTTGCTCAGCTTGGGCACCAGACGTATCTCGTGTCTTGTGGATTCCAAAACCTGGGCTGCTTGGTGGAGAGTGAGAACACAGAGTGTTGAGACACCTAGAATTATTTTAGGGCCATCCTTTATAATCTAGTTTTAATGTCATCCATTTAACAAAAAGCTTCTACTGCAGGCTCATTTCTAAGTTGAACTTAGTAGGATCCTTATCCTTTAGCAATGTGTCCTGCTATGAGGTGGATGGACAGACAGAAGGTTCCGCAAGTGCTGCCTGAGTTTGCAGCCTTATGATGGGCGATAGCAAAGCTGCCATGCGGGGGAGTTCCTGGCGAGTCCAGAAGTTCTGCTCTGGCCACGGAGGACCTAGAGGTCATCCCTTCACGGTTCTCTTTCTGGGTCCTCCTTGGGGACCTGCATGGAAATGTAAGTGTGCATGGAAGGGAGTCTATCTGTCCCTACCTCAACTTCCTGTGTGGCATGGGTCAGTCACACAGTATCTTTGGGTCCACTTTACTTGAAAAATAAGGTGGCTGTTCCCCAAATTCTCTCTCACTTGAACATTGGAGGGCTGTACGGCTTATTTACTGGAATAAAGATAAATTCTCAGAAAAGTGGTGCCCTCAGTATGGGTTTGTTATGTTATTCATTCTTTGAGAAATGCACTTTAACATTTAATATTGGTCTAATAACATGTAATCATCATTTGATGGTCCAAGACACAAAGAGAGGCCTCGTTTCTACTAAGGCAACGAGCCACTACTGGGCTTCTAAACTGCCTTCCCAAAGCACTCAGCAGTATTCCATCTTTTTTTTCTTAATTGATAGCCGCCCCTGTTGAATATCTATATTTTTTATTACACCCTTGTTCATTAACGAACTTCTTCTTTGTACCATAAGGCATATACCTACCTGATTACCACATGAATAAAAACTAAGTTAAAATGCAAATAAACTGTGGTCAGGCCCCCTGGGATATGTTAGTTTACATAATTGTGAAATTCTAATATATCTTACCAATATTTTTTTTACATTTATAGTTTTCGCAGTTACATTGGATAAATATTACTTTGCTGTTTCCAATATTCTTTAGGATTTTGCAACTAGAACATATTAGCTCTATTTTGTGGACAACAATACAATAACCCAGGAGAAACTCAATTACAGAAGTATTAGTGAGTAAAGTATCAATTTGCCCCCAGTAGATTTTGGGGGTGTTTTAATTTTCTGTGTTTTTGTAGTGTGTGTTTTTACCTTTTTTGCCACCACTGAAAGTCATTTTCCTCCAGGCTCTCCTAGTCTGTGAGACATGCCGAGGGTTCTCCCGCTGACTGTGTGGCCCTCTGGGAAAGGAAAGGAAGTAAAACAAAGGGATGGGATTTCTGCTTATTTCCCTCTCTTTTTTCCCTCTCTCCCCTGCCCTTTGTATTCTTGTAGTGAAATTTAACCAAGAGTGTGTTTCTTTAAATGTGTCTGTGCCTTAATCTCCTAAGGAATTCCAATTCTCAGTGTGAGAGAGAAAAGTGGGGACAAGCATGCTTGTGCAGGGAGTGTTTAATTAAAAAGCCAATTTAAACTTTCCCCAGGACATCCGGGAAGATGGTTAAGGGGGATACCTGTTGGACGATGCCTCTTTCTGGTTAGTCCCCCACACAGCGAAATGCTACACAAGAGATTCTGGTCAATATGGCAGCACTGTGTGCTCCAGCCTGATGCTAGAATTCAGCCATTGCCAAGAAAATGAATGCCGGTGACCCCATGCAGCTCAGAGCGCAGCAAACGTGCATGTCCCTGCCCCACGACTCTTGGGAACCAAAGTGACAGAGGGCTCCTGTTGCCTGACCAGGGCTCTGGTGTTTGTGACATCACATTTGGAACCCTGTTCACTCTGGCTGGCCACTTCTCAGACTCTCGGAGACGCACATACTTAGGTTTCCACCACTATTAACTCAGCTCTGGAAATGAGTCCTGGAAGGAGTTGTGATCTGCGAACAAGACGGTGCCGAAGGAAACGTACAGGGATGGGCGCAGCTTGACAGGACTTTCCTTGGAAACATTTTAGGCTTCTCATCGCTGCCCCAGTTGCCAACATCTAACATTGCCACCAAGCATCTGTCAAAGGGATAAAGCACACACGTGAGTTCCCAGTCGCTGAAGTCCAGCCATCAGGTGCCATCAGGTGCCACCCGAGAACCTGAGGAACTTTAACTGACAAATTTTAAACATTAAAAACAATGTACTTATATTTAATATGTGTTTAAATTTATATATTTTATATATTAAGTATGTTTTACCCATCAGATATACATTATTAATAAGTATATTTATAATTTAAAATATAGCAAATGCCAACTATTTAATATATTAAGTTATTGATATTAATGTAATATATGAAGTACATTTAGTATGTGAATCATTTAATGTATTAAATATTGATAATCAAGATGCAATTATTAATATTTAATAATCATTTATTGATATTTAATAATAAATATATTGAATATACTCAATGTGCATATGCACACAGATTTCTATTCATACATAGACTATATGGATAGATATATGCACAAAGATATAAATACACACACACACACACACAGATTTTGCTGCTGCCTGGAGTAGTTTATCTCTGGCAGTAGGAAAGGAACATGTACGTTTCAAAATCTTGGCCACTGGAAATTATATTTTCCCAACAAAGTCTCTTTCAGAAGTATGTCCATGTATTTTCTGCCATCCCAGCAATTGCTAGGGGCTTTGATAATATCATAGATTACTCACGCCAATACACAGAAGTCATCAGCTGAAGAGAAGCACAGCTAAATGAGAAAACAGAGTGGACAGGACAGGGCAGCTCGTCCCTTCGTGACGTGATTACATGAAAGCATGGAGACGACTTGAAAACCCTTTGAGCTGCCACGTGAGCTACCCACTGGATCCACTTCTTAAAAATATGGGGCAATATGTGATAAGAAATAACATTGCTGGTACTCTCTGACCTGAAGTTCACCTTCAGGAAATGAATCTCTAGGAAATAACTCCTTATGGAGTTGAACAGCAATATTCAATTCTAGAAAAATTGCTTATTTTAACAAACAAATATTACTTTAAAAGGTTGGGGTAGTCAGGAAAAGTCTGCATTTAGAGTTCCATTAATTACATAGCCTCCTGTCCCACCAAAGTTAAGATCAGCTGGTGGGCAGCCATGGTGCTCAGGAAATGCTATGTCCACTGACCGCAGGAGAACTTTCTCTTTTCTCATCTCCCACCAGAAAGAGTCAGCCATTAAATCCAACAGAAATAAAGCAAAGAGCACCGCCACCGGAAAACTTTGAGTTGTAAATAAGCAGGGAATATGCAACCATGTTCCTGAAAAGTGTTCCTGGTTCAGAATGAGTGACTGAAGATACAGGAAGCCATAAGGAATAGTCGGAGTTCGAGTTGGGTCCTGAGTAATGCACACAGGACACCAGGAAGGTCATCCTCAGATCTGGGACGGCGTGCAGGCAATGCTCTCCTCAGCAGGAGACGTGCCCGGGGCTGGCAAACCACAGCCTGCCGCCAAACAGCCCTCACCTGCGTTTATAACCCGTGGGCTCGGAGTGATTTTTACACTTTAAATAGTTGAAAAAACATCTAAAGAAGGGTATTTTGCGACACATGGACATTATAAGAAATTCAAATCTCAGTGTCCCTCACTAAGTGTTACTGGAATTCAGCCCCCCTTTGTCAGTGCCTCGGTGCTAAGGGATAGAGTGAGTAGCTTCATCCAGTGAGTCAGTGAAAATCCAGCACTCTGAAGGATTAATCCATAAAGCTGGCTAGCCCTATCGCCAGGCAAAGAAGTTGTTTGCATAATGAGCCAGTGACTCTATGACAATTGTAAATGCCAGCCCAGTCGATCTTAGTTTTGAAAATATCCAGGGATTTTTCTGAGTTCCGTAGCTCAGTTATAAAGGGTGCCACGCAATCTGGTTCGTATATAATTTATAATTCAGTGATAAATGCATTAGCTTTGCTCAGCACGTATTGGCTCTTGCTACGTAATGCAATAGTGTGTGTCTGCCACAATACATCAGTTTGCTGAGTCACCTCTGCGCCTCGATCAGAGAACATTGCTGCAAGTGCGAAAGGCCAATGGTAATTAAACCATTATTGTAGCCGCCGTTTGCATGGTGATAGAAACTGAACCCAGAGTGCCCCAAACAAAACTGGTTTTCTCTCATTCTCATGTCTGACCTGTTTACCCTGCTGGCCTGATGTAGGTGGGCGGCGTGAAAACCAACTCAAAATTCGCATGTCAGAGCCCGAAATGCACTCAGAAATGTTGACTCTTATCTTTAACTCTACGTTTAAACAATTTAACAGACTATTTTTAGAACAGCTTTAGGTTTACAGAAAAATGGTGCCAAGATTCCCATGCTCCCCCACTCCGCCTGCCCACAATTTCTGCTATTATTAACGTCTTGCATTAGTGCAGTACATTTGTTGCAATTGCTTACCAATATCGATGCGTTGTCATTGGCTGAAGTAGCCAGTGCCCATCGGAATTCACTCTTAGTGTTGTGCAGGTCTGAGGGTTTTAGACAAATACATAGTGGTGTGCACCTACCATTACAGTACCACACAGACTAGTTTCCTGCCCCCAAACGCCCTGGGATCCATCGACTCAACCCTCCCTCCCTCCCCACAATCCCTGAGGACCTCCGATCCCTTTCCTGTCTCCAGGGTTTGCCCTTTCCATGACGCTGTACAGTTGGAACCGTTCAGTATGCAGGCTTTGGCATCAGCGTCTTTCTCTCAGCGATACCCATTCAGGTTTGCTCCGTGTTGTTTTGTGGCTCGATCGCTCATGTTTGACTGCTGCACAATATTCCTCTCTCTGGATGAGGCCAATAGGTGTGGGACCATGCCAAACAAGAAAAAAGCAAAAAAGTCAAAGAAGAGAGTAGAGTGGACAACGGCCCCTCCTTGCCGGTGTTTTGTGGTCTCCACTCTTTGGCTCCATTTGCCGTGCTATATTCTGCAACACCAAAACATGCAATTATTTTCCTTCGGATGCAGTTTAACAATTTGAATATACAATTCCTACTACACTTAATGCCACCACATATATTTTAAGATAGCAGAAAGTGAAGATATCTGAAACTGGACATGACTCCTTGGACAACAGGAAATGTATCTTCTTTTTCTTCTCAGTTGAGGGGAACATGCTTTGTGCTACCTCAGTGCACAGTCCAGCTTCTGTTCTGAACCTTCCTCTCCAGACCCTGTCACCGTCCCCACAAATGTCATCCCCGGACACACATTCAGCCCCAGGGGTATTCACCGTCTGCCCTACAGTTCCATCCTGGGCTCCCAGCGATTCTGAGTGGCTAGACCCCCACCTCACCTGATGACCTGAGACCTTTCTCCCATTTCAACAAGCATGACACACACAACTCCGCCACCCCCCCCCAAGTCCTGCACATGTCCCCCGGGGACGCACTGGTGCTGCTCCTGCGCACCGTGCATGGCAGACCGTCCAACGTATGGCAGGGCATGGGAGGGCACGGACGTGTGGGGTGGGAGGCGAGGCTGTGGCTCACTCCCTCTGGTTTTCAGGATTAAAGATCGGGGCTTGTAGAGCCCTTGCAAACACCCTAAGTGCCCTTGTATCTACTGCGGGAACCTCTGGTGCTCATGACATCTGGAAGCTCACACAACGCTGAGTATGGCAACACTTTGTTGGACAGCATTGCTCTAGCTCTGTGCTCACCCACGGCTCTGATGTGCATAGAAAATGGAGGGCACAGTCCTTCTTATTTTGGAGGCTTAGGCCAAGACTCACCACTGTCTGCAGTGCGTTTGGCTCTCAGATTCACAGGGGTGTTAAGGGGGTGCTGTTGTTTTCAGTGCGCTGCCTGCCCCCTGACTCACAACACCCCCAGATGCGGCTGGTGCCCTAGAAATAGCAACACCACCAGAAGCTCTTAGAGCATCTGCTCTTCTAGAACCTCGTGCTTCCCACCCCCTACACAGGATTCGGGGCTCTGAGTCAGGACCTCTGTGGCTGAGAGCTGCCGCTGCCTCTGCTTCATGACGTGCCTCAGTTTCTTTGCTGTCCCCTATTGCCGTCCACCGCACTCTGCAGGCATGTATGGCCTGCTGTGCTGGCTGCTTCATGGTCCTAAACCAGAGTGGTCTGTGGAAATGGGGCAGGAAACACCTGTCGTCCCTTCTGGTGTTCAACACAGTCCTAGAAGTGTCTCAAGCAGTAATTTTTTCATCCCAGTTCTTAACAAGTTTTCTAAAAATCTGCTTTCATGTTTGCTTGCACTTCTGGACCCAGCAGCAAATTCAATGGCTGGATTGGGGTCAGGTTTGACCCCAAGCGCCAGTCTCACACGTCACAGCTTCCATCTGGCAGCTAAAGCCGCTCCAATGATGGCCATTGAAGCAGACAGAAGCCATCCCTCCGGCAGGAAGCTCGCCAACCTTTGTCCAGCAGACTCTTGTTGGGCTAGCCCATTGGGTCACCACAGAGAGCCACGGACATCCCAGCCCACTGTGTTACCTTGTGGAACCCCCAAACTCCCATGTCTGAATGCAGCAGTGAATGCAAACTATGCACACACTCATCCTCCGGGGGCCTGGCCATTGAAACCACTTAGAAATCAGAGCTTGAGTCTGAAAGCAAGTTGCCTGTGATGTGTATCACGAGCATGGCAGCATGGCAACTACCGGGTGAACCGTGCAGTGTCCAGAAGCGGGAGCAGGAGGACATGCGCTCAGTCCTGGACACTGAGGGTGCAAAGCCAGGGCTGCGTGGGCACTGACATGATGTCAGAGAACCAGCGATTCTGATTCTCAGTGTTTCCCTCACTGTCTTTCAGGTCACAGGTGTACTCTTTGATTGTTATCAATAAGCGTGATTTATATTCATGTTCGTGCAGATTCTAGAACATTAGGTATATGGTACTCACTTTGAAACACTTCTTGAAAAATGTACAGCAATAATAATTACCTGAATTTGTGCCATTTAATCTTCAAATAATAAGCACCGTGATACTGAACAGAAAGTGACTCTGGAAGCTGGACCAGGAGAGCCTACGGCTGCTTTGAACTGAGTTTGCAGGAAAGTATCTGGATGATGCATTTATTGGATTATAATAGTTTGTAATGACCTATAATTTTTGCCATTTGCTTGACTTTTCTCTTTATTAGGTTTTTGATGATGGCCATTATTTAACTCATAAAATGTGGTCTGTGACTTTTTTTTTAGATGCTGGATAATAGTTTATGTAACATCAGGACTATTTTTCCTTAAGGATCTGATTAAATTTATCAGTTAATCTATTGGGACCAATCTTCTAATGCTTTTGGTAACTTTTTTCACTACTCTCTCAATTTCTTGTTATGTTATTACTATATTTCCAATTTATTTATTTTTACATTTTACAATTTTAAGTAATTTGATTCCTTTGAATTAATTTTATATTTTATGATTCTTAAAGGTTCAGTTCTTTTGGATTCCATTTTGACGGTGCCTCATGTTGCCCAGGGATTGAGCATGGCCCAGGAGAGCCCGTAAGCCTGCCTTACAGCTGGCCTGCCAGTGACCACTTCCGTTTCCCTTCCTCTCAAAATGTCTCAATTCACCCTTCGTTCCAGGAGGACTTGTGTCATGGGTGTGGCATGCTGGCTTAGTTGTTGTGTTCTCTCTGTTCTGTCTTCTGGCCTCTGGTCGGACATCTGCTGTCCTTGGAAGTGGTGTGCCATAAATGTAATATGCTGCTCTCTGGCTGAGTTCTAGATGTTTTCTTTTATCTTTAGTTTTCATACATCTATTCTTGATATGTCTGGGCATGTTTCTCTTTGGGTTTACTCTGCCTGCGTTTGCTCTTCTTCAAGCTGTAGAATTTGTAGTTTTCATAAAAGTTACCAGCCACCCCTTTCCACGTCTGTTTTCTGTACGAGTTTCTTTCTCTTCTCTCAGGGTTCCAAACGACATAATGAACTTTGGGTATTGTCCTGCGGTAACCCGAGGCTCTGCTCATTCTGTTTCTCAAGGCTTCTCTTCTTTGTTCTTCAGATTAGATGATCTATTGATCTCTGCTAGGTCACCCTGTTTTTCTATTGAGCTCATCCATTAAATTATAGTTTTTTTTTAATTGTGTTTCTCAGTTCTAAATTTTACATTTTGTTCTTTCCTAAATTTCTGTATTTCTGTTGAGCATTTCTATACTTCCATTCCCTTCAAGCTTGTGCACCTTTAAAGGAGTTGTGGGGGGGAGTTAAACAGCATCTTTAAATATTTAATCGTTTCAACAGCCAGGTCATCTCAGGGTTGACATCTTCTGACATTTTTTTCCTTTGAGGTTCGCTCAGCATGTCGTGGCCTCTGCGTGTCCAGTCATTTTGGTGGTAACCTGAACATTTCACATATTACACTGTGAGACTTCTGAGTCCTGTTAAAACCTGGAGAATGCTTGTCTCATCAATAATCAACTCAGTGAAGCTGAGACTGCAAGCTGCGGGCCGCGTTGTTTCAAGCCTTTGCTTTGTTTTTTGGTGTACCCCTCCACTTGCTGTTTGGTTTTTTTTGAAACAAGATTCCTTGTCAACGTGATATTAAGTGAGCATCATAGTACGTTATACGTTTGTAGAAGTTGGCATAAGCTTACGCTGAGTTCATAAAAACTGAAAGTATTCTTTATCTTCATCCTTTTTTATTGAGGGGCATTGTTTATGACATTACGTAAGTTTCAGCTGTGCAATCTCATAATCCGACGTCTGTCCACACGTCCTGTGCTGCCGACCAAAGGCTAGTTTCCATGTGTCACCACACGACCGACCCCCAGGATCCGTTTCGCCCTCCTTCCACCCCTCTTTCCTCTGGCAACCACCAATCTGCTGTCTGTCTCTATGAGTTTGTTTTTATTCACTTGTTTTGCTTTTATATTCCACATGTAAGTGAAATCACAAGATTTCTCTGTCTGACTTCACGCAGCATGAGGCCCTTAAGGCCCGTTCTTGTTGTCACAAAAGGCAGGAATTCTTTTTTTGTATTGCTGGGTAATATGCCGCAGTCAATATGTGTCACTTTTTCTCGACCTGATCACCTACCAATAGACACCGAGGAGCTTCCACGTCTTGGCTATTGTGAACAACGCTGCAGTGAACATGGGGTGTAGACCTCTTTTCAAATTAGTGTTTTCATATTCTTCAGATAAATACCCAGAAGAGGAATTGCTGGGTCATAAGGCAGTTCTAGTTTCTATATTTTGAGGAAGCTCCATGCTGTTTTCCATAGAGGCTGCACTAATTTACATTCCCACCAACAGTGCATGAGGGTTCCCTTTTCCCTAAATCCTCACCATCAGTTGTTACCTCTTGTCTTTTTGATGACAGCCATTCCAAAAGGTGTGAGGTGATCTTTCAGTGTAGTTTTTATGTGCATTTCCCTAATAATTAGTGATGTTGAACATCTTTTCATGTGCCTATTGGTCATCTGTATGTCTTCTTTGGAAAAAATATCTATTCAGATCCTCTGCCCATTTTTTAAATTGGGTTATTTGTTTCCTTGTTGTTCAAATGTATGAGTTCTCTATATATTTTGGATGTGAACCCTTATCAAATGTATGATTTGTCAGTCTCTTTTTCCATTTAGTAGGTTACCTTTTTGTCTAAAGAACTTCTGAAAAGCAAAGAAATCATCAAAATAATGAAAAGATATTCTTTTTCTTTTAATCTTTAAGGTATCTCATATCAAATTCTTTGCAAAAATATGGAAAACTTGAGAACTCCCAGAGCCAAGCGTGTGCTGCATGTCCTGATTGAAGCATCGGATATTAATGAAAACATCCTAGAAGGGTAACCTGTATTCTCAACATAGTGGTTTAAATGTGCTCCATGATTTGAATCTTTGCTGAGGTGGGTTATTGTTAGGGTATGCGTGATTCCTCCTAATTTTGAATTGTAATAACAAAATAATTGCGTTATGTTTTCCACTGTAAATTTCCCCATCTGTTTGAACATGAAAAGCATTATTGGAGATTTCCAGTGTAACCAAGGGAACTCAATTAGGTTCTACCTTCTAATTTTTTATGTTGTTAAAGTTGGTGTAATGGAAAGGTCAGCCCAAGCCTTTCAAACAAAAGCAATCCTTGCAGAAACCATCAGCTTGACCACACGCCCTGGACTGTCTTTCTTCCTTTACTGTTTCACTGGTCCTTAACTCACACTCCCCCAGGACTTTGCACCAGCATGTGCTCTCCGTCTTGCATTTACTGCTCATTAGCCTATAGTCCCGGAACCCTTCCACTCTTCCACGGACCAGCCGTGGACTGACAACATGGCTGCAGGTCTCAGTTGGATGTGATTTCCACATGGGATGTTTTCCTCATGTTCACTCAGCAGCCACTGTTTTTCCATCTGGTCACAACGTGCACTTCTTTGCAGAACTTATGGTGATCCAGGGAACCAGGGCCCGTGGGAGTGAGTTTGTCCTGTTTCCTGCTCTACCCTCAGCACCAATATTCTGTGCATTCTATTGCAAAGTGGACAATCAGTACTTATCTGTCTAATCCGTGGCTACCTAGCCTGTCATTGGGTTTCCTCCTTCCGACCATGCCCACAATGGAATCATCTTCCAGATCACGGTCAGAGACATCTGCTTAAAATTCAGATTTGTCCTCGTGGTTTCCTCATTTAAATCACTCCAGGGCTTCTCTATAGTCTAAGAAATAAAGGGTTCCTCTCTGAGGGGCCATGTCTCCTCCCCCCGGGGCACACACAGCTCACTCGATTGTGTCTGGCTTGGTCCATTCTGTTTCATTCTCTGGAAGCTTTCAATTCACAGATTATCTTTGATCATCTGGCTCTTTTGTGTTGAGATTGTACCCTGACACTGTGATTCCCTAACATCTTGTGTAACTCTTACCTGTCACTAAATCATCTGGAAATGGTCATTTATGTGTTTGTTTCTTCTAACAGACTCTGAGCTCTCAAGGGTATGGCACCTGTTCCCAGCTTCTAAAATGACACACAGAGGGCTCTCAGTGACGTCTCTGGGGTTCAGGTCTAACTCAGGGGAAGAGAGTGGATTGGGAGAATCAGAGTATGGCCTCCCGCACTACAGAGCAGGTCCGCAGCTGACAGGAAGCTGAAGCGGGTCTGTTTCACTGAGCTGGAGGGGTTTTCCAGCAATAAAAACGCCAGTTTCTCATCAGAAGACCATGCTGTTGCCCACCAGAATTACGCATTGTTGCTGTTCACAGCTTCAGAAGGAAGCACTGCACCCCTCGGTGATGTGTGGAAATCTGACCCATGTTCAGTAGTGATCACTCAGGTGGATGCCAGGGGCTTTGCTGGAATACCAGCCCACTTGGAACATTGTGCCATGTGAAAAATGACATGGCTCTCTGGAATGGCACCGTGACGGTCTAGTCTCCATGTCACTCAGGCACCGAGGGGACTGGGCACCACAGCTTATCTTCAGTGGGACAAATGTGCAGGAAAGAACCAAGCCAGGAGCCAGACGTCCTGAGTCAGGCAGCTCCCAGAGGGCCTGCTGTGGACAGAGCTTCCAGCACAGGTGGTTCACCTGTCAGGAGAGAACATTATATTCAGTGGGGCCTGGTGATAGCAGGTAACAGGGGTGCAAAGGCAGGTGAGCACATGGACCCAGAGTGAGCTGGGGACGATGGCTGGAATCCAAAATTGGCAATGCTCACCACTGATATTGCAGGCTGATAGGCAGCGGGGCCTCCTGTCCAGCTGGGCAGAGGACACCGGGCCACCACAGGCTTCTCTGAGGGGATTGCATGCCGGTTCCAAGGACAGGCTTGGGAAGCCCGGCTCACAGATAGGTTTCTGCTGGAGGAGAGACGGAGCACGTAGGTGACAAGCAGTTGCCATGTAGCTTTGGGAAGGCAGAGGGACTCTAAGCTATTAGTTCCCACACACTCATACCCAGTGGGGTTTGCTGGTGCCAGAGCTTTTGGGGAAGAGGCTCACATGCCTACTCAGCCTCTCACGGCTCCATGTGCTGTGTGTGCAACACAACCCCACCCATCTCACTGAAAGAAGCCCTGGGAACAGGAAAGCGCAGGAAGACGAGGAAGGCTGCGTTGCTGGTAACTGGCAGAGCTGAGATTCTTGGCCACAGAGGAACTCCAGAAGAGGTGACACCTTGCAGCTTTAACTTGGGGTAAAAATGAGAAGGAGGACATGATAAGGACGTAAAGAAGTAGTTTTAATGCCAAGCAAAAACAATGGAGGAAACAATCTTTCCCCTTTTCCCAAGAAAAGTAACTTATATTATCAAGCACGTTTATTTGATAGAAGAGTTATCCCTGGTCTGCCGGTTACATCCTGACGAGAAGGTCACTTATAACTGGATTCCTGAGAGCAGAGGTGTCACTGCTCAGAAAATTCTCTTCCTGACTAGCAATTCTTCCATACAACCCAAATTCAGTCATTCTTCTCCCATTTCAAACGTTGAATACTGGTGTAGAGTTCCATTTTTCAGAGTATATTCTCTAGACATCAGTTAAAGTGGAAAAATCTGTCCATTTTATGCTGCTAATAATGGCACTTGAAGGTGCCGAAGGGAGGATTTCACATTTTTAATCGATAACCATGCAGAACGATTTTTCTCTGAGCTATGAGCTTTAAACTAAAAGACCATGATGTTAGTTAGCAGTAGTTACCATGGTAACAAAAGCCAAAGCCAACTTTATCCCAAACTTCTCCCTGACTCCCTTTGTAAAAACTATTCTGGGTGAGGTTTTATTCATTTAATTTAACTGTCAAGGAAATGTTGAGATTTAAGTGGCCCTTGATTTTCTGTTGGTGGGAAAGAGTCTCTAGAGGTCAGTGAGTGGCCCCTGTTTCTGACAGGGAGCGGCTGGAGAGATGCCATCGTGGCTCTTTGCTACTGGAGGCCCTGGACAGGCAGTGCCGGGCCAGGCCCAAGAACAAAGGGGACACACGGCTGCAAAGTCATTGCAACACCATCACGAGGGCACAGAAACTAAAATGCTGCTGCTCGAAGGGCTCCGCTTACTGTTCTTCTCTAGGCCTCGTGTGTCACCCTCCACCCTCAATGACCTGCCCGGACGAGCAGTGAGAGGCCATGGCTCAGCCTGGGAGGAAAGGACCAAGGTGGGTTGGTGAAGACACTGAGAGAAAGGGGGAGTTTGGATCCTGTCTTAGATTTCTTGGGAGATTCCTTCAATTTCTCTGGGCATCTGTCTGAGTCAGGGAGGCTAACATGGGCAACAGAACAAGGGTGGGGCCGGAGACCTTCAAGCTGCATGTGTCCCCGCACCAGCTTGGCCAAGGGCATCTCCGGGGCATGTGCACGTGGCTTGTCTCACCTCAGTGGTGACCCCAGGGTACGCTTTGCCGGCAACAGTTCTAGCCCTAGTCTGCATTTTTGTAAGCCTAGTACCAACAAGGGTGTCCCTCATTTTAAACACAGATCACTTCATTGAACACCTGGCATCCAGCTCCATGTCTTTCCATTGATTTAATTAGATTTCTGCTTATTGAAAAAGATTAACACTATAAATTTGAGTTAGGAGGTATAATAGTATCATTAGGGTAAAGGAGGAATCGTATCTGAGTTAATTTTGAAATGTACTATCTTTATGAAATATTTTAAATTTATTTAAAGACACTTAAGCGTATTTCATATTTAATAATGGAGTTACCAGGACAGCACAGATCCTCATAATAATATTCATTCAATAATTTTCAGCCATGCAAATGCAGACTAATGATTTTTTTCAGAGTGAGTTTAGACTATGTGAAATGTATCAAACCATTGATTAGAAAATCTGAGGTAAACCACAGTGTGAATTGTGGACCTTCGTATTTAGAATGCAGCACTTACTGATGGTGAGGGGATATTTAAGCATAAAAGTCTCTCAGTCTGTCAGTAACACAGGTGAGAAAGACAAATGTTCAGGTTACTTCTCTTCTGTCACTGGGGGGGTACTGATAATGAAAATATCTCCCAACACAACCTTAACTATTTCCAGAGGCTCAGGATACTCTGAAGGGACAATAAAAGGGAAGTTTTAAGCGACACTAAGAAATGCCAGACACAGTGACTTTGGGAAGTCCCCAGGCCACCCTGTAGGCTCCAAAAGTCCAGTCTCAGAACCTGGGAGGCAATTCCTAACGCTTCACCCCCAATGAGTGTGACACCAGGAGTGTGAGAGAGGATGGAGAAAGCAGGCTGTCAAGGTAATTAGTTACTTATCTTAAAATTTAAAGTGTTGAATAAATAAAGCATGTATTGACTATGAGTGAGGAATGATGACTAAAAGTTGCACACACACGCACCACTCAGTTTAGGGAATTACTGTTAACTTCGAACTCCTCTTACACTCCCCATTCCTATGTAACCAAAACGCTAAATTATCTTCCTTTGGCTTTTCTTGATGGGACATGTATCCATCTTCAACAAAAGAAACGGTTAATTGTTAATGTGACGGTAGTCCACTTTCTGCACAATTTTACATCTTACAGATATACCATAATTCTGGCCTAGCCGGCGTCCCCAAGTTCTGCTCTTACAGATCATTGTCTGGCCACTTGCTGTGCTTGAACAAGACTTTCTGTGATTTGCACCGGAGAGCAGAATCTCCGAGTCCCAGATGGAACATCTGCAACTTTACAATTGAACCCAGCTGATGTCCATACTGGTTTTACAAATTTGCATCCCTACCAGAAATGAGCTCTGGTGTCCATTTTAATTGCTGTCAACTTTTTAGGGGGCAAAAGGAGTTTTAAAATATTTATTAAAAATCTAAAATAGATAACACATTAGTAACACATTTAAGTGGCTCCTACATCAAAATAGCACTCTAAAAATATGCACTAAAAATTATTCCTTGTTTTCCTGGAATTCAAATTTAAGTCAGCATCTTGTACTTTATCTGGCAACCCCGGGTGCGACCTTTATCATATTCAAAATTTCTGCATATGCTCCCAAATGCTAGCTCTATTTCAGATTGTGGGTTCTGCTCCCTTGGTCAGTTATATCTCGCTTTCTTCCTTCTTTCTTGCCTCTGTTTCAATTCACCACAAAGCATCACACATAATCAATGTGGAGCCTGCACCACGGTCGGGTGGCCTCCTATGAGGTCTGGCTGTAAGTCACGGCCTGGGGGCAAAAAGCCTTCGATTCATTTGCTATCCTCTGAATGTGAGTGTTTTTGCCTAAGGGACGTGTCTCTAGTCAATGTGGAGAACACACACCTGTTGATTCATACACCTGGTTTTCTATCTGAACGTGACATCAGCAGGGGTTCCTTGTTTACAGTGTTGTTGGTGCACGAGTGGGGGTGAGGCAGCGTCAAGCTGGCCATTTCGTCCCAGATCACTGCAGGGTAGTGATTAGAGGGAAGGCAAAAGCATGCACATTTTGGGAATAACCCTCACGGTTTCGGAGGAACTGGCACAGGAGCGATAACGTCCACCTGCAAACTGGCTCAGAACAGTCAAGATGAGAGATGGGGCACAAAGCTGTGGTTTTCACTGCAAAGAGCATGGCCTCTGGAGCCAGACAGAACTGGGATTGTGTCTGTGTTTCACCACTCATTTTCTGTGTAACCTTACGATGCTATTCACCTTTTCTCTTCGATGCACCCATCTATGCAATGTGGCTGGCAAATACTGTCCTTGCCAGGCCGTTTCGGGGACATTAGTAATGTAAACAAGGCATCTGGCACATGCAAAGTACTGTTTATCCTCCTGTAAAAGCATCCAGCATGCTAAATGTGCTGAAAATAGATGGGCTTCTGCCTCTATGGTGGAAGGGAAGCGAGGTGTTGTGAGGATGTGTAAAGAGCTCCGCGTGGGAAAGACAGGCTGGCCAGATCTAGATACAAAAGCACAGGGTGCCCAATTACATGAGAACTTCAGAAAACGAGTAAGTTTTTGTTTTTCAGTATAAGTATTTCCCAAGATGCATTTGGGATATACTTACACTACAAATTATACTTTGCTTTGCTGAGAATCCAATTTAACTGTGCGTTCTTTATCTTACCTAGCAACGCTAGTGGGAGACTATTAATATATTGAAAGACAGTTCTTTCTTTCCTTCTTTCCTTCCTTCCTTCTCTCTCTCTCTCCCTCTCTGTCTCTGTCTCTCTCTCTCTCTCTCTCTCCCCCCCCTTTCTCTCTCTCTCTCTCTCTCTCTCTCTCTCTCTCTTTCTTTCTTTCTTTCTTCCTTCCTTCCTTTCGTATCCTGATGTCTTACTGTTTTCTCAACAGCATCAAGCAGTGTTTGGCAAGGGTAGAACAAGGCTGCCGAAAAAATTAAAAAAAGAGCTGGATTGATGATCTGGGCATAACATACCTCTACTCGGTTTACAAAATAAGGAAATGATACCACCCATTTTGCAGGTTTGTGTATTATTATGATTAAACGAGTTAATCAATGTAATGGAAAAGCTCTCAGCATGTAATAAATGCTCACAGTGTTAGTCTTTACCATATTTCATCAGTTTTAGTTTGTCCACTCAATTCATATTTTAAGATTCTTGAAATCTGCAAGTGTCCCTCTAATTTAAAATCGCTATTGGTCGGGGAGGGGTGCGCAGACCTATGCATGGCCTTGGTTACAGCTGTTTACGTGGTCGTGGATTCAACCGTATTATATGAATTGTTTGGAAAAAAACATGCTTCACTCTTAGGAGGAGAGAATTCAGGGAATCTCAAAGGATATGAAAAGAGAAACCTTTCTCTTAGAAAGAAATTCTTCCAGGCTCAGGGACTGAGAAAGTCTCCTGGAACATATGAGTGAGGCGTGCTAGTTCTCCGTGCATTTTCCTGAATGTGAACCTGAACGGAGAATACGGTTGTTAAAAAATGGAGTCCCAGTGCCATGACGGACACAGCGACTTCTTGGTGATTCAGTCGACAAACCCTTTATAGACCCCCACCCCCCACCGCTGGCTGGAAAGATCAGGAAAGTGCCCATCTCAGAGCAGTGGCCGGTGTATTGGCGGCGACGTGAACTTGAATGCTTCATGCTGGGGTCCGTACTCTCGCTCTTAGGCTGCGTCCCCAGCTCTCCGGGTGATAGAGGACAAAGTTATGTAGACAAAACATGGATACTGGTGACTTTGAGAATCAAGCAGAGATTCAGAACAGTCAGCCTCCACGTGAGAAGAAGCCTCACGAGTGCCCTCACCACTTTGCATTGCTCACATTTATTACATGAGCACAAGAGATACTGACGATGAAATGGGTAGTAAATAAACCTGGGATTTCTCTAAATCAGAATACAATAACAACTTGAAGTGACCTGTGTCCTTTTCCACCGTAATTTCTAAGTGCCTGAAGTACTGGTATGACCTAGAACCAGTGGCATTTTTGAGTCGATAAGAGAGCTGTTATTTGGACATCTCCTCTAGTATTGTTCCTGTGAAGAGGAGAATAGTGATCTCCCTGCACTCAGGAGACCAGCCTTCATGCAGCATTTACAGGTGCTGGGCTCTGAGGAGAGGTACGAGGACAAGAGCCTGCCATGCTGTGGAGCGAGGCACAGGCCTTCTCTGCCAAGGGCCACATGTCAGCATTTTAGGCTTGGTGGTCCATACAACCTTTGTAGCTACTGCTCAGCTGTGTGCAGCGTGAAGGCAGATGGAGATAGTATTTGGGTGGGTGAGATTTTGTTGTCAAAGCTCTATTTGTGGGCACTGGAACTTGAACTTCCTATGATTTTTATGTGTCATAAAATATTATTCTTATTTTGCTATTTGTCATCCATTTAAAAACATACAATCCATTCTTAGCTCTCAGGCCATACACAAATATGTGGTTGGCTATATTTTGCTCATAGGCCTGGGGTTGTTTTCCAACCCCTGTTCTGGAAGGTGAGAGCAGCAGAACTCAAGCAAGAAAAGAAGAAATGAAAAAGTGCGTATTGTGAGGGAGCTCACACGAGGGCCTGGCTGAGCCTGAGAGGCGGTACCAGCTGTGGGAGGAGCTTCTCTGAGGATGAAGTCGCTGGAGGCTAAAGATAAGGAAGACACAAGCTGAGGTAAAGGGATGGAAAAATATATTTCAAATACAAATGAAAATACAAATGAAAATTAAAAAGCTGGGGTAGCAATGCTAATACTAGACAAAAAAGATCTGCGGTACATGTACACAATAAAATGTTACTCAGCCATAAAAAAAGAATGAAATCTTACAATTTGCGACAATATGGATGGACCTGGAGGGTACTGTGATGAATGAAATCAGGCAAAGACAAATACCACATGACGTCACTTATATGTGGAATATAAGAAACAAAGAAATGAACAGACAAAACAGAAACAGACTCATAGATACAGAGAACATTTTGACTGTACTAAACTTATGGAGGGATCACTTCATAAGTTAATAAATGCCTAATCACTATGCTGTACACCTGAAACTAATATAATATTGAATGTCAACAGTAATTGAAACATAAAAGATTTTATTTTTTAAATCAGCTTCAGGTGTGCACGTCACTGGACAAGGGCTCAGCAGAGGCACAGCTTACATGCAGAACTTAAAGCAGAAAAATGTGCGCGTATTGGGGCAACTAGGAAAGACCAGTGTCACTGGAAAGGACGGGGTAGAAGAGAAGAGATAAGGCTGAGACCAGGGGAGAGGGGCAAGTGCCGGAGAGTGGGGTGCTGGAGAGGAGCAGCACTCACAGGAGGGCTCCTCTGGCAAGCGAGTCCTCTGTGCGGGCGGTAGCCGTGGGCATCCACAGTGCGTGCTTGTGAAGCCGCTCTGGCTAGACTTGGCAATAAGAGAAACACAGTGAGTATGTGTGTGCACGTGTACGGGAAAAGAGGTCGTTAGTAAGCACCCATTATGGACCAGGTAGGCACTCTCCAGTCGGTGAAGACGGGCAATTAGCCTCAGAACACAAAGGACGTGCTGTAGTTTATTCCGCTCCAAAGGCAAGTTCATCTATCCTGAAAGCCTGTGCTATTTCTTCAGTTGCCAAAAGAAGTGAAAACAGAAATAATTGCATATAATAGTAATCTTCTATTGTTTATGAGGAAAAAAGAACAAAGTGATAGATTCAATGTGGGAACGGAATGAGGATTAATTATAAGCTAGTTTCATGCCTTTATTTTGTAATTAGTTCTTTCATGTATAATTTTAAAAACCTGAAATGATGTATAAGAGAGCTATCGCATGAAGACATTTTGAATTAATGTATCGATTACTCCATATTCTTCTAGAAACGGTGGTGCTTGTTCTTGCTGACTCTCCACTGGTGTGGCCCCTGCAATCCCAAACGCTTGGGCACAAAACAACTTCTCTTTGACCGGTTTTCTTTCCATCTGTTTGTCTTTCACAGATTTCCAGCCTTCTTCTCAACTCTGAGTTCAGGAAAGAAACTGAATGTATTAATGAGAATCTCCGTTTTCTTTTCTAAGATCTGGTTATAGACACAGTCTGCAATTTTACGTCATATCTGGAATGTAAGGCCCTTCCTTCCGCCTGAGGTTTCAGAATGGCCTGGTGTTTTGAGCACTGGAAAGTACATATTGATTTATTTATTCAAAGAACATTTGTTGAACAGTTAAGAGGATGAGCAGCCAAAAGATAGGCAATAAAGACTTAAGAGACACTCGCACATTCACCATATGCTGTCGTGCTTGGCCTATTGTCAAAAGTAATACTAAGGAGCACAGGGAAGGTCGAGGAGGGTAAAGGGGGTCAAGTGTATGGTGATGGAAGGAGAACTGACTCTGGGTGGTGAACACACAGTGTGATACATGGGTGAGGTAATACAGAATTGTACACCTGAAACCTATGTAATTTTACTAACCAAAGTCACCTCAATAAACTTAATAAAAAATAAAAATAAATAATTCTAAGTGGGGGTTTGAGGAGAATTGTGGCTGCTGTCTTATTTGTGTAAATATCTTTCTGTTTCAAGATTGTTTTGTTTCAAATTATCAAGTTTGTTTGGTCCACTTGCTGTTTTCAAAATAGTTAAAATATAGCAGATAAACTGGCATCTTCTTACAGAACTTCTAAGAAAGAGACAAAGCTCTTTAGAGAAACTTTAGCTACTATGTTTTTGGGGAAAAAAAGGACATCAAGCTATTTATTTCTCTACATCAATTTTAAAATCTTCTACTGTACTAGATTCTCTGTTTTGCTTTGGTCAGAAATTCAAGTTTGCTTGTTTATTTCTTTCTAATCGTTATGTCTCTAATTGCTTTTTCTTTTCTAATTGCTTTGTCTGTAACTTTTGTGGAAGCCTCAAGTGTTTTCCCATTAAGGGAGATGCTGTATTTGGGCTGAAGCACATAAAAAACAGTCATCAATTTCTATTTATTGCATATTTTAAGGTGAGTGAGCGATCAGTTTTATCAAATATCTTTTATATATCTAGGAAAGTCATATGATTTTTCTTTACCTCTATTAATATGATCAATTTTGTTAATGGGTTTTTCTAATACCGAGCCAATCCTGCATTCCTAGAATAAGCCTCCTTGCTCATGATGTACTTCTTTTTTAATTATTCCAATACTGTGATTGTTAATATTTTATGTCAGATTTTTGTATTGGTATGTCATGAGACTGGTCTGTATTCCTCTTTTTGGTACAATTGTTTTAAAAAAAATGTCTATCTGCATGCTTTTATTGCCTATGAAGATAGAATTTTGTACTTAATTCTTTTTCTTATAATAATTTTGTATGAATCTCATAAAATTGTATGAGATTTTTTTCTCTTTTGATTATTTTGAAGTAAGAGTTGTTGAGTTATTTTTTTTTTTTTTTTTGAGGGAGAATTGAACCAGAATATAGGAGGCATATATATATATTTCTAGCTTCACAGCTTTGGAGGGCCTTTATTTATTGCCTTGTTTCTTTGTGCTTCAATGTGATAAAAGATACGGACTCATAATTTCTGAGACCTTTCTTTTGCTCTCCTCCTTCCTTTTATCTAGACATTCCCTTCTTGTCTCTGATCTGCTCGCTAGGGATTTTTTTGTAGTAAGTGAAAAATTCTGTCCTTGAAGGTGTCTTTGGTTACTCTGATCCCCAGGCAATTTCAACACTCTTATCACTCTGTTCGTGCTGTTCATTTAGAGTTTAGTGTCATTTAGAATTTTGTGCAGACAGATAATGCAATGGAATGTTACCAGTGAAAGAACATAGGTGAGAACTAAATACTCTGAGAAAACAAGGGAAGGCTTCAGAGAAGTGTACATTTTTGAGACAAGCTATCTTACTAGAAGTGTGAACTACGTTATGGATGGCCAGGCAGTCACATGGCACCGAGATGTTGTGTAGAGCCACGTCTCAAAGGATGTAGCAAATGAAGAAGACTCGTTTGCCACTAAGTTGATTCCATCTGGAATGGATATAATATTTGTTGTATTTATAAATGTCTTGTCAATTGTTGCAAACCTAAGAGAGTAACAGTGCATTTCTGTGCAATCAAAAATATGATGCGTTGGGAAACCTGCCTGTCAGACGTCTGAGTCGTTACATTTGCAGGGCACCCAAGAGAGGCTGGATTTGTATGGCTTCAATGTACTGACTTCTTGTGTCTGGTTTGCAAGTTTTTACACATTAACATCTACTGACCTATATATGTTGTAAACTTTTGATAGGTCAGGTAGTCATTTACTCTCATCCAAATAAGAACACATTTGAGAGTGAAGAGGGGGGAAGAATTACAGTTACTTTCTACAACAAGTAATCTGGGCTGTGCTGGCCTAACCAGGCTGTGTGATCAGTACTCAGACCACATCTTCTTTCTGACCTTCCAAGTCAATGTCCAGTTAGGTATATGCACAGATGGTTTTTCCTTGTAATTCTCAAATTCTTCTTAGCAAACACTGAGGCTGAGACCTGTTATAACTCTATCTTGTAACAATCAACTTGTTTGAGGGATAAAAGTAATTCACTTAAATGTGACTCAAATCACATGAATAAAAATGGGAGTGGTTTATTCAAAATAGGCACAAACAGGCAGTCCAGTAAAGACCTCTAGGAGCCTTCAGAGTTCACGGTACTCAGATGTATGGGGAATCCTGGAAGTTCATGTAGGTGGGGGCTGTTGGTCCTTCGTCCAGATATGCTATGGCCGAAGTGAAAACTAAGGCCTAAGGCGTCTGCTCCTTCAGTTAGGCTTTCTATGAGCCTAGAGGCTCCACTATTAAGTAATCTGCTCATTGTTTCAGTTGGTTTTTTTGGGAGAGGGCATTGTAAAGTGACAAAAAATGAACTTTTTTGCAGTTATCTTTTTCTCAGTAATTATATCAGCTCTTATAGTTCAGTAATCTGTAGCTGGATCTCTAGTCACCCAGACGCCACTTCCTGTTCCCTGTCTGTTAAACATCCCCCTTGAATGTACCATACTCACCGCATACTTAGGTCCAAATGGATTTTCTTTCTCTTCAGACCTGTTGTTTGTCAAGGCTCTGTTCCCAAGCCTCGGGACTCAAGAAGCCCTCCGAGTGTCCCTCTCCACTCCGATGGCTAGTCTTGTCATCACTGGATTATGCACTTGCTTTAAATCTCCTTTCACAGTCAATGTGACTTGTTTTCCAGCTGTCCCATTCTAGTCTCATTCTCCATTCCTTCAAACTTAGATTATTCAATCCACTGTTTCCGAAGATAGTGTCTTATATTCCACTCATTCAGCTAAATGTGATCTGATTCATTGTCCTAAAGTCTGCGTTTTATGGCTCCTCTCTGTTCCCCACAACCCTGACCAACACTTGCTCCCGGTAGAATAATTTCCAAACTCCGACATGCACGATGCTCCACAACATATCCTAAAGCTTCCCGTCAAGTCTTCCTTTTAAAACTCACCACTTGACCTCAACTCCTTTCAAACATTTCAAGCCAAGGGGCCATGGAATAGTTCATGCTGGCTCTTCCTGTTTGTGTTGACGTCTTTCAACCTTTCGTTCTACACATTCAGTTTTTGTCCCCTCTGTGGCAGTGGCCATAGCAACCTTCCCGAAGAGAACATTGGCTCCAGGAATGGCTGGAGGAGCTTGGAACAGCCAGGTGTCCAGAGCGATGGCTCCTTAGCACCCTCAAAGCCCGGGCTGGTCGACTCCCATCATGCCTCCAGGATGATGTTTCACAAACGAGGCCTCGCGAGGCTTCAGAGCTTGGGTGTCTACTAACTAGACCAATTCCACGTCTGTTTGACGATGGGATCATGGTGTCAGATGGGACTTCCTGAAACCAACAATCTCAGCCTGACCCTTTTTCCAAGAGTCAGATCAAGTCTTAGCATTGAAATAAATACGAACTCTCTTCAGCCCCCTTGCAGTCACCCTATTGTTCTCTAACCACTGTTTCTCGCCCTGGTCTCCCAGCAAGGCATCCACTCTCTGTGCCGGTTGTCTCAGTCTTCTCTCCACATCTGTGTTGTGAGCCCCTGGAAGGCGTTTCCTGTGCCCCTTTCCTGTAGTCCCGACACCTAGTCTTGTTCCCTGTCGGCACCCAAACAATACTTCCTGATTACATAATTTGAACTCATGGGCAGTGGCCATCTTCATGAACTTTGCATCTCTGTCTCCTGGCTTACAGCTCTGTGTCACCTTCAGATTTGCAGTGGGTATCCTATTCTCTGGTTTCCACATTTGTAGATGTGTAAACTAAATGCCTGGGCTTTAGTTGAGTGGTACCACCTACTATTACATTCTATGCTTTTGTTCATCTGGAGTGGATGTTTTTCTTTTCCTTTCTGGAAGGAAATACTATCACTTTGGTAGGAAAATATGAATAAATTTAGTTATGACCGAAAAGGTAGAGTGGCAAGGTTTGTGGATTGCACAGCATGTGGCCCCCTGGCTGCTCACAGGGCCCCTGCAGTGCTCCTGCCACTCTGTGCTCTGGCCAAACTAATGGAAACGCTTTCATCAGAATCCCAGCAGAGCCTGTATCATGCTTGTGATCAAATGTTCTTTCAAAAATTGCTCTAACTTTTCATCACTATAGTTATTGCTACATGAACACATTCATTTTGTTATTTCAAAAGGGAAAATGCCTTTGGTCAATGTGTTTTATCTTGTACTTTGCCACAGTATACACTCAACTGCAAAGGGAAGCGAAAGTTGGGTAAAAGGAAGGTGGGCTGGAAGTTCCACTTTGATTCTGTTGTGGAAACTACATATGTGTGTACATTTAATTCTACTGTCCTTATACGGGTCCATGATTCCTTAGCAGCAAGGACAAAATCCACAAAGCTCTGAGAAATGAAGCTCTTGTACGTCTCTTCCAGTCAAACTGCCCCAAATGAATGTGAGCCTAGTTCTAACCTGTGCCTGTGTGGAGAGTCTGGTGATGAGCCACTCTCCCAGATCCCACTGGGATCCTATATGACATGAAAACATTCTTAATTCTGAAACACATCAATCCCCGAGACTTGGGAGGATTGTGGAGACTTACAGGGAGTGTGGACCTGTAATACGTAAATCAGCCTTGATAACTCCAATATTATAGAATGGTGTTAAATAGAAAATAAAACATTCTGGTCTTCAACCCCCATCTACTTCTCACATGACAGTACCTTTAATACTTCTTTTTAGGTCTCGTGATGAGTTATCACTGTAAGTGACATCTTTATACATTTAATTTCTTGATTTCAGGTCTTATACAATGACGTGCTACTATAAAAGATGGGGAATGTAGTGCGATTAGGTCAGCAGCCACTTTATAACTTCAAATGTTTATCTGCATTTCTGACTCTATCAAAAGTATTCAGTAACTCTTAACACCCACAAAATCAAATGAAAACACGAGTGCCCCTTGAACTTCCTTCACCTGTTCTCCCTCACCTACTCTCATATAACTTATATCATTTGTATCCTTTTTAAAAATTATCAGTATCTTAACATTTTATTTTTTTTAGTAATGTTGTGCTCATTTATAAATTATCTAAAATAGAAAATCAGCAATAGCATTAACACTATTAGGAATATGTAAAAGGGTTTTACTACTGAACCACGTAGTGTTGTGAGACCCTTGCAGAAAAACATGTGATTACACCTCAGCAAACAGGAGTCATTCTGAAATGTTCCAAGTGCTGAGGCTAGAGTCTCTGTTTCTCTTTCTCTTCTCTCCCTTTTTCTCTACCTAACCTTCCATCACTGGCCCCAAATTATAACCTTTCATATTATTTTATTTACCTACAGAGCTTAATTTTTAAATAAAAATTGTTGGGCATTTCCCTGTCATTTCTTTTCTATATAATTGAGAAAACAAATGTAAATAAGGTGATCATGTTAAAAATAATCTCATAGCATTTTCTCAGCAATTACATTACCACTCCCTTTACAACACATAATTTGAGCTGTAATGCAATGATAACCAAACCATATATTGGAAAATCTCTCAGAGCTTAAAAGTCAGGCAGCAGCAAATGCTGTTACGATTTTTCCTTTCTGCGCCCTTCTTCCGTGTTATGTGATCTCTCCCCCAGCACGGTTTTTAGGATAAAATGACACCAAATGCCAGAGCACTTAGTAAAATCACCTGCAGAGAGGCGATAATGTTGTTTCTGAAGGACTTGAGTCAGGCCTAAATGGGTAAAATGACCTGTTCCTGTCCTCAGCACATAGAAGGTGCCTAAAAATATTTGCCACTTTTAGGGCAGTTCCTTAAATCAATGCACGTTCTGGTTATGTTGTTATTACAATGATACTAGGATTATGAGAAGCTTCTATACAAAAAAAAAAAAAAAAAAAAAAAGGAGGCCCGTTTAGTAGAACAGAATGTTGATGTCTGGAATAGCACTTATTTTAATTAATATGAGTCGATGAAAGCAAACGTTAACAGGCTTGATGATAGCGGTGATGCTTGCACCAGGGCTGGAACTGGCTGGCTCTTGTGTGGATTGGCTCAGGAGCTGAGCAGGGCTCCTGGGGACCAGGGACAGGCTTCTGGCTGGCCAGGGGCTCCCTTAGCTCACTGTGGGCCAGCCTCCCAGCTCAGCTTGCAGAAGGCCTCACATGGACCTACCCATCTGCTACAGCTGCGGCTTCTAGTAGATTCCACTCATTTCTAACATTAGCCTGAATGTTAACATGACTTTCTCTGTAGAAAAATGAACAACTGTGAGAACCCACTGTAAAAATTCCCATACGACCTTAGTACCTTTACACGTCTCTGATTTCTTTCCAATACGTCGGTCTCCTTTTCTCATTTATGACCCCCACTGACTCTGGGAGAGCCCCGCTAAGCTCGTACCTCCTGGTGGGTGAGTGACGCAGGGACAGTGTCCCCTTCCCACGTGTCCGGGACATTGATTTTACATCCGCTTACATGAGTATTCACAGGATAAGGTGCATGTTCTCATTGAAATGATTCCAGCAAGAGGGAGGGGCTTTCCTTTGGTGCTGTGAGGGGGAGTGGGGAGTTCCTCACTCTTGCCAGCTCTTCATCAGAAGACAGGGCCCCTTTCCACTCCACCAGTGTCTTTGAACAGACAGGGGGCATCTGCGTGGGTTTAAAACCACTGGTGCTACACTTGTTTTTCAAAGGTGCCAAAACTCAACAGAATTGTTTAAAATTTAAGTTCAAGATGAGAGATTCCCAGAAGTTCTCCGATGCTGGCGCCTCCCCAACCCCATATTTCATTTGTTTCCAGACCTCTGGAGGTCATTCATTTATCCGATTAGGTATGAAACCCCATCCCTAAAATCAGATTCTAACCACCACCGAGAAGAGGTCTGAAGTAAGTGCTTCGTGCACGTGGTTCCCATGGTAACACGCATCTATTGCTGTCTCAACAACCTACGTGTTTATGCTATCTATTTCATTTAAAGGAAGAAGGCTGGTTGTGAAGGATAGGTGCCTACAACCATTAAATCATTAATTCTCTTTCAGCCACTAGCAATTGAGTGTTTGCTTCCCACTTTGTTGTGAGAGAAAAGAAAATCAAGGTTCTGATTCAGAGATGATGACTAAAAAGAAGCCGCCCTAAGTGACGACACTAACAAAGAATTTAGTGTAATATCACTACAATCTCTTTTTTAAGAGTGGCTCAGTAATGAAATTAGTAAGAGAAAGTCTGAGGAACGTGCAAAAGATGGCTTTCTTCCCCTTGCAGCCATATGTCTACAGCAATTTTATGTTCCAGTACTGGAGGGGAATCACCTCTGCCTCAGTGTCAGGAAATGTTGCAGGACGACGTTTGAATCAATGTGTTGATACTGTGCCTGGCTCTTTCAGTCTAGAAACCACGGGCTATGAAATTTGGGGATAATCTGGAACAATGCTCCTCAGACTTTTTGGTTTCAGGATCCCTTTTTATGCTTAAAAATTATTGACCATCTGAAAGTAATTTTGTTTTTGTGAGCTATATCAAAAATTACAAAGGCCTCTAGGTAAATACCACACCCAGAGAAGAAGGTATAAATAAGATCTTTCTTTGCTCCAAATAGAGCAACAATGTAGACGTCTACATTGAGTATGAGGAAACTTTGAACCAATTCTGAGATGGCCTTAGAGAAAAAGAAATGTTTTCCCTTAAAATAAAAAGTCTGCATCTAACCTATTTTTCTTTTTATTTCTTTACTTAAGTGTTGAGACCTTTTAATGTTTCAGCTGGCTTTCAGAATATGCTTCAGAACTTGAGAAACAAAGATGTGCATGGTACGACTGGATTGAACTTCCCACAGATATCAGTGACAGACGTGTCATAGGTGGGGCGTTGTCTAAATGACAAAGCCAGCATCCCAGGAGGGGCCACTTCCTGTTTAAGCCCAGCAGGCAAACCACACACATGCCTAATAGTGTTGCTATGGAAGCTGATTGTATGTCAGAGCTCCCCTTTGGATACAATTTTCTTTCCTGTAGAGAGGCAGTGCGACTTCCTCCACTGGACTGGCCATGCCATAAAAATAAAACATACGTTGATTCATTTATCACCAAGGAAGGGAAGTCTGGTTGTTGGGCATGACTTCGTTGCCATGGAGTCCATGTGGAGAGGCTGCCTTGGTTATTAAGTTATATTTACATCTCCAATCATCACAGCAAGGCCATGCCTGACAGCAGCTGACATGGCAGCTTCACGTTAGATGAGGGCGGCTGATAGTCACATGTTGTGTTCACTCTGTTCCCACCTTTTCTCAGTTTGACCAAACTACTAAGCTAGTTCCCTGTCCCAAAAAACCATACTTCTTATAGTACATTTCCTAAATGGATAAGCTTCTCAACCTGTATCATTTCCTGACAGATTCTTAGATTAGAATCTACTTCCATGAGGTTCTTTCTAATTTGGAATCGAATGTGAGTGTTACAAACATTGAAAACACACACGTATGGAAATGTCTTCAGCTGGTTATCCTATCCACATAATCCTCAACATTTGACCTCCGTTTTCCAAATGCATAAGTGTTGGCAGTGCTTGAGGAAAGCAGCCGGTATTGGTTGGATCTTCCCCATTCATTGGAAGCTTGGTTTTCAGTAGGAAGCCATGCAGCCCACTGAGGCTGGAGGGAACAGGAGAAGCCGGTGAAATTTGACTTTTGGTTTTCTTACAGCCCATTCCCGGTTCCTACCTCATGCTCCGAGCTTGTCCTCACAACTTCAAACTTGTTAGAATCCCATAGACAATTAAAATTCCATTCCCTTTGCACCTTGTCATCAGTTTCTCTACTGGGGCATTTCTGGATAACTGTCTGTCCAAGGAGTTAAGGAGGAGAGTGTCCAAATCTTCCTTAGCTCACCTGGTGGAAAGGTTTACACTTAACTACTCACCATGATATTAAGAAGAACAAAGCCATTTATTGGCGTCTGGGAAGAATAAGGAGGGAGTGAGGCCAGCTATCGTCCTCCCAACTGTCTCTTAAAAAGCGCTACTATTTTGCCTTCCTTTTATCATTATGTAGTTCGTACTGTTTACTACCTATAAAATGCCTTTTAGCTCTCTGAGAGTATCTGGAAATAGTACTCTAAAAAGAAAATAATAAATGCAACTTTAATAGAATAATGATGGTAAGAGTGACTTGTCTTACAGACTTTTGTTGTTTCAAAGTGTTTCACATTTTATATTTTGTGAGGAGTCCAGAGAGACTCAGCTTCCCACTTCCAGTATGAGGGACCTGGTATTAAGCAGGCTTCGAGAAAGAACACATTTCAGAACCAAGATTCGATCTCAACTTCAAGGCTAGTGCTCTTTTCCTACAAATCAGGAGAAAAATTAACTTAAAGTACATTTGACTGCAAATGACCCAGTGACGACCCAAACTGAATCTGAATGATGATGCAGAGACTGATAATTTGCCATAACACAGGTGAATGCGAATGCCATAATTATAACATTTACAATGATCACCTAATAACTTCAGACTTGTATATTTAGTCGATACGACTCTTTAAAATATTGCCCTTAGTTAAAACTTCAAGGTCATCGCATAGACTGTGGCTCTGTTTACCTCCAGAGGGGAGTGTGTTAAAACAGAAATCTTGTGTCTCCGCTGATTTAACCACTGTGATCATGTGATCATTACGCTCAGATTGTTATGTAATGATACAGCTTTCTACCAGGAAATTCACTGCTTTTGTTTCCCGACAAGTATGCTCCTTGTTCCACATTTTCCATAGTTCTACCTCTAAAGAAACATTCTCCACAGAACCAGCAACAATCCAGTGAGTGACCGCAGAGGACACTGCGCATCAGTTGTGCAGTGTTATTTACTGTTTCCATATCCTCCTCCGACTCGTCACATTGCGCTTCTTCTTCAAGCCGAGCTGAAACGCCGTCCCCAGAGAGCTGCCCATCCACTAACAGGCTCTGGTGTTAGTCTGGGCATGTCTCTCCAGGGGACCCACAGGGACACCACAGCCGGAGAAGCAAGTGTCCCCAGGTGTGTTGTTCATCCTTCTGTGCCTGTAACCTTCAGGGCACATCTATAATACTTACAACTATTGCTGGGGTCTGCTTAGTCTGTGTGCCCTGAACACTGAAATGGATTCAAATGCTATTTTAACTGCAAGGTCACGCTATATCAAAGGCATGAAAAGATTGTTTTCTGTTCTATTCCCATTTCAAATTATGTTCAGCAACATTGTTCAATAAAGCTCATAAGAGATTCTAGAATCCAAATAAATGATGATCTACAAATAAGTAATAAAAATTACATTCCTATACTCTAATTAACTAACAGTGTAAATTGTCCCAACTTTGAATATAAATTCCCTTTACAAAACTCCTGGCTGAAAATCTAAGAACAAAGAGCCAGCCCTTTGAAAGTTGAAGTCCAAACAAATTGAGGTTCTAAATCAAATTATCTGTTTCTTGTGCCTTAAATGGCCAAAGAAACTGAAGTCTGCAAAGCGTCCTCCTCCCCTGTTTCTTATCCCTCTCAGCCTAAGCCCGAGGCGCTCCTGGTGGGTGGGGGAGACAGGCCTTCCTGCCGCTGCGACCACAATCACTGATTCAGGGCCCCCACACCTGGGGTGGTTCTTTTCATGGTGTGGAACCTGCTCCTCCATCAGCAGCGGCCCGTGTCTCCACGCCTCAGGCGAGTCCCCACCCACAGCCACAGTGGTGAGAGCACTGGCCTCAGTCTCAGAGTAGAGAGAAAACAAACACCCAGTCCATGGAGGGTTATCCAGAGCAAGCAACTGGTAACAGGATTGTGTTGCTTAAGGATTTCGGAGACCCCACACCTAATCCAGACAAAGACACTGGCACAGTGACCTGAGGAATGAAACGTGGGGTGAGGAGGGTGGGCAGCAAGGTCTCAGCTCACGCATCGGGGTTCCAGGTAGTCTGATGCCAGCGGTCCTGAGTCCTGCCTCACAGTGCGACGGGCTCTCCATCCACCCGCGAGCGTGCCGACGGCTCTTCACAGAAGAATTTGCAGTGTTGCCATCTTCTGGGGTCTCCCTGGCAAGTCAAATGACATACACTGTCAGTTTTTACACCTATTTTCCTGGGAAAACACTCAAATCTGTCCGAGTTTTCTGAAACCACTTTGTGTAGCGATGACTGTTGAAGCGCTGCCCCAACCCGACTTCACTGAAGAACATTCTACTGTCACTTAACAAAGCACGTATCAGTATTTTACAAATCAACACTTTCCCGGATCCTGGCTCCCTCTGGCAGTGACACTAGCCTAGTGACTGAGATTTTCCTTATTCTGTCGGAGTTTCTTGGTCCTCATCACTCCGCATAGCAAAGGAAAACTCCTCTCACCTCCCTGCACCAGGGGAGGTGGGACCCAGGTGGATGCCATTTCCCTCTCACTGTCATCCAGTTCTCGCCCTGCCATCTAGGTGTTCCCATATCTTCCCAGCTGTTTTCTCATGTCTCATCATTTCTCTCTAACAATCCCTCTGATTTTCCTAGTGCAATCATCTTTACTTTGTTCCCATTTTGCCTCTGTCCCTGTTTTGCTGGCAAGATGGAAACTTGTTGTCCAGACCTCTTTACTTCCAGCTTGAATCTCTGGACAGCTGAATTCCTGGTGGCAGAGGTTTCCAGGCAGAGACCTTCATACACCTACTTTGCCTTGGATTTGAAATTTCATTGAATTGCTTCTTAACTGCATTAGTTTTCTAGGGCTGCCAAAACAAATTACCACAAATGTGATGGCTAGAGAAACAGAAACTTGTTCTCTCACAGTTCTGGAGGTTGGAAGTCCCATGTCAGGGTGTCCGTGGCCAGGCCCCACCTGCGGGCTTGAGGGGAGAGTCCCTCCTACTTCTTCCAGCTTCTGGGGTGTGCTGGCGTCCCTTGGCTTGTGGCTGCCTGATTCCAATCACTGCCTCTGTCTTCCCGTGGCCTTTTCTTCCTTATATTTGTCTCGCTGGGTCCTCTCCTCCTCTTGCACGGACACTATTCATTGGCTTTTGGGCTACCCGAAATCTAGACTGATTTCATCTTGAGATCCTTAATTACATTGGCAAGAACCCAATTTCCAAATAAGGTCACATTCTGAGGTTGTAGTTGGGAATAAATCTGGGGGGACACCACTCACCCACTAATTATCTGATGCCACAAGCTGGCATACTTTCCAGTTTTCCTATCCCTTTCGTGACTTTTAGCAGTTATAGTACTTCTTTAGGGAAGCCACGTAGAACAGAATCTCAGAAATCTCAGGCTTCCCACAGACACAGCACATGTAATTGACAAATCCAGAACTAACCTGAAAATCATGTTGGGGACTAGCTTTGGGGGCTATAGATAAACACACAAATTTAAGGATAAATCTTCTGTGTGTGTGTGTGTGTGTGTGTGTGTGTTTTCCTACTCTCTGGAGGAAATTCAAAAACAAAATAAAAGAGAGTAAAATTTGAAGAAATAACCTAATATCCCTGGAGCCAAGTCTCCAAAGATAGCACTTCACCCGGCTGGCTAGCTCAGTAGACGCAGAGGCTTCTGCTTGCAGGGATACATATAACTTTTGTCTCAGACCCTGTTCCAGCTAGCAAATAAACATACTAGCACTGCGATTTTAACATGAGTCTGAACAATGCAAACTAATGAGCTTTGTTATTACAGTTTTCTGCAATTTCTGAGAGGATGACTAAAGAAAAAGACACAAATAACAAATAACTAGAAAATGAAACAGTACACAAGGATGTGAAGAACTCATAACACTCACAACAATTACGTTAAATGAAATAATAATGGTGACTTAAGCATTCATGGTAGGTCAACTAATATTGTTTTATATTCATGTTCCTAGACTATTGAGTTTGAAGAGAGATACAAGGGCACACTTCAAAGAAAGTAGAATCCACAATCTATTCCTCAGAATTTACATATTAAAAAAAACAGAAATGGGGCAGAGAAATGTACTTTATGACAAGTATATCTTTTACATTGAAGGAGCATAAAGTTATTAATGCATCAACTCTTAATTTCCCTCCTAAGTTGCCAAAACTTCAGCGCTACAATGCTTCCAGCGTTACGAACATAACTTTTGAAAGTAAATTATAAAATGAATGATGCTCTGGGGCAAAATAATTGTTTTCTTCCAAAGACTAATAAAAGGAGAACTTCATTTGAACTCCAGGAGTTACAAAACAAATTTAATTTATGTCTTGCATCTTGTGAGAGAGAGCAAATGGGGACAATCTATGGCAAAATAGTAGTCATTTCAGCAAGCAAATGAACCGTGCTCGTGAGCACTTGAATGGGGATATTAATGGGAAATGTTTGTCCTTCGAACCTTGGAAACTGGGACTTAATTAACCAAATGGTCCAGTGATGCTGATGGCAGACTTGTGAAGACATAGCATGGCTTGCTGGAAAACTGAGTGAGAAAAAATGTGTGTGGGGGAGAAAAACAAGGAGAAAACAAAAACAGCCAGCAAATATCCAACAAGAAGTCTATAAAAATGGCTTAGTGGAAGGACCTAAAGGGACGGATAAAACCATTTCTATGGGGAGAACCCATGGCTGGTGTTAGCAGCTGTGGGGAGAGGTTCTAAAGAGTTCAACATATTGTTTCCACAGACTGACCTGAAACTTAGGCTTACGTGGGACAATGTGACAAGGACATTCTCTATTCTCTCTACCATGTGAAAATCCCTCCCTCATTCCGTCTCTAACAGAGACTTGTTAAGACTAACAAGTTTACCTGGTAAAGGTATATAAATATTATCATAGGTGACTAATCTCTTGAATAAATTTATTCATCCAGGTATTCAAAAACAGATAGTAACATAACAGGGAGAATAAAATTGACAATGACCCTTCTTTTGTAGAACTCAGGAGAGTCCAGTGGTCACCAACTTTATGAGAATTTGGTGAATGGACATTATTTTTTTTACATGAAATGTAATCACACATTTCATCCATATCACTCAGATATTTGTGGAACTCCTGGAACCCATCTGTGGACACGAATTTAATAAATTCTGATATAATGGAATGAATCTATTGCTGTTTTTTCCATTTTGCTTAGAGTTACCCTTAAATTTTATGTATGTACTTTAACCTGTATAACCACAAAAAAAAACAAAAACAAGAAAATTGAAATCAGGAAATTAGCATATATAACTACCATCAAATTTTCAAACAATTTAAGTTTTGCCCATTATCTCATTATTGTCCTTTGTGGCAAAGGGTCCAGTTCAGAATCACACATTTCACTTAGTTCTTATTGATGAATAATTGAGTTCCCCCAAGCTTTTTATGTTCAAATCCTAACCCCCATGATGACGGTGTTAGAAGGTGGGAGGTGTGTAGATGAGAAGGGTGGAGCCATCATGAATGGGTTATTGTCCTTACAAGACAGCAGAGAGCTCCCTTGCCTTTCCACCATATGACGACACCGTGAAAAGATGGCTGTCTGCAATGAGGAAGAGGGTCCTCACCAGACGCTGGCGCAATGGAGCCTGAATCTTCTACTTCCAGCCTCCAGACGGTGAGAAATCAATGCCTGTTGTTAACAGTCTCCCATTCTCTTGTATTCTGGTAGAGCAACTCAAACAGACTCAGACAGTCGTCATGACCTGCAGGCTCCTCAGCTGGGCACAGCTTCTTGGCCTTTCCTTGACCCTTATGATCTTCACATGTCAGAAGGTTAGAGAAGGAATTTCTTGTAGAGAGTCCCCCAACTTGGCTATCTTTCACATGAGCATCTTTGACCGAAGTATCCCAGAAGTGCCGTCGCACCCCCTTCCATCCCACCAGGAGGCACGTGCCTTGGTTTTGCCCATCGATGATGTTCACTGGTCAAGGTGGGGTCGTCTAGTTTTCCTGCTAAAGTTACTCTTATTTGAATTAGTACATGTTTAGTGAGTAATTGTTTACAAACTATTTGAATATCCCATTTCTCATCAAATTTTCAATCATTTATTTGTATCAGTATAGACTCATAATTTCCTATATTATTGAATAGGTTAAATTGTCATTATTTACTTTGATTCTCAATTTGCCTTATAATTGGCCATTGAGAGCCCTTTGAGCTGGCTTCTGTGTCCTTCTAACGTGCTCCCCTCACTTTTTGAGCATTTCCTCTCTTTCTGGAAAAACATGTTCTAGTTCGTTTTTGTACGTTTTTATTCTTGTACTTTCTCTTCCAGCCTTGAAATCAGCCATTTCTCCAAGGAGACTTGCTTCATTTTAGTAGAGTCTCATTCAGCAGCCATGATCTTGGAAGGTTCAAGGCTATTGGGGTTTCACTGCCTTCAGGCCATTTCAATGGACTGATGTGGGGAATATATACATATACATATTCCCTCCCATTCTTAGGAAGTTTTTTCACTTTCCCGTTCCCGAATCCCAAGATATAAACTGTTTTCTGTTCTCCACGATGAATCATTTCTACAAAGTGATGGCCGATACTACCAACCACCTGGGTTCAAGGAGCTGATTTTTCTGATTTCCTGACCAGCTTTTCTTGGGATTCAGGAACAGGAAAACGAAAAAAATTCCTAAGAATGGGAGGGAATTCCTGCCTGGAAACACAAGTATAAATATATATGCACATACCTATAAATCAATCAATCTATCTATCTATCTATCTATCTATCTATCTATCTATCTATCTATCCATCATCTCTCATCATCATATTTTTTGTCTCTATTGAAGTCTGTGAATCCACACCAATAATACCAATTTCAATCCAATACGACAGTGCTCGTTCTCATCCTCTCTTTCCATATTTGTAACTGTTTCCAACACTGGGAAACCTGGTTCCCTTTACCTCAATACACCTATTAATATATTAGTAATGTGATATTTCCTAATATTATTGATCCTGTTGCATGCAGCCAGCTCCCATTCCAGTGCAGTCCCCTTGACTGCCACCTGGACATGTCCCTCACCTGTAGGGCTCCTACTCACTGCTTCCGATGCCCATCCTTGGGTCACCCTTTTTCCCACCTTGGGCTCTGACATCCCTCTCTTGGCCACTCTTCCAGGAGGCTGCTTGACTTTCTGTGATTATTGAGTGTTTGGAGCTTCAGATGAGAAGCAGTGACAAAGCATTTCTTCAGGGAAGAGGAGATAGATCTTCCAGGACACACCGCACATCCTGACCCCAATCCCATATGACAAAGAGAAGAGGTTACGTCCACAGCAACCAGTCAGTGTGCCAAGTTCTTCGTTAGCCCCTGCTTTGTTCTTTCTGGTGAGATTACTACCGTATTTTCCCGAAAATAAGACCTAGTTGGACCATCAGCTCTAACGCGTCTTTTTGGAAAAAAAATTAATATAAGACCCTGCCTTATTTTACTATAATATAGGACCGGGTATATAATATAATATAATATAATATAATATAATATAATATAATATAATATAATATAATATAATATAATATAATATAATATAATACTGGGCCTGATATTAACTTTTGCTCCAAAAGATGCATTAGAGCTCATGGTCTGGCTAAGTATTACTTTTGGCAAAACATGGTAGGTAAAGGAAGTATGAGTTACCTAAATCTTTAGATATTCTCTTCATTTTGGAAATGCTATGATTCTCAGATTTCTCTGTCATAAAAAATAAGTACCCATGAGCAAAAGTAGCTTGGAAAACTGACCCTGACTCTGAAATTACTGTGTGGCAGGATTGAAGCACTAAATCAAAACTGGGGACGCAGACCACTGAAGTCTGTTAGGAGAGAATTCAGGTGAATCATCAGATAGACTGTCATCACCTTGCAAACATTGCTCTGGCAATTCTGCATTTTCTCACCTGTGTTCAAGAAGCAACTATGCTGAATGTGTTTGCTATAGTCTTGGTAATTGCCAGATCAGATGCCACTCAGTTGTTATTGCAGCCTCTGTTAGAAATATTTTCTAATATACCCGTCTGAGATAGGACGTAAACAAAGCACTCAGTGAAATTACATGAGCCTCAGAGTTCAAGCATTCTTGAAAGTAATTTAGTATTTAAATCATTTGAGTGTTTGTAGAAAAGATAAAATCACTTTTGATTTACTTTTCTCATTTCATGGCTGATGAAAGCTGCTGTAGAAAACGTTTTTTTTTAGGTTGTTTTTATTTAAACTCGAATTTTGGCTAGGGCAAGAAAGAATTTTAGAGATTCATCTTCTATCCTAATGGGCCTACTAGATCTAAAGACTACATTTGGCTGATTCATATTTATATGACTTATTTTTCTACAGGAAAATTAATCTTGTCTTCCTCACTCTCGTCATAGGTTTTTTTTTTCTCTCATGGAAAAAAGATCCATGGAATTCACATTCTCCTTTGAATTCGTAAAGAAGACATTTGAATAAAAACCACAATTCAACATATATATGTATATATAACACATACAGGCACACTGAAACACACCTTGAATGCTTTCTCTTTCCTTTCTTTCATGCCAGCTCCCAGATTATGTTTCCTAAATTGTAAATGGGCAATATATATTTATAAAGCATAGCTACAAGCATAGATATTATATGCCCCTTTTTAAAAATTACCTGGACTGATTTATTATAGCTTTCAATATCTCTTTATAAAACACAACAAAAATCGAAACAAATGATTACATTAGCTATAGATTTCACAAGTTATAATATTCTTTCCTTTTAGCAAAGATTGTACGTGTCAAGGATTTTGAGATCACGATTGGGATTTTCCGTGTGATGATGTGTTCGGAGGTTTACATAGAGACGTTCAGTGAATGGTTTTGATGGCACAAGAGAAATGAAAGAGCCAGACTGACAACTGGAATCAGAAGATCCATAAATGAATCAGTTCATTTTGCCTCTTCTATTCTCTACAACTATAACAAACTGGATTCAATTTCCTCATTGGCCTTTTAGTGCCTGCCACTCCCCAAATCTTGAGAGTAAAATTATGATTACATTCAGAGCATCGAAGGAAGCTAAGATCTAAGCCTTATGTGAGCGGACACATTTCCTGCCATAATGTTATAACATTCTGGTACACAGCTTTGGCTGAATAAGTGGATGAATGCATGGCAATTGGAGATTAGAATCTGAGAGGTCACCAGGTACTGAGAGCAATGCCCGCCTTTCTCAGGTCCTTTGTGTCCTCTGGTTTTTCCTTACTTAGCCTGGCTAGAGGCTTATTGATTTTATTGATCTTTTCAGAAAACTAGCCATTGGTTTCACTGATTTTCTCTATAAATATTCTGTTTTCATTGATTTCTGCCCTACTCATTGTTTTTTCTTCTGCTTGCTTTGGTCTTAAATTGCTCTTCTTTTTGTGGTTTCCTAAGCTGGAAGCTTAAGTAATTGGTTTTAGATCATTTCTAATGTATGCAATTCAGTGCTATGAATTTTACTCTGCTTTCACTGCATCCCAATTTTGATAATCTGTTTTTCATTTAGCTCAAATTGTTTTTTAATTTCTTTTGAGGTTTTCTTCATTGACTCACATGTTATTTAGTAGTGTGTTGTTTAAACTCCATGTATTTTGGGATTTTCCAGTTATCTTTCTGTTATTGATTTTTAGCTTCGTTCCATTGTGACGTGAATGCTGACATTGTATGATTCCTATTTTTGAAAAATTTATTGACATGTGTTTTGTGTCCCAGAATGTCGTCTTTCTTGATAAGTGTTCTGTGTGAGCTTAGAAGAATGTGTTTCACTGCTGTTGGGGTCTCTGTAGAGGTCCGTCCCACCCCGTTGATGGATAGTGTTGAGTCCAATTATGTCCCTACTGATTTTCTGCAGAATCTGAACATTTCTGATAGAGAGATGTTGAAATATCCAAGTACAAAGTGGATTCATCTATTTCTCTTTGCCATTTTATTAGTTTTCACCTCACGTGGTCTGAAACTCTCTTGTTAGGTGCAAGCACACCAAGGATTGTTATGTCTTCTTGGAGAACGGACTTCTTCCTCATTATGTAGTGCCATTCCTTATCCCAGGTAACTTATCTTGCTTTGAAGTCTGCTCTGTCTGAAATTAATACAGCGACTCCTGTTTTCTTTTGATTAGTGTTAGCATGATATGCTTTTCTCCATCTATTTGTTTTTAATCTATATGTGTCTCTATATAGAAGATGGGTTTCTTATAGGCAACAACAGATAGTTAGGTTTTGCGTTTTGACCCACTCTGACAATGTCAGTCTTTTAATTGGTAAGTTTAGACCATTAACCTTTAAAATGATTACTGATGTCGTTGGATTAAAAGCAGCCATATTTACTACTCTCCCGTGTTCTTTGTTCCTATCATTGCCTTCCACTCTTTTTTTTTTTTTTTGCCTTTTGTAGTTTCAGTTGATCATTTGATATGATTCCCCTTTCCCTCTTTTCTTAGCATGTCTGTTATACTTATTTATTTTTTTTGCAGTTGCCCTAGAGTTTGCAATGCACGTTTATAGCTAATCCAAACCCACTTTTAGAAAACACTGTACATCTCATCCTCAAGGGGCTCCTTGCTTTTCCTTCTTTTCCAATCTAGTTACTCAAATTGACTTATTGGTTCTGCTCATTTAACACAACACATTTTCAGAATCTTCATTTTTAAATAGAAAATTGTACGTATCATTTAAAACTCTGAAATAGTGTGAGTTACCATTAACAACTCTTCATAAGGACAATACGTTTTGGAGAAATCGTTTGTGTTTTCTTCCTGTCTCTTTCCGTCGCTTGCCGTCTCTTCCTATAAGTTTCAACACAACACTGATAGCCTGAATCATCCCTATCCTTGAAAAATGCAGAGGCTTCTCAGCACGCAGCTTTCTGAGGGTTACCAGAAACGAAAGGAGGAAAGGCTGCTGTCGGGCCAGGGGTGCTCAGGCCGCTAAACCATCTTCCTCACGGAGCTCTCACTGACCGTCTGCAAGATGTCAGCAGTGACACAGACTGAGTTCTGCACAGCATCTTTGGGGGATGGCGGGGTGCCCACTTGGTGTGTGCAGATGTACAAGGGAGGCTGGTGACGTTTTCCGGTGCTGCCCAGCACCCTGACTTCTTGGAATGGTACTTAACAAAATATTTCAGTCAATTCTAGCAAAGTGGTCACTTCAATATAAGTAGCAACTATTGAGAGACTTAATTCTTTAGCACTTGATTAGTATGAAGATCTTATGAGATATAAAGTTGAAAGCATCGTTTGCCCCTAAAAAGTGAAGGAAAACATTGCATTTTGCACCAGGAGAATGCAGGTGGTTCCCAGCACATTTCAGGTCACATTTTGATGTTTTCTGCCCTTGGACAGAGATGCTGGGTGGCTTTTCGGTTCACTTACATAGCTCATGAGAGCTCCTTCTGATCTGTCCACAATACCTGACAGAAAAGAACACTTAACCGAGACATGCAAACCTGGGAAAGATACTTCCTTTCTTTCAATATTTCTGAAGGTCGTGAAGGTACCCAGGATGTGTGGTGCTGAGAACCAGGGGGTTGGGCCGTGAACGTGGTCCTTCTGGAATCACAGGGGTATGAGGCCACAGACGAGCAATTGCAGGAATAAACTGTGAAACAGGTGATGGGAGAAAATGACAGTGTTAGGGCGACTCAAGACTCTGAGCCTGCTCCCGACTGAGTGTCAAGGAAGCCATCTTTTCAGGAATGATCTTCAGTGGCAACATAAAGAATGGTGAGGGCGATGGGTGTGGAGGGCCAGGCTTGCTGCGAGCTCTGAGGAAGAGTGAAGGTGGCCTGTCTGAGGGATGTGAAGAAGGCCAAGGTGGAATGCCAAAGCTTTCCTGGGACAGTGAGGGGAGTCACCCGGACGATCCGCTAAGAACTGTTACCTTCACCCCCAGGGGGACAGAAATCCAGTGAGATGCATGCAGCAGAGAAATGACATCAGTACATTTGCTTTAAAAAATAACAATTTGTTCTGAGTGGAGTGTGAAAGAAGCACTGCAGAAGGGAGAGTTGATGCGAAAAGCCCAGAGGTGCTTGCACTGTGGTGCGGGTAAGAGGTGAGAGCAGAGGAGGAGAACAGATGTGAGTGGGTCAAGAATAAAAGAACATGATGGCTGATTGTATTTGATCAGAAAGGTAAACAGATATAAAGAGAAAAGAGTGGCTGAAGTGAAAATAGCCACCTATCACCCTGACACGTCCTGCCCCCACTCCAAGTTAGGAGAGAAATGTGGTAAAAACAAATACAACATCAGTAGCCCCTCCTGGACCAGAATGGGCCTGCTGCTGGGCTCCATTGTCAGCTGGCTGGGCTACTCTTATCTGTTGAGTAACATGTGCGTGCCACCTCTCAGCTCTGTGACGAGGACCTACCAGACGTCTCGGACCCGCGTCTGCATGGCACTGTTTCCTCCCTATGAAGAAGGTACACCAGAAGAAGAATGCTTATCTCTCCTGATTTTATGTCCTCCTAAGATCCAATAAAAGTGTGAGAATCTAATTACCCCTGAATGAACTACTCTAACTTATTTAGGGAGAAAAATTGAATAAATCAGACATTCTTTGGACTGAATCATGTTGACATGAGCTGTTATTCTTGATTTATGATACATTTGGAACCATAACATACTTATTATTTGAAGATAAGCATTAATATAACTCTGTGTTTATTCTCCAAGAAGAAAAAAACAAGAATGGAAATGCACTAGGAAAAGTTCCAAGATAGTTTGACCCCTCACCTACCATTTTAATCTGAATCTTGAAGTCTACATAACACAAAGAGAATTATACAAAAATTTTCGTATGGAAACAATTTAATACATTTCTAATATAGGCAAATAAATCCATCCCATCCGAAGGCCCAGCAATTGTTTTGAGCCTCCCCCCTAGAAATACTATACAACACTCATTCAGTCATGAATTTAACAAATGTCCACTGAGCTCCTAGCATTTGGTAGAAACACCCAGTGAATAGTTTGTTCAACTGTAATATTGAGTCAATATGCTCAGTGAAGGGTTGAGTGTCGGCTGCTATGGCATATTGTGCTGAGGAATGGGGCCATAAAGATTAACAGGACTTGGCTCTTGTCGTTAGGAAATGAACACTGCAGTCTATATCTTACTTTATTACGTTATTTGAATATTCCATGATACATTGGTGGTAAATATGTTGAAAAGACATTCACTTCTCAGGCTACAGAAAACGTCTCAAGAAAACCAGATAAGACTCAAGTTCAGCCTACAGGTATGTCTGGCATCGCAGAGTTGCTGAAGACCCCAAATCCATGAAACTGGATTTTTAGAAATGTAAAAAAAGGAGTGGGGATGTTGGTGAGTTTGGAAAGGAAGTGTGCGCTTAGCCTACTCCTTTACACACACAGCTCTCGGTATTAATTCTAATACTTGATTTTCAGATCTTCCCCCTGGTGTTGGTGACAACATTGGCTCTTTCTTTAGGAAACACACTCTAAATTTCTCTGGGAGGGAATCTGACAAAACAGGCTATTAGAGGGAAGAGAAATCCCCATGAGGGGAATGTCCTGTGCAGACACATCTTTAAGAAAACATTTTGTTGAATGCATTGAATTTGGAGACATTTTTGTTTTGTTTTGATCAAGGAGAAATAAAAAAATAAACTATTAGACTTTTTACAAAAATCAGTGCAAATAAAACGAGGAGTAGTTGTTCGTTTTATGGATTTTCTCCTGGGAATTAATGAACTATGGGAAGTATCATCTAGTCCAATGTTTCTCAAACTTCCAGAGAGGTAATCACTGGATTAGTGATAAAGGCATACTCCTATTCTAGAGGAACACACAATTTCACTTAGAAGATAGCGTAAGAATTTCTATAAACAAATTTTTTCACATATATTTTAATTTGTACAATTATTTGTGGAACATAAAAAAAGAGATGCAACTTGATATAAAGTTGTTTGTAGTTTTCCTGTTGCCCTCTAAGGAGAACGGCCACTTGTAAAGGATGGGTCATTCGCTGAGTAACATGGCAACCATGATGGGAGAAATGAAACCGGGGTTATCATAGGAGACTGAGGCAGCCAGGTGTGGAGGTGGGAGCTGGGGCTGGAGGGTGTTGAAGGAGGCATTAGAGGGGAAAGTTTTAGAGAAAAGATGCATCTAACTAGGGAGTGCTGTGTGCTCTACACTATAGTTTGTTCTCTCTTCCATCTCCCCTGTAGAATTACTAGTACAGTAATCATTTCTCAGTAATGCCCTGTAGGGTGGATTTTCTTTTTTTAGAAGGAAGAGAATTGATCAGCCTGATCCAAGGCCATTACAGGAAAAAAAAAATGTTCACTCTTACATACATGCTCGTCACTCATTACATTCACAAATGTATTTTTAAAAATGCAGTGGGATAAACCCCATTCCATCAGAAGGGCTAAAGTACAATGTTTCTTGAATTGGAGCTTTTTTATACAAACGAATTGGAGTTTTTATACAAACTCTGACAGAGTGTCAGTGGTAGAATGAAGGCTTACTTCCTGCAGGGCACCAAAATTCCTTTTATTTGAGAAAGGAATTCATTCCTTGAGAAGGAGCCCTGGGGAGTTATCATTGTATTAAATACTTCTGCTGAAGGTTTGGGTTTCCTGGTTGATGTCAGTAGTGATCCCTCCTTACTTACAGCTTGCTTAAAATCATGTTTCTGACTTCAGACACAACCTCTAGTCCAGTCCTAGGAACAGCTGTAATAACTTGGAAGACCTCCTTCAGAGGTTGAGCACCAGAGCTCTTTGTAAATGAATTTAGAAGACTTCCTGTTTCTGTTTTGTAAATCACCATGGTTAAATGAAGATTAAATCAATGTCCTCAGGATCTTGGAACATTTAACCTATTCTTGAACTGAGAAGATACTGATATTTCTCCCAAGACCTCTGACACAATAAAAATTCTGTGGAATGATGTATTTCGCAAACAACAACATAGAGAGAATGGCAATTGAAAATTACTGGCTTTGGTATTTGTGTAGATTTCTGACTCTAAATTGAGGAAAAGCGATGGGGTTTCACATAGTTGGCAATTGTCACTTAGGGAGGAGGGGAACCCAGCATCCCAGAACCATCTCAGAAGCTTGTTCACCAGCCCACCTAGACCCACACTGGCCCATCCCAGTTGCAAGTATGCTTTTGAGAGAGAGTAAAAATTACTGGTGGAAGGAAACATTCCTTAGGTGTTTGGGGGAATAAAATGGTGGGAAACAATTTGTGGAGACCTCATCTAGCATAAGATTTTTTCTGGAATCTGCAGCCATTGGTGAAAATACATGTAAATTCATTACAATAGTTGACTGATGTTTTATAATTTGAAATGAAGTCACGAGGGAAACACTTATAATAGGTCAGTGCATGTTTTCATTCCTTTAAAAACAGTTTAAATACTGTTGGAAGAACTGTATCTTTTGATGTGTGCTCTTTAAATACGTTGTTTCAGGAAGTGAAATTAGACTGGAGACGTTAACATAGGTGGTAATGTTTTCGGGAGGCAGGAGCTGAGGCTACCAGACCTGAACATCTGGGCTGCGGTGTCCACGGCTCACTTCCTCTGTGTCTTTCATGCAAAACTCTGGTCTCAGTTGTTTTCTGAGAAGCAGGCTAGATTGCTGTGAAGTTCAGAATGATTATTTAGAAGTCCCTACACTGAAGGTTGATTTATAGAGTGTTTGGCCCACATCACTTTCTCCACCAAAAAAGGCTTGGGTGGGCTTTTATTTTCCTTCTATCCAACAAAATTTCTGCCAATGCCATTGAGAATCTGTTGAAATAAACCTGAATAACTAAGAGTCCTAACAACTCAGCTTCTCCTCCATTCGGCCAGCCTCCATTGCATGTGGGTTGTGTGCTGGACACTGGGCTGGGAGCTGGGAGAAAAAGACGACAAATGAAGTCTCCATGAGCAGAGTGTGCAGGGGAGATGCGGAGTGTGGGGGAAACTACAAATCTGCAGAGTTAACTTGGTCAACAATTTAAAATCGCTTGCCTCTGTTACAGAGACTCCACGTATTCTGGGCTGAAAATATTTTTGAGTAGAACAGAATAATTTGGTCTGGGGTTTCTCATCTCATGAGGTACATATGCCAAGAAACTTTTAACATCATCTTGAGGCAAGAAAGTCGAGTTTCTGAGCTGTGCTTCTAGAATTCTGCATGTCTGTATCTATGCCAGAATAACATGTTTTATCACCTGTACTTGATTTAATGAGCTTAGGAATCAGGGCTGTTAAGACACTTGTGAAATTATTTGAGGTAAAAATTAATCAACTTGTTTACCTTTTTTATTTCTCCAGAAAAAACTAAGTCTAATGAAGTTATTTAAGCTAAAATCTTGCTCAATGTTATACATTTGTTTCATTCCTCAGTCATAAGAATGGAAGTGACTGGACCAAGTCAGTTCCACTTCTTGGAAAATCTTGTCTCTTGGAAAGAAATGGATTCTTTCCTCAGGAATCTATTTCCTAATCATCAACATGCATGTTCTTTAGGTTTTCCTCAGGAATTCTAATACCTATGTAAACAACTGACACTGTTTTCATTGCATGGTCTCAATTCGGGAAACCTTTAAGATAAAGCAACAATGCAGGTAAACAAAGGGCATGCTATCTGGAGGTGGGGAAATCGTTTTCTCTATTGTTCTATGGCAAATAACAACAACAACAACAACAACAATCATAGGAAATGTTGGTCCTGTAATAGCAGGGAGCCTGCCATGTGCTAGACTATGACAACTTGGCCAGATCAGCAACTCTAGGATAAGACACCAATTTGTAAATCCTGATCAAATTGAGCAGGCTGGGGGAGGGCATGAGGCCGAGGACGGAATCCCCAGGGCTGACACCTGAGGGAGGACATCCTTGATGGTTGAGGCTCTACTTCTGTGACTATTTCATATCCAGTAAGCCTGGGCTGCATGCTGCGTCCACATGGCCCATGGATTAGAAGCAGGAGTGTAGAGGAAGTGAGAATAGCAGTCAGGAACCACCAGAAGTAACTTCAAGTGTAACAGGCAGGGGAGGGAGACAGAGGGAGTGACGCTGCGGAAACATGAGCCCTGCCCAGGCTCGTGGACTCTGGGAGCACCGGCAGCCTTTTGCCTGGTCCTGAAGGAATGTCTGGAATTAATCCAAGCCCTGCACTCATTCTTGTGCCTGCTGGAAGGCGGAGGGAAAACCGCTGAAATCCCTCATCCCGACCAAGACAGCTCATCAGAAACAGTGTTGTACACTGGGAGACCGAGGTCAGGCGCTGCCATTAGACGACCTGAGATATTAATTGCTGAGTTCTGGTTACTGTTTGCACAAAAAAATTATCAACAAATAAAATATAACTTTTAAAATTCTTTGCGTTATTCACAGGAATTATGCTATAAAATGGAAATGTTATTTTAATATCAAATATTAAATCTTCATAGTTATTCTCCTAAACGGTTGCACACTAAATTAAACCAAGAAAGGAAACAGATGCCACAATCTATTAAAGGAATGACTGAATGGGCTGTATGAGAGAGACACTTCCTGGTTTGGTGATATGTATTATAGACCCATATGTATTACATGCATACATACACATATATATGTATATTCATAACAACCTTGGCATTTGATAAACCTGTCACATTTTTTGACACAAGTTTCCCTACTTTCTATCTGTAAAATAGTGGTCTGTTGGAACTTAACATTTTTGGACTTATTTCTTTAACAAATTTTACATACAATGAGCCACCATCTCAGCATACATTTTTTCAAAAGCCCTTTGTCCCCAGTGTCCCTCACAGAAGCCTTATTTCAGCATGTGATTAAAGCATTTTAAAATTTAATTTCATCCTTTTTCCTGTTTCATTAACTTGTATTTAATACGCTTTGACCTCTGTTTGCTCTTTTCCCGTTTCCTGTCCTTAAGTTTTCGCTGTTTCAAGTGACAAAAATTGACTTTCTGGATCTTAATTTTGTTTCCACTCTGCCTCACTGATCCTTAGAAGACCAAATTGTGTTTATAATTAATACCTTTCTTCTCTAAAAACATTAGTTTACATTTGACCAAAGTTCCAATTGTTTTAACTGAAGTCTATTGTACCAGAAATCACTGGTTCAAACTGGCCGGTCAGAGCCACGTCCCCTGTGCCTGTTCTGTGTGCAGACTGTGAGGTGAAATGAGGAGGTGACATCACACTCTCAAAGTACCAAGTAGTATTGGAGTAGAATTTGGTAGGTTGTTAGGGAGCTTTCCAGAAACTATCCTCACAAGGGAACCGGCAGTGAAAGTGGACATGAGCCCCCAAACTGTGTCCTAAGATCCCAAGAATATCTGTACAGTCATTGGTGTCATACAGTTCGAGTCGCATTTTCTTAGTATTTGTGTTATATGTGCCAGAAGGAAGATGATGAATCTGACTTGGAGATGCGGGTTGTCTTCTGAGTTGAGTTGAAAATAATAAATTTTTCACATTTCATGATTACTGTCAGCAGTGATTGTTCCCCAGAGAGTCTGATGCATTAAGTGTTAGGTGGAACGTGAAGGAACAACCAACTAAATATTATAATGCATGAGACCTGTTGTAATCACCACGGACCTGCTTATGGTTTTATGCATAAAAATATGATGGCCTCAATGAGCTAAAATGCCGAAGAAATGTGAGAAACTTGGTGTCTCTTTTGTTAGCTACTTCTGGACCCCTAGAAACATGAAGAAAATTCTCTACATGTGTGGGTGCCAGCAGGTCTCATGGTTTTTTTTGAGGAATCAGCGTAGTTATGATTGAAATGTTTTACACAGATTTTTGTCAGTCTAAGCCTTTTGTCAGGTGGCCTTTGAGTGTCGATAAACCTCTGTCAGACTCTTTCTCAAGGGTTCTACCTTAGACTTCCTTTACTGAACTCTGCCCTGCCTGGAAACCTCCCTGAGAATGGACATAACTGGGGCCACCCACCACCACTGACTGGGGGCATTCTCTTAGGTGTCAGAAATGCAAAATGCGTTCTCCTACTTTCACTTCTGAGAAGTTTTCCAAGAGAAAGGCTGGATATTTGTTTTCTGAAGCAAAGAAACAGTTATCTCTATTAGTTTCACTTACATAGAATTATTTTTTTTTTGGCTTAGTAATTAATTCAACTCAGGAAATAAGCTGGGTCGCTTGTTCTCTTTACGGGTGCGTTCACGAAAGCTGTACAGACTGGATCCTTGCCTTCACTGTGTGAGAGCAAGCCATTTTCCTTTTTTCCTGTACAACATGATAATGTGTCCCTGTGTTGAATGGCCACTGAACTATGTGACCATTGTGACTGTACATTTTGTCTTTGTTTTTTTTTTATTTCACAACATAAAAATATTTGATGGAAACAATACATTTGATACCAAAGGGAAAACTACTTTATTTTGGTAGAATCTACAAAAACATTATTAACCAATAGTTTCTAGGAGCACATGGAGGCAATTGATTTAGTATTCTAAGGGAAGTGTACTAACTTCCTTTCCTGGAGGTGGCCTCCCAGCTTTCCACCCATCCCACTTTCTCTGGTTCTATTTTTCAATAGTTTAACCAAGTGATTGGTTTGATATGGCTTGTGATAGAACACCAAAGTCTTGTTCAATGAAAGCTAACAACTTTCCTCTACCGAAGGAAGAATAGGTCAGTAGGAAACTAGTATCAAATTAACCCAAGAGAGAAATCTTATTATAATTCTTCAGTTATGATTCACCATCATTCTTCAATTTTTTCAATTTAAAAAGCTAATTTAGTTTTCATGAGGGATTTTAGTTTTTTTAATAAACAGCACGAAAGGTATCGCTTGTTCTCTGCAAAGTATGGGGAAATAAAGTACACTATCATTTTGTCTGTATTCCTACCTCACTAGCATTTGTACTCTTCCAGTCCTCTTCTCAGCTGCTTGTAATGAACTCATTTCGACACTGGATATTGGCCCACCCTAATTGGAAGAATTGCATAAAATGAATTTCACTGAGATCTGAAGAATCCTTGTTTAAACCAAATGAGAGAGCTGTGTACCTAAGAATACACTGCTCCCTTCTTCCTCATAACACATATCTTGCTTATTCTCATCATTAAAAGTACATCAGACAAATGACTGTATATGTAGATACTCATATTATGGCCATCAGAAGTTCAGTTTCAACCAAAAAGTACTACAAATTATTCTTTATGTCTGTAAGTAAAGATCTGTGTCTTCTGCGTATACCACCGAAATATTTTCACCGGCACTGCCCTATTTTAACAGTGAAAAATGGGTCTCCTTTAGTCTATTTCTCAAGAAAACAAATTATTGGCATAATACGTAAGTATGACAAGAGTGTGGGCACAGAAGTAGATGAACTTGTCGATATCAAGCTGTTTTCATGAGAGTATTTGTGCGTGCAATCGTCCCTTCTTAATTACCGCCTTTCCTAAACAGAGCCTCGTACGAGTATAATTTATTGTGATGCCGCCTTGGATGTAATGCTCTAAGACATATTGAGTATGACTGCTACGAAGACATGTTTGACAGTGTGAAATATGAATTCGAAGCACTCGGTCGTGGTGATTGATTAGAAAAAATGGATGCAATGTTATTGAACATTTTTTTATGAAATGCATTATGAATAGAGAAATATCTTAGATCACTTCTTATCACTAAAAAGCAATTTATCATGACATGTATTGATTTTATTCTTTAGAAATTTCCACTTCGCTGACTGTTCTAATCATGCAACGCACTGACATTTGTCAGTTGATGAGTTTAATCTGAAATAATAGCATACTTAAAGTTTCTGTTTATTGGGAGTTGTTTTAGAAATAAAGCGGGGATGATTTTTAATTTGTACTGTGTACCCTTTGCTTAGAATTCTTATTTGACTTTACAATGACTTTCCATATAGGTGCATATTTCAGTAAAACCATTAAAACTGCACTGTTGTGAACTGATCATTTTCTGCTAGGTGGAGCTAACCTGCTAGAATCAAGTCCCTGTGCCCCAATTCCCCATGAAGCTCTGCCAGATGCAGGTGACCATAGATTAGCAGGGCATGGGACTTCTGAGATTCGCCATCCATGATGTCGGAAGAACACATTTTCCAGCTGCCAGCATGACACGTGTGCTAATTTTACTTTGAAGAAGGAACTCATTGTAAGTACAGCCTCTGTTGATTGTTCTTTCGTCATGGTACTTAGCACGTACAAGATCTGCTGGGACACATGTGGAGGGAAAGTTACCGTGCAAGGTGGAGAGGGACCGGATGCCACAGAGCACCTTCCCTGAAAGACAGATGCTAGTTTTCTCATTCCAGCTGAGGGGCTGAAGTGCGTCCTGGGTCTTGTGCACTCTGGGAATTTTTAGTTTCAGTCTGTTTGCAGCCCATCCCTCTGTTCACCGTGACCAGCATGTCTCCGCTGAGTGTGGCATGGAGGTGTGCTGGGGCTGGCTTGTCCTCATGTCCCCTCTTGTCCTTCTCCACGGGGCAGGACAGGGGCCTGTCTCCCATTTGACGGGTTGGCACACAAGCCCAGGACACTCAGCACCCAGGTCACCTGCATGTTGGGGAGGGGTGAGGGTGGAGGGCAGGGTGGCCATGAAAGAAAAGCAGCTGGTCTTCCATGGAGTCTGGGGGAAACCTCTCCACTGTAGATTTCCTGTAAGGAATAGAACATGCGACGGTGGTGGTGACAGCAGTGCCACCTACTGAGGTCCTGTCATGTGCCAGGCACTGACCTAAATTTCTTACGCATATTAATCTCATCAATGAGCTTTTGAAGTAAGAGCTATTATTGTCCCATTTGAGCTGGAATTTAAATCTGATCTGTCTGATGCCGCTGTGGGGCCATAATGGAGAAAGGACATCCTAGATGGGAGGGGATGTTAGTGAAACAGAAAACATGGTAACCGAAGTCAGTGCGTCCATTTGGGGCACATTTTATGGTAAATTTGACCAGAAACAATACTATGACAATACTGAACAATACTATGCTGATCAGCCTAGCTGCTTATCAAGGTGTAAGGATTAGAGGTGAGGCTTTCCCAGGCAAGGGCACCCACTCTTAAACCACATGTACCTCTTTGCTTAGACCAGAGACATTGGCTATGTCATTACTTCAATCAAAGTTTACGTTTAGTATCTAAGTATCAGGGACTGAGTGCTGGTGTTTCCCCCAAATTCAAATGCCAAAGCCTTACTGGCCAGTGTGGCAGTGGGAGGAGGTGGCGCCTCTGAGAGGGATTAGGTTTCGATGAGGTTGTGATGGGATGACTGTGTCCTTATGGAAAGAGAGAAGACACCTTGCCCCCTTCCTCTGCACCATGTGAGGTCACAGTGAGAAGCAGCAGAAAGAATGCTCTCACCCTGACCTCCTGACCTTGGGCCTCCAGCCTCCAGAGCTGTGAGAAATAAGTATGTGGTGTTGTTACGGCAGCCGAGTGGTGTGTCTGCGGTGTATAAATGTTCATTTATCCGGGACGACTCCCAGCACGGTACCTACCCACTTAGGATAATTCCACAAATCAGGAAAAACACGGAGGCAAGCGATGAGAGGGAGTGAGGAGGGCGCAGGAAAAAGTAAGATGACTCTTACTTCTTATTTACACCAAGAAAGCACATATCCCAATGAAATGGGGAAACTGATATAAAACCCTGGGCTCCATATTAGCGATGTTAGAAACTGGAAGAAAGCTCCAAGACGCAGTAGACACACAAGACTGGGAAATTGGCTGGTCTTGGAGATACTTTAAAAGAAGGAAAGACACAAAATGCTAAAAGCAAACAGAAGAAACACTTATAAGAAAGGCCCCCCTCCCATCCGAGCACTGGGGTCACATCAAGGTTGGCCATCCACCTTGTCTCACGTCTGCATATCCCCTGCAGAAGTGGAGGAAGGGCCCCGCGGGGGCTCACGCCCAGTGGAGGGCCCGAGAGAAGATGATCTGCTGTGACTGTGGTCTGTGCAGAGCACTCCCTTCTGGGTGAAGCTCTCCCTCAGAACGCACATCGTGCTGAGCTCGTCCACCTGCACCTTCAGGAGGAAGGGGGCAGTTTCTTCTCTTGCATAAGAAGAGGAGATAGTAGGGGATATGTCTGTATTTCCTTTCACTGGACCGTTGCCTTCGTTTACCTTAAAAATGTGTATGGGAAGAAAAAAAGTGCGTTTTCAGGGAGATGAGATGAAAGAGGAGCTAAGCGGTTGCTTATAACACAGAATGGTAACAGCTGGTACAGTATGTACGGGTGTTTGCCATATATGGATGACTTCACCCTAACCGGTACAAGTGACAGTGTTTGGAGAGAGTCTCGTTGGCTCCACACATGCGCTGTTAAAGTTTATTATTATCTAAGTCACTCCTTGTATTACATACTTATTAACAACTTTATTGTTGTCACAGGAAAGTAAAGCTGAGCATAGTCATGTGTCCTGTTCACAGCTTGTAAATGACTGAGCTGGAATTTGAAATTCATCTTCCTTCACTCAGAGCCCCAGCTGGTGAGTTCCACAGAAGACCGTCACCAATCGCTATGTGGACACATTAGAGTATCAAGTATGCATAATGCTGGAAGCTGTAACAAGAGTGAACAACAGTAATAATATTAATAGTGTAAACAGTAGCTAGAGCAATGCTGTTCTATTTTAAACCCACGCTTTCTATTGTTACACTATCTCCAGAGACCATTAGGGCCAAATGTGTATTTAGAAATCCCGCAGCAAGCCATTTCTTTTCTCCTCCAGGTTTCTATGATGAACACACAGTATGAAAGGGGTAGGTAAGTGACACTGGCATTTACAGCACAGTTTCCCCTTCACTTATACAACACATATATTGTCCATACCTGTGATAGGATAATGTGTTGTTTCCTTTTTTTTTTTAAACTTGAGAATGTTCCATTCACTTGTCAGAGACACCCTCTCAGGCTTTCTGCTATTCTGCCCTCAGTGCAAACTCTCTTTATATTTAACGTGAGGCATTTGAACAGGCCCATTGTAACTGCACAAGCAATGAATGAATATTTTCAATGTCATGAGCTCTTCTGGAAGGATAGGAGGCAGCCTGAAAAACCTGCAGAATGGAGGGAGTTATCTACAAAGAACCCGAAGGAGGTCCCTAGGAAGCCTAGCCTTTGCTTGGTTCCCAGGTTGGTTTTTCAGAGCACCTGAGAGCTCACTCAGACACAACACGTCCCTTATTCCCTGTGCGTTGCTTACTGGACCCCAGGAAATGCATGCGGATATAACAATATCCGGGCCTCCCTCCGCTGCTGCCCTCGTGGACAGTCTTTCTAGAGTTGGTTCCACTCCAGCCACCTGGGTGTGGTTACCCAGGTGGAGAATGTAGAGAAAGTTGGCAGGACCTGCACAAGCAGTTTCCGCCATCATTAGAAGAAACCTGCAGTGTGGATGGCACAGCAGGACACACATCTGTGAAGAGTCTTTTAACAGAGGAATGAAACTAATTCTGTCTCAGTAAGAACGTCACCAGTGAACATCGCTTCCAGGGAATTACCTTCCCGAGAAAGAACCATCTGATGTTGGCGTGGAAAGAGCGTGGCGGTAGCTGCTCGTCAGCAGGAGGAAGCCGGCCAAGTGTGTCATTAGATGTCACTGAGCATGAGTGCTGGTGTCCTGGCAGCACCGATGGCTGCCTGGGCTCCCTCAAAGTCCTGCCAAGGCCTCTGGTTCCTGTGGGAGTTTTGATTGCCCACTGGCAGCCTGGGCACCAAATGCCAGCTGCTCAAAGCTCTTAGAAAGAATTTCCTGTGTGAGGTGATGGTAACAGAAAGAAATGATATGAGAGTAGCCAAAACAGATTTCCTGTTCCCCAGGCTCTTTTTTTCTTTTTCTCACTGACACAATGAATATAATATCTGTGTAGTTTACAAAACGCAGTCACTCATTGGGTTGCTTACAGTGGAAAGAACTGCATGGGGGTTCCCTGTGGCCACTGGGGGATTCTGACCCTAGGGCTCTCCAGGACCTCCTATGGCTCTCAGGCTAAGCTTCTCCCTCCTGAGTAGACTGTCTGTAACAAAAATAGCATATTGGCCCCATGCACCGTCATTTTGTCTTATTTCTCATTTTTTTGAGAAATCTACTAGAAACTTCCAACCCACAATAACCGTGTGTAAGGCTACCCATGACTCACTTTCTAATAGTGGTATTTGGGGTACAAAGGTTAACTTGTACCTACACTTTAAATTATTATATTTTTGAAATAATTTTTTTTCTGTGCTAGATAATTGCAAAGAGTTATCATCTATCTTCAGAAAGTTTTAGAAGAAACACATTTTTAAAATCAAAGCATGGTAGCATTTTATCAGAAAATGGTATATCCAGTAAGAAAAATCTCATTTCTATGTCAAATAAAATCAACAAAGATTTATCGAACACCTTCTCTGTGCCTTTGTTACGTATTATATACTATAGTTATTATGAACATTCGAGGGCATCCATCTTAGAACCAATTCTACGAAACAAGATACAAACACATGAGTGAAAGAACAAACTATCTCTATACCCGTTTTTGAACTCACTGCCACACTTGTTTTTTTTGCCTTTGTTTGCTTCAGCAGTTCAAATGGAGGCTCTGGAAGGCTCCACAAAGGAAATAAGATTTGACCTAGATTTTGAGAGACAGAGTTTAAGGCGACAGAGAGAAGGCAGAAAAGCACCCCAGGCAGGTGACTTGGCAGGTGTACATGGCGGAGGTGAGAAAGACCAAGGTGCACGTGCAGGGCAGAAAACAAAGCCCTCTGGGATGAGGCTCTGTGGCTGGTAGACCAAAGGAGGGGCAATCAATGGACCACTTGCTTGCTCATCTGAAGAACTGGAAAGAACTGTCCCAAATTTACAATAATACTTTCTGGCTGGATGTGACATTGGTTAGAAAGATAGGTAACCAGTGGTAGAGACAATTGTTAGTCTCTGTATCAAGTAATGATTGTTCAGACCCAATGAGACGATTTCATGAACCAAAGCCAAGAGGATGCCCTGGGCAAAGGAGCTGATAGTATGTATACAGTAATACTTATCACACACACACACACACACACACACACACACAGTGTTTGTTACAGTGAAATCACACAATGCCTGGGAAAGATGCTTGAAACCCCCCAAAGTACTGAGACATGTAAAGTATTTAGCATATAGAAACTGAGACATCAATAACACTTCAATAGGGAATTTCATATTCAGATCAGTGCTGGGTGCACATGAGTGGGTTTCTCTTGGAAAGGCTGAAAGGCGTGAGAAAGCTATTATAATACTCAGTAATGCATAATGGCACAGACACCTTTTTCAGCCTGACAATATATGCTCACAAGTGCTAACTGTGTTATTACAAGAGTCAAAGATGTGGAAATGAAGCTATGTGGGTAAGACCTTAGCATTGGAAAGTGTGAAACAGTTTGGAAGACTGCTCTGTCTGGGCCTGTGCATGAAACGGAACATAGGATGAACCGGAGCTGGCAGGCCTGCTCTGATGCTCCAATAACACACTTTTTATTGGGAGGAGAATCGAATAATTTCCCCCAAAGTGGGGATTTACAAAACACTTTTCTGGAAACTTATTTTTGTGGAATTCAAAGATGGGTGGAAGTATGCATTGGCTCCTTCTTTTGGACTTTGGTAGCATAGAACTGAGTTAATCCGATCCTCAGTTCATGACCCCACTGTTTCCTCTCCAAGACCTTAACTTCCTTGTTATCTCATCCCCCATTGGCGATGCCATCATTCAGTTCGTTTAACGTCTCCATCACTGGGACAGAGACTTCACCATATTTCAGTTTCTGTGGAGAAACGTTTCGACTATCATTTCTTCACTACTCGACAAAAGGGGATGGGGAAAATGAAGAGGGTAAAGAGGGTCAAATAGATGGTGACAGGTGAAGGCTAGACTTCGGATGGTGAGCACAGAGTGGGTACACAGATGAATTATAAACTCGTACACCTGAAATTTATGCAATGTTATTAGCCAATGTTACCCCAATATGCTTAAAAAACAACTTGAAAAAGAACTATACGTTGTTGCTGACAGAATTTGGGATGAGGAGACACATGCTGTTTCACACAGACTGGAGAGAGACTCATCCCAGGGCCATCTGCAAGTATTTTGTGGGTAAAGTGGTAATAATAACAACTAAATAACTGACATCTTTTGAAACTCAAATTAGGTAGCATGGAAATATCTGGCTCCTAATAGGCAGTGGACAATTCTGTTTTTTCCCCCAAATTACTGCTAAATACTAGATAATAGACAAAAACTACTTCAAATGTGGCATAAAGATTGGGGCAGTCAAAATCTAGCACCCTGAAAAAGCATTGCACATGCACCGAAAAGATGGAATTCCAAGTTGTCTCCCAAATAAATTACCGCAGCCTTGCTTGAGGACTAAGTCCAGGGCATTTTCTAATTACAAAGAGTGTGACACGTGCAATAAATAAACATTGAAGGGAAAAGGTTAGCGCATCACTCCTTCTGAAAGTAAACAAAAAGTCATTTTAATTCATGTTTATTTGGGTGTTTTCATGATGAATGAATATGAGTATACAGTATCACGTTCTAAAGAAAACTGTAATGGCCTCTTGTTTAAGTAAGAGTAATGTGCCCGAGATTATCCATCTATTTCATCAGGCACAATAATTGGGCGTCCATGGAGACATTCTTTAAACTTTATCTCCCTGTCTGTACTCCTCTTCCACACAAAGTTTCAGAAGAAATACTTGAACAGATAGCCAAGACCCCATTAATACCCAAAGAAAGAGAGTAATCCTATCTCAGTATCCCCTAAGCTCTAAGACAGTGCTATTACCTGGAGAAAAAAGTGATGAATCCAATCAGCTTTTCAATTACCACCCTAAATAGCTGCATTATAAATAATCTCCTTTAATCAGTGGCACGGAGAAGTGACTTAAATGATACTTGCAACCATGTGGATTAGTTCATCTTTAAAAGAAAAGGCATATAACATGTATATAATACTGTCTTGTAAATGTTTTTATTGTCTTAGGTGACTTTTGATGATATTTTAAGAGTTTCATTTATCACTATGTTTTTCTAAAATTATGTTTAAGACAATTTACGAGCAGGTTTATATATTAGCATACAAAAATCCCTCAACTCTTAAAGACTATACTCTATATAATCAACATTTGCTGTGTCAACTATCATAAATTTAATCTTAAATATCATGATATTTCCTCAATAAATGATTAATAAAGAAAGGATTATTTTCTCTTGCCCTATAATTTTTATTACACTGAACAAAAAAAGAAGAACTGACCTCGGTCAATGAGTGAATGTTTAGAGAGAGATACTCTTTTGTTTAGTAAAGTGGAATAAACAGAAAGTAGAAGAACTTGTGTATCTCAAGATATCTGGTTGGCTAAGATGGGTTATTGGGAGGAATTACGTCCTGTAAGTAGTATGCCTAACAGAATGCACGAAGCCCAGCTGTTGGGACAGAGTGACGAAGAAATGCTCTAGAGAGCTTATACTTGAACATATTTAAACAAGTTAGTAAAGATCTGGGGAGTGAGAAGTGTGGTAATAACACTATAGGGGAGAGGGAAACTTTGGGCAGAGTGGTTGTGGAGCAGACATCTGACTGAGTTCGGGATGACATGAAGCAGGCAGCTAAGAGGAGACTGGCAGGAAGTGCTCCCAGAAGTTACCGAGATATAACAAAGCATGCAATGCTCACTGGATGCAAAGGATTCCAGGGGGCTGGAGTGCCAGGATGAAGTGCCAGGATGAGTGCCAGGATGAGTGCCAGGATGAGTGCCAGGATGAGTGACAGGACGTGGCAGTGGACAGTTAAGCAGGGTCTGGGCAACTAAAGGCCACAGAAAGGGATTGTATCTGTTAAAGGATGGTGGTGAGCATGATGGCGATTTTGTGTCCTGTGAGTCAGCCTTGGGAAAGGCCTCATGCCGGCTGCCTTGCATGTGTCATGTTTTGGCTTCATAGCTGAGAGACAGCTATGCTGTGTCCTATAATACAGAAGCAAGACAGTTAAGTCTTAGAAAAGTGAAATAAATTGCCTGAGTGTTTATCGAAATCCTATTACTAGAAAATATGTATCTTAAAGTCCCCTCACACTAAATAGTTTCATTTCATGTGGCTTTAAGTGAGTAACGAAACATCTCCTTGAAATGCCAGTTTCCTCCACCTGAAATCTTAGGGCTGGTTATGGGCCCAGGAAAGGTGGGCACCCACACGTTTATAATTCCTGTTTCCTCCTTCACTTCCTGTTCCCGGGGCCCAGGCTTCTTACTCCTGGTCTACAAATGTCCTCACGTTCTCCCAGGGAACAATCCAACTTCTTTAAGAGAAAACCTGTAAGTTATGACTAGTATTTATGCATGCAGAAAACTAACTTGACGAAATGTTTGAAATTAAAATTTCCTTATTAAAAAATAATCTGTTTACATAAAGTAAATAACGAGTATGCAGGACTCTACTCTCTATAATTAAAAATTAAAATGTTTTTTTCTTATCTTTTGGCTTTTTTTTTTGACTGAGATGTTCTGACTTTGATCCTTGACCCTCCAGTGGCCCAGGGTTGAGATGAATTTTCTGAACTTTAGTTTGCTGTCTGTCTAAGAGGGTGGATTGTCACCACTAGCTCAAAAGTCTGCTCTGAAGCTTGTGTGAAATGTTACAAACACTGTGAAAAATTTAATCATTAATTCTTCCATATTTCTATGTGTATACATACTTGAGATAATTACTAAAATTAGGAGTAATGCGATATATCCTACTTTGCAACTTGCTTTTGCACTCAGCGTGCCTTGGACATAACGTTCATTTCATCTTATTCATTGTTGATCTACCTCTTACAAGAGTGCTTGACATACAATAGGCATCAGATAAATGCTTGTGGAATGGGTGAATACATTAATAAATGACACATGTTTTAATGGGTGTGGCCACAACAACACTGCGTTTTCACTAAACCTCCCTCCTGTTTCTCTCGGTCACAGAGTGAGACCAAAACTTGGCCCCCTGTGCCCTGGACACAGCCACACCTGTTTTCACTCTCAAAAGTTTGGATGATAAATTGTAAGCTCTTCCCATTTCATGGAAGTGTTGACTGGCTTCATAAAAGTTTAGTGGCTTCAAAAACTACTAGTTTGCACCATGTTAAGATACGTGGGGAAGCTTTGACTGCAGGCCAACATGCAGTTGGTGACAACCTTGTCCCCCCAAAAGGTATATCCATGTCTAACCCCTAGAACCTTATTTGGAAAAAGAAGCTTTGCAGATGTAATCAAGTTAAGATGAGGTCATAGTAGAGTAGGGTGGGCCCTGATGCCATCAGAAACTTGGGACACAGACACACAGAGGTTAAGGCCGTGTGACCATAAAGGCAGAGACTGGAGTGACGATGGGTCTACAAGCCAAGGAACGCCAAGGATTACCAGCAGCCACCAGAAGATGGAAAAGACCAGCATCTTCAGAGGGTGTGTGGTCTTGCTGACACGTTGGTTTCAGACTTCAGACCTCCAGAACTGAGAGAGAATCAATTTCTGTTGTTTTAAGCTGCCCAGTTCATAGTAATTCGTTACAGGAGCCACAAGAAACTAATACAAACCGCAAAGGCATTTTCCATGGATTAAGGCAATGATCAATGGAGGATGTCTCACCTGGATCACAATTTCCGTTTTGACAAACTTGATCTCTCCCAGAAGCAGACACCATGTGGGGTCCCAGGGAAAGCAGGAAGCACGGTGCTCAATGAGGGTGCAAAGGTGATGCCTGGCGTTGCCGGAGGAGACGCCCAGTGTCACTGCACACGTGTGTCTGTGGCATCACCCTGGACGTTCGCCATGGAGTCCCTCATGCTGTGCCCGCTGTGCCCAGGCCCTCTTTCCCAAGAGTCCTGTTCTTTTTGGTGAGATTTTGCAGAAAACGCCTGTCCTCTTTCCTTACTTGGGGATCCCTTTTCCAAAGGAAGAAACATTGTTTTCAACTGGTTTTGTTTTTCCTTCATTTTTTTAGAGGTATTGGCCACCTGTGGATCTAGGACATTTTTTCCATGTGCTCCCAACACTTTATGACCATAGAAAGGAAAATATCTGTCGTGAGGTTTAGTTTCTTGATAAAATGGATATCAAGTAGTAAACACCAATATGCCTTAAAAGCTCCTTGATCATCATTTGCCCATTAAAACGTTCCTCTGCTCCATCAAGTAGTTAGAAATAATATGGAGAAAAGGGATCTGAGGGTTGTTCCAAAATATCCGAGCTGAGGAAATGACGGGGAGCTTGGAGCCACAACGACCTGTGTCAGCCTGAGCGCCCTCCCCACAGCGTGGAGGCAGCAGAGCTCACCTCGCGCGCCCACTGTGGGGTCAGCGCAGGTGGGCTGAGCACCTGGACTCAGGGGCACCAGCAGGTGCTCCAACGTGGCGGGTGCAGGCCGCCCCAGCGGAGCTAATCGGAAACGCTGCCTATTCCAGCTGTGGCATATAATTCAACTTTTGAAAATTACTGCTACTCGGCGCTCTTAAATCCCCAAGTGTCTTCCTGAAGGAAATGAACAGACAAAAAGCAGAGAGATTGCTCTTATTAATCCTATGTTCTGCTTCTGTCATTGGAGAAATGATGGTGGGTCCTGTTTTCAAGTGCCCTGTAAGTGTTCCTGGAAATTCATATATATATATATATAATGTTTTCATTAACTTTCTCTCCAAAACCACGTAGTGTAACATTCTTCACAGGTATGTTCTTCTTTCTAGGAAGTATCGGTTTTCAATTACTTTCTCTAACAAGTTGGGTGACTTTTCCTGTGGCTTAATGTGTGTATTTATCTCATGCTATTCAGTTGTGTTTAATCTCCAAGTAAAGTGAGCTCGGGGAGTAAGTTTCTGCTCGGACAAACACCGCCTTACACAGCAAGCTCAGTTTGGTGCCCATGTACTGGTCAGAAATATAGGGGCCAGTGTTTCGGAAGAATAGGTCACAGGGGTACCCTTTGTCTGGGATGTGTCCCCTCTCAGATGGAGAGTGAGGTGTAGCTGGATAGGCTACATGTCCTTCAGTGGGAGTTATGGCGTTCTCAAAACGTGTTGTTGCCTTTTCCTTGTGGACAAACCAGGAGTCATCTCATTCCTCTCCTTCCCTCACCCCACCCCACCCCACCCCAGTAACCCATCGTAATTTCTATCAACCTTTGCCCCCTGACACATATCAAAGCCATTGAGCTGAGGCGGTCTCCTCTTTCCCTCACCCGGGTCAAGCCTCCATCTCTACAAGTACAAACTCTTGTGGCGTCTGCCTCAGTCACATCCTGTGCAATCCTGTCTCCACTCAGCCACCAGATACCCCTTACGGCAAAACCCTGTCATTTGTCCACTAAGAAATTCCCTGAGACTGAAACACTTTCCACCAGCCTTAGAATAAACCCTGGGTGATTTCAAAGCTTTAAGTCCCTGCGCTGCGGCCCCTTCCACCTTTCTGACTTCGTCCTGGGCCACCACTTGCTTTCTCACCGACTTAGCCAGCCTGGCTTCGCTTTTCCCCAAATGCACTGAGCTCATGCCTGCTACTGCCCACGTTACTTTTCCTCTGCCCGAGGGTTCTGCATGGGCTGGTGCCCCCTTCCTGCTTCCACATTCGGCTTCTTGCTTCAGCTCCACCTGTTGTCCTCAGAAGGGAAGGTACAGACCACACAGTGTAACATAACATGCCCAGCACTTCCTGTCACTGTAGCCTATACTCTTCACGGTATCTAACAATATCTGAAGCTATGGTGTTCATTTATTAACTTGCTTTATTTCATTATCACCCCTCACTCCCCCAGTTCATTGCCAAAGTCTCCAGAAGGATATTCTCTGACTGTAATCAGAGACCCGGGCTCCCTGAACTCTCTCTGCAGCACAGAGAGTGGCAGTGGTACTGACCTTGGGGATTCAATGTCACGACCAGTTCATAACTCCAAAGTGACAAATAGCGAATCAGACTCTCTTCTCGGCCCAGAAGAGCTGCCATAGAAGACACGCGGGGTTTGGATTTAATTGGGGAGCATCTCAAGTCAACAGGCTGCCAGTGACAGGTAGGAAAAGAGGTCGCTGAGTGCCGTAGCATTTGAAGGGTTAGACAAAGCACCCACCACACATCTTGGCAAAAGCTGGGTAAAAGCGAAAGCTCCTTGTTCAATTACGAGCAAACTGAAAACAAGTGATATACTCAACCAGTCAGACTGCCCGGAAAAGAAAAGGCTAGAGCGTCCTGAAGGCTCAGAAGAAAACTAGTGACAGGAGGCGACTTACCGCACTCAGCAGAATGTCTTAACCACGCTGGGTCAGTCATGCTGAGCACACCAGCTCGGCCTGCAGGAAATGAGAGGACACGGAAGCCGAGGGACAAGACCAGAAGCTACTGCGTGGAGACTGCGTCAGACAGCACGTGGGGCTCACTTCCCTCAGATTCACCTTAATTAAAACCGCCAACCACGAAAAGAGCGAGGTATTGATGCAAACGAAGGACGTTCAATGGAGCCAATAGAGTCAGAGATTAACTTCAGAATATATGAGGGCTGCGTGTATTAGTAAGATATAGGCACGGAAAAAATTATTTTTAAAAGCATAAGTATAATTGAATATATTTATTAATAAAGTTAGGGATTCACTTTTACATAAATACTCTTAAAAACGTAGATCTGTAAAGAATGCGGATTAATTCTCTAGTTTCAACAGTTATAAACAATTTGGCAAACTTGTTCATTTATCTTCTCACTTGTTTATTGTGTTTTCTTCCAGCAAATCCATCATGTCATTTTATTCCTAAACATTTCTCCAGTATACATCTCTAACTGATAAGAACTTTTAAAGTTGAATTATCACACCATCATTTATCTAACAAAATAAAATTTATACTGAGATATTAAACAATCATTAAAAATGCTTCCTAGTAACAAAACACAATAGCCATGATAAGTGAAATGAAAAACATGCTTCTCAACTGTATCTCACAATCACAATATCATTAAAATGTGTATATGTTTGCACAGAAAAAAAAAGATTGGAAGAAAATAAAAATGTTAACAACTGCTACTAATTAATAGTGAAATTTTGGGACCTCTAGTTTTCTTCTTTATGTTTTTATCATTTTTCTAAGTCTTCTGGAATAAGCATATACTTGTTTTATTTGCAGAAAATATCATTTGTAAACAGGATTTTTACATCTTCAAATATGCTGTCAGACACAAAATCTTGTCCTGGGAACAGACACATTTCAAAATATTTAAGGAAATATCGACCTAAGTATCCCCATGACACCCTGAATCTATACAGTACCCTTCAGACACATTTACTGAGCTAAATTTTATTTTATTTTTTAATTTCTGTGGGAGCATTGCCAGCAAGTTTCTGGACTTGACATCAATGCGTGAGAGATGTACGGGTTTTGCCCACCTTCAAGTACATTAATTCTGGCTTTGTTTCGAGACATGTCTTCAAAAGCAACAGTCTGAGCATCACTTAACAAGTAAATGAAGAGAAAATAAGGGAAGCGTTCACATCTGCTCCAGGACTGCTTGGAAGAAGTGATTAGTCACAGCTTCCATAGAGCAGCTTTACTGGAAATAATAATAATGAGGAACTAGGCAGGGAGGGCATGTTTCTGTACCGACTTAACACTGACTCACAAACTTGCCTGGAGAGAATGAGAAGATGCACCAGCGACACATGTCTCAGCCTCCAGAGCTCCCTGTGAGGTCCCTTCATCTAATGCTGCCCTCAGGTGCTGCCACCCAGCCAGGGATAAAGGGTCTGATAAAGGGGGTGATTTTGGAGAGCTTTGCGCACAGGCTTTCAATCAGTTTAGATTTGAAGCTGATTTTGTTTAATCTGCCAATGTCCACGCCTGACTTTGATTCCTGCTTGCTAACTTTCACATTGCCACTGAATTTTGAAAAAGCATCATTCCAATTCTCCTGGCTACATCGTCCCTGTTCAGCTGGGGTGCAGGGGAGATGATATCTGAGCATGATGGCTGGCCCAGTATGTGATATCTGAGCAAACCCTTAAGAGGAGGACTTGACCAAACAAACATTTGAGGGATGAGTGTGTCAGCTTAAAAAGGAGGGAGTCCTTTGGGAGGGTGCTAAGATGGGAATGAGCGTGACAAAGTGCGCACGTTGCCTTGAGAGGACGGGGTGACGGGCAGGAGAGGAGGTTCAAGAGGTCAGGGGCCAGATTCCACTGCACCTGGTGGCCATAAAGAGATTGTCCTCCAACAGAGGAGAGGAGAGCTGTGGTGTGGCTCACCATTGACAGGAATCTCTCTGGCTGCTCTTTGGAGAAGAGAGGGTGAAGAGCAAGGGCGATGGAGGGACAAGTGTGAAGACATTTGCCGTAAGTTGCCCAGCAGAGACCACTGCAGCTGTGTCTGCCGGAGCCATGGAAATGGTCAGAAGGGCTGCCATCCTGGATCGTCTATGAAGGTAGGGCCACACGATTTCCCGATGGGCCGAACATAAAATGTGAGAAAACGATTCCTGTTGAAAGGAGGTTAGACCTTGGCACAGATAAGTGAAAACAACATATCATCATGAGCACCTTGGGACTCGGCCGTCTTGAAACGGTTCCTAATGAATCCAAGTACTTATTTCTTCAGATGTTGAGATTTCAAAAGGATGATCACGTGAGTCTTCCATGTGTTTGGGAATGAGGGCACTATTTGATGTACGAGAGCAGACATCATCTTAGACTGAAACGGGAAAAGACTCATTTCTATCTGTATTTATATTCTGTCTGTTTGTTGTAACAAACACATCCCACAAAGCCTTTGAAATCTTGGGGACACTTGAATCAATGTTCCTAAACACTCAGGTAAATAGGCGGTTTAGGTTACTTTCAACAGCTTTGGATCGTAATTGGAAAATATAAAGATGTGGTACACATTTTTAATTTCACTAAAATTGTTTAGAAAAGATTTTAAGCTTATTAATATATGGGGTAACAGGAATTTTATTGTTGTTGTTTAAGTATAAGTTGGGTTCTTGTACTTGGAACATCCCAAATACACATCGAGTAAACTCAATTTTTTGGTGGCATGTTAAACGTGGGTTTCAGGATTGTGAAACCCACAATGTGCTGGTACTACGGGTAATCTCCTCTCCACTTCGCTGGTCACTAAACAATGACCCAGGTAAAAACCAAAACTTTCAACCTGGACTCTATTTCCCAATTTTCAACACTGTAGACTTTTGCTACATTTTGAAGGAAAACTAAACATTTCTAAAGCATTAGACATTGTGCTATCTTTTTTCTCATAATAACTTTAAATTATTTCCTAAATGAAGAACATTTTGCAGTGATTAGACTAAAGCACAAAAATGGGTAACCAACTTGACATGGAGAAGAATAATTCTACGAGGAAAATGTGATTCAAACTCATTGCTTTCATAACATGGAATCTGCAAATAGCCCATTCGTTTCCCCAAGCTACAGATTTGACTCAGCATAAGAATTTGAATACATTCTTGAGTCAATTCAAGAAATGCTAATGTGTGTTATTCCATTTTCCCTAATACAGCCCTCGCTTCTCTGACGGGTGCGGATATCTCCTCCAGGCCCAGCTGTGGTTCGGAACGTGACCTTAGGCAAGTCTCCTTTTTTTCTGTCATGGATTTCTGTCTCATCTGTAAAATGATAATGCCATGTTCTCTCACATCTAGACACAAATGACTGTCTTAACAGCTCTAAGCACCATTACACTAAGCAGCATAAAATACTAAAAAGAAGCAGACAATCATTCAAAACAAAAATAAAACAAAAACTTAAAGTCTCCTACGCAGTGGTGCACTGGTAGGATTGCTAACTTCTGTCACTTCCTTCCCCAAATTATCAAGCTGGCAAAGTTTGGAAAAATGGAATAATTGAATGTAAGTGCTGTTTCTCTTCTGCCTTTCAGATGTGGGTGGATACCTCTCCATGGCACGCCCACTGCCAGAGGTGTGTTCATCCGGTTCCCAGAGCTGCTCTGGACCAGTTCTGGGCCCAGGACCAATCCCTCTTCACTTGGGTGTCAACGAGCTAAGCTATCGCTCTGTGAACGTGGATGCATGTTTGTAGAATATGGTTCTTTATAAAAGCAACCAGTATGTTCACCTCCATTACCACCTATAATTACAACACGATGGAGAAGATGCAACTGGCACTGTGAGCTGTGCCTGTGGGATGCTGTTTCCTTCTGCCCCCTCTGGTCCTGGAGTGGCAGTGACTCAATAAACAGAGAGAGACAGAGCGGGGTCGTGCAAAGGTGGCCAGCAGAAGAATCCCCATGTCTTCCCAGCTTTCGTCTCAGGAAGTCACCCCATCCTTTCCCTACACTTCCCCACAATTCATGATGATTACGACACCTCACCTTGATTCTACCTGTCCGTTGTGCAGCGTCCACAGCCCCCACACCCACAGAAGTCAGGGCAGTTCAGTTCCGAGGCCTCCTTTATGGATTCCGTTCTTCCATTCTGCTTCCCTTCCCTGTTCCATGGTGACTTTTTAAAATATAGGAGCTCTATTTGCTCATTTCTTTTTTTCTAATAGTTTCTACTATAGCAGTTTGTTTCCAATGTTAACCACCAATTTCTCTCTTTAGGGTATCAGTTCTCAAACTCAGGTTCCACGTAAGAAACAGCTGGGGAACTTCTGAACAAGACTTCCGGGCTCAACAGACCAGGAGCCAGGTATGGCTGGAGCGCAGTGACTGTGAATGAATGAGCCGCTGGATAATGCTGCTGCCTGTGAGGACAGGTGACCATGCTCCAGGTACTGTCTGACAAAGAGTGTGGCCTCACAAGTTGCATGCATCAGATTCACTCAGTGTTTATTCAGAATGTCAATCCCAAGGCTGAGGTCAGGCCTATGTTCTGACATCCTCCCAAGCCAAGCTGCTAGACCCATCAGACAAAGTCTGTGGAGTCCATGCCACCAGCATTCTGGTATCCTTCAGGTTTAAGCCTCCTTAAACCTGTGACCCTGGCTTAACCTAATCTTGTGAAAACTTGTGACTGGAGGGGCCAGAGGACATCAGGCCAGGGTGGACCCTCTGTGGGTCCAAGCAAACACAAGGCCTGCTGGTAGCTGCAGGTGGCATTGGCTCAACCCGACGTCGGGGGTCCCCATATTCATGTCCCAGCCACTCAGGAGAGGGTGCTTGGGTCAGCATCTGGGAAGCTGCAGGGCACTGCATGTCCATTGAGTGTGTCCTTGAAGCCTTCGGCTGCAGACGCCTTCATCGGGAATACATCTCAGCTCCTGACGTAGGCATGGACTTCTTATTCAAGAAATATGCACCCTCCGAGGTAGTTAGCCAAGGACGCAATTTATAGTCTCTAGTCCCACCCACCTTTTAATCTCATCTTTACCACTTACTGCCTACAACTTAAAGTCTTTATTCGTCATGTCCCTCTACCTGCAATATAAGGATGTAGTGGTAGCTACTTCATGGGATTCTTGTAAACTTTTAATATAGAAATACAAATAAAGCACTTAGAACAAACCTGACAAATAATAAACACTTAGTTATATATTACAATTGTTGTTGTTAACATTAGAAGAAAAACACATTCCCCAAATATTGGATAGCAATCTCTTCAGAAATCCGGCACTTGTGAGACCTACAACCTACTCAGAAGTCCCCAAGCAGTATGCCACAGTTTTGAGTGTGTTTCAGGTGTATGGATGTAAGTCTTCTTAGCTCTTGGGACCATTGAGCAGAGCCTGGGGCGGGTCTCCTTCTATGATGAGCATTCTCGTCTAGTTACTCCAGGGCTTCCTCCAAATGTGACCATTTTCTCTCTGTGCCGTTGGTGACATGCCATCACCCGCTGAGGGAAGACCAAAGCCCGTAATTCATTCAAAATTCTACTGATTCTTATGTCAACAACTCCTTGTTGACCAATGCTGTGTCTCGACTATTTGGGAAGACCTAGTCAGAATGTTAGTTTTCTTCTGCATTTTATGATTCAGACCTGAGTAAAGATTAAAGGTCGATCATCAGAGACATAAATGACAAGCCTCATAGCCCCACACTGGGCTGAAACCTGAGAACTCAACTGCCTTCTCTTCCTGTCCTGGTCAATCTCAGTGAGACCTGCATAGCAAGGATTCCCACACATGCTCCTGTACTTCTCTCCCATGTTGGGTAAGGCTCCTGACTACCAGTTCCCACTGTGCCTTGTAGAACCTCCATTCTGTGCTAAACAAACTCTCTAATTTCTAAGAAAAATGCCAGAAAAACAGAGAGAGACACGATCATTTTAAAAAGTAATTTCCAATGGGGCTGAAGTTGTTCTGGGGTTGGGACTGCCCCTATCGTCCAGTGGACACAAGTGTAAGTCCGCTCTGGAGGAAAACATCCCTACTTTTCATCTCTCCAGTTGCACAGAATAAATCAAAGGTCGTCAAGATGACGGAGAGAGCCACAAAGATTAAAGAAGAAATGGGAAACATCAAACTAGTCCTCAGATACTTCAGATAGATATTCAGATAGACAATATAAAGTAATTATGTAAAATATCTACAGACATAGAAGATGGAATCAGCAAAATGAGCAAAAGACAAAAATATAAGAACTTAGCAGGCAGATCAGAAAAAATGAATAAAACTTTGTAAATGATGAACTACATTTCTACAATAAACAATATTCAGTATAAACTTGTTGAAATTAAAAACACAATGAGAACACATTAGACAAAGTAGCGAATAGAGAGGACAAAGGTTAGATATAAACAACCTATGTAAAGATAAGTTACAACTATGTAACGTGATGGGAAAAGTGTAAGAGGAAGTGACATCCAGGAAAGAGTGAGAAGATTGAGCAAAAACCTACGTGATGATAATGAAGAGGTGAGAGAATGGGGGATTACGGCTGCGAATTTGTCAGAGCTGTTAACACACGGAGAGCACAGTTTACACCAAATAATATTTTAAAAATCAAAGTTATGCACATTTTGGGGCAATTCACAGTACCAATGACAAAAGCATAACTTTACAAGAGCTAAAGATAAAGGAGGGAATACACACAAAACTGACAATTCAAAGGGAGACTTAGCTGTAGAAATAAGTGGAAACTGGATCCTCAAGAGTTAACAAAAAGTGTTTTGAGTTCAACAAATACTAAGACTATAGAAATCTTTAAAAAAGTAATTGAAGCTGATGGCAGTAAAAAGACCCGAGAAGCAAGAAGAAATGAAGTAAAAGGAAATTAGTAAATAGATAGTAAATCCAAACAAACATTTTCTGCATTAAATAATAATACTAATGCAGTAATGATGGGATGTGAGTCAGGAGATTATTTTATTTTCAGGGGATGAATAATGATAATCTTAGAATATCTTATATGCGGTGAAATTATACAGTGTATCTTTCAAATAAAGCAAATACAGTGCATAACTTTCAAACCTGAGGGTTAAGAAAGGAATAAGATAATCGGTTCAAAAAAGTAAATGATGAGAATAAAAAGAAACATACAACATGTGGATGCAGACATAAGTCCAAATTTATCAATAAACAATGAAATAGAATAACAACCAAACCACTTTGTACGATTGAAATCACACACCACACAGGCATGTGCACACACTGACACACACACAGATAGAAAATACAGCTTTTATTACGTAGATAATACATATCTAAAACATGGCTGCAGATCTGTTGAAATTTTAAAAATGAGATGATGTAGTCATCAGAGAAAAGGATCACGCATATAACAGTTGTTACAAATCTCGCGTGTCTGCCTCTTTTTGGCAGAATAAAAATTAGAAACTTGTACCAAGGGGAGTTCTACAAATAAATGTAGCAGCTGACTTTTCCTCTATTGTAAAATACCTTTTCTCCCCAGCAGAGATCCTGGGTAGCTTTAAATAAGCTAGCTCTTCTGACGCACATGCGTTTTGGTTGCATTTTAGTTTTGTTCTTATCTCACTAATCACACATCACCGAGTCCGCTTCATTTGGGCTGGTTTGCTCAGGCGAGTGCCTCAGTGGTGACATCCTTTGCAGTAGGGAGCAGACAGCTCTGGTCAGACCTCTCTCTTTCTGTGAGGACATTCAGCATTCTGAACACAGGACACAGTGGCAATAGCAGTTTCTAGTCAGTGTGACAGACAAAACGTGCGGCCACCTGGTTGCACCTGGTTTTATTTACCCACAAGTTTCTCTCCTTCTTCTCTTCCATTCCTTCTTCTGTTTCTGCTGCTGCCTGGGCTCAGCTTTCTTTTTCCTGCAGGATGACATTTAAATCCCTATAGTGTCATGGCATCAAACTTTCTCCATTTTTGCCCCTGAGAATGTTTATTTTACCCTGCTTTTGTAATCCTTTCTCTTTGGGTTTAGAATTGTGGGTTGACAGTTATTCAAGCGCAGTGTTTTAAAGATGCTATAACACCATGACTTCCCTGTATGCTTCGATCAGTCAGCTGTCGGGATGGTTCTGCATAACCATCCATAGATTTTCCTGTAATTTTCTTTTCAAGGAAAATTGTCTTGTCTTTCAGTCTTTTAAGATCTTTACTTTGTGTTTGGTGTCTTTTGAAGTTTTATCAGGTGTCCTAGTCGTAGACTTATCAAGCTAGGTAAATCTTAAATAAATCTGAAAATTAATATTTTTTTATGAATTCTGGAATCCTCTCAGCATTATTCTTTTAAATATCACCTCTCCCCCATTTTCTCTGTTAGCTGCTACTAATGGAGAACAGATACGTATTGGACCTTCTCATTCTATCCTATATATCTTTGGGCCTGAAGTTTACGTCACTTCCCCCTATTTACATTCTTTTGTGTTGTAGTCTTAAAAACGTATGCAGGTTCATCTTCCAGTTCAACCACTTACTTATTCTGCATAACCATCCATAGATTTTCTTGTGATTTCAATGTGACAAAGCTACATGTACGTAGATGTGCGTATAAACAAATAGATGCCCAGTAAACACATGGAAAATGTTCCCTGTAGACAAAGAAACTTAAAACTAGGACAATTGGGTTAGCTCTCTGATCAGACAGACAGGTTAAAAATAGTATGATTTTCTGTGTGTGGTCATGTGGCAAACAGAGGTACAAGAAACCCCTCTCTATACAAAATGCTCCTAATTGCTGGGGGAAAAAAAAGTCTTCCCAATTCAACTCAAGTTAACCTGGGAACCAAGTAAGAAGTAAATGAAATCTACCATGGAAGGCCCATAATCGAGGTACAAATGGAGCCTAGAATGCAAGGTTCGTAAGTGCCAACGGTTAGGGGCTGACGGGGTACCAGTCTAGGCAGTTGGGAAAGAGTGATGGACTAGACAGACTATCTGCCTCATGCTTCCCGGAGTTTAGGGAAAACAGTGTCTGCTGTGAAGGACTAGAACGCTGCTCTCTAGTTTTGTGATTTCATGACTCACATGGCAAGTTCTCTAAGAATATACCATCACCATTACTACTAAACATGTTGAAAATTTTACTGACTGCTCAGTTGTGATATATTTTACACTCAGTCAATATTATCGGAGTATAAAGACATCATTAACAGGACAAATGAACACAGCCAGACTATGCAGATCTATTGGAATGCCCGGGATATATGTAGATTATTCCCCGATTTTATATAACTACAGCTGAATCACCCCCTAACTCCCTTATCAGAAAAGGTAGGTTTGGAACCAAGCTTGGCACGCACTGTTGTGCTCAAGTCCAAATGCTTATTCTGATAGATAATATGATTTCTTGCAGACGTTAATGGTAAATATTACAAATTTAGGAGGTAAGTAGGTTTTAATCATTTAATTTTGTTCCCAGATAATGGAAATTGAACAAATAACAACCAACCATGTAGTGTGACTGCTGCTTGTCTATAATTTATGGTTACACAATTACACTAGGAAAATTAACTGCAGTATGAATATCATTAAAGCTTTCTGGAAAAAGGCAGCTTCGGCTCACATCTGATCACCAATGGCGACCTTTCCTCCAAAATTGTATGAAACTGGTGCCATCTGCTGGCTTGGAACACTTAACAAAATGCACTGTTAGGTTTTATTTGACTTCCAGAAAAATCTAATCCCAATCATCAAGTAGTGTGGCCTTCACTAATTTCTCTGAGAAAGCAAACATATAATGTACCAGAAAATACACTAAAAAGCACACTTATATTGACCATCCTGTAATTTTTTGATGATTGAGACAGTCGTTCAGTATCTTCCAGTAGACCCTAGATCGTTATGAAACCCTATTACCATAAACAGGGTAAAACATTCTAAGAAAGTGACGTTTGATGTAATGTACTGAAATGTCCTTAATTTAAAATATTGTGCTTATTGAGTACTTAATCGGTTTTAAATTATAATGGTTAAATATTGTAAAACATAAAAGAACTCATTAGACACAGTCCGTTTCCTCATTGTTTAAAAAGAGGAGTAAAAGAAGTTAGGGGGTGCTGGCACAGCCCCACGTAGTGCTTCTCACAAAGGGCCTTCAGAGGCAGGAGAGGGCGTGCTCACACCTGGCTGTGGGTGCGACGGGGCCTCGTGAGGACGGTGGACTTGGGCCTGGGTACAGATGTGTGGAGCAGAGGCTGTGTGGCAGGAGAGAATCCCAGGGCAGATTTCATGAGAACAGTCATGGAGACTGGACAGTTAGGAAACAAAGAGGTGCTCAAGGTAGCTGAAAACTGGGTGTGTGGGGAACAGTTGTTGGAATAAAACCAGAAAGGTAGGTTAGGGTAAATGCATTGAGGAGCTGGAAATGCAGCCCCCAAAGTTCTGGCCACCAGGAGCTGCAAGGTGACTCTGGGATCCACTGGGGCAGAACGGAACCAACTCACCAGATGAATCCTGCATGAGAAAACCCGACTTGTTTGGGAATATTCTTGTTATTTTATTCAGCACTTCCCATGAGCTAGGTAATGTTCTATGTGGAGAATGAAAACAGACGTGAGAGGCATTTCCTGCCCTGTCCGGGCTCACATTCTCAGGGCAGAGGCTGTGGGGTTGTAAGAACACACCGCTGGGAAGGAAGGTTGGAGTCTGGGAGGGCTGGGACCGGGGAGGGGCAGCTACCTCTGACTGGCGACGTTGACAAGAATTGATATGAGGAGGACGTGTGGGATGTGGAAAGTGGGCAAACGTGTTTCAGCAGAGAGGCCAGGAAAAGGCACTGCAGGCCAGCTCAAGGCCTCGTAACACCCCGGAGTCCTGAGGAGGACACAGAGTGAGCGTCTGAAGGACTGCCACTGCAGAGTTGAGTTCGGGTCGTGAAAACCTGGGGAGTACCTGCGGGCGGTGACGAAATCTCTCTGGGACTTACTACCTTTGGCACACCAGCAGGGAGGTGCACTTACAGAGACGCAGTGGGAGAGATCCCTGGGATTCGAGGTAGAACCTGTCAGCACACAAATGGGACCTGGCCATGCCAGAGAGAGCAGAGGCTGGCTTGTGAGAGCCCGCGGGTCTGTGACACGGAATGCAGTCCTGCGCTGTCCCCCGGAGCTGGCCTGGCTCTGACAGGACGTGACACAGAATGGCATCGGGAGATGCCTCTGTAGTGACAGAGAAAGGCTGCCGCTGGCCACACCACAGCGACGGCCAAACATCCCGCTTCTGACTAATGTCTCAGACGACCATCTCTTCACCACTTCAGCCCTGCTCTGTTTCATGGACCCACCAGTCGTAGAATTTGCCCAGCTGTTGACAGCACCCGATCTGAAACCCTGAGAAATACTGGTGTTTCAGGGGTGAGCAGAGCAAGTAAAATTTCTGAATTAATTTGGTGGACATGAGGCTTGAGGGGCAGAAGGAAGTGGAGTGGCCTGCAGCACGGGTCACTGACGGGAGAGACAAAGGCAGAGCACGAGGAACAGTAGGTGGCAGGGAACACACAGTAAGCCATTGCCCACGGTCTCTCTGTCTGGGACTATCCTCTTCTACATCAGCCTTCACTGTTGAAAACTCTCCGATTTTTATCAGATATTGACCTCTCCTGGAAGCTACAAAAGTGAGCACATTGAACTATTTATATGACGTTTCCACTTTCAAGTTTGCACAAAACCTTAAACGCAACACCTCTGAAGCTGACTTCATAATCTTCCCGCCTTATCTCAGTGACAAGCACATCACTTGTCCAGGAGCTTAATCTAGATAGTTAGGAAGCATCCTTCACACCTGCCTTTCCTTACTCTCACACTCAGTCTGATCTATGGTAATTTTGTCTGGAATATTCCAGGAGGCCATGCCCTCTGCTCCACTGCCACACCCCCACATGTGCGACTTCTGATTCCCCTCTTAGCAGGACTAGGGGAGGAGCCTTCTACCCTAACTGTTCTTTCTCCCTTCCTTCCTACCCACCTCCTATCTGTTTTGATTCTGCTGCCACAGTGATCTTTATAAAATGAAATCTGATCAGTCGTGTATTAGCACGCATCCCTTGGAGGGAACATAAACAACTCAAGCTTTAAGAGTTGCTATGGGGATTAAGGTCTCTCAAGATTGCTGGGAGATCTGGAAAGCAGAAGTCAGGGTCGCTCCACCACAGCTGCGGCCCCATGGACTCAGGTCAGGTTCCTTTTCCTGCTGATTCAGTTTTGAGTCCCTTTCTTCCACTAGAGGGCTCCACGGACAAGAGAAAATTGTTAAAATCTTGGCTTTTGAAGCTATTTCAAATGAATGCCATTTACCAATTATAATCTCTTGGTAACTTTGAATTGATATTCAAAAATAACTTATTTTTATGGAATTAAGAAATAGAATAGTATTAATATTTTCATTTTTTTCTGACTGATTGCCTCATTGTCAGAATTTATTTCACAATAAACATTGTGAAATGTTTATACCACAATAAATTTTTGCCCGTTTCTCTCTTTATTTATGCACCTGGAACTTACACGTAACTTTACTAACATTTGTCACCCCAATAAACTTAAATGTAAAAGAAATGAAGTTACAGTTGGCACTAAGTGTTTTTGGATATGAAAGTCTCTGATAAGACAATGATCTAGTTAATAATTTAGAAGTCAGCCCCCTTATAATTTAATACTACTCCAAGTTTACTTAAAAATTAAGAATAACATTATAACACTAAAGGGTCTGTGTTCCTAGACAGGATCTGTACTCACTCAGACAGATTCCAGTGTGTGTGAGAATATTTACTTCTTATCTAATTTTAAGTGGCAGCAGAAAATATGATATGAATTTCATAGATATTGATCTTTTACATAAATATCAGCATATTCTTATATCCATTAGTGTGTTTGAAGCAATCAGCAGCTGTGGATGGTACAAGCACTGTAGAGGGCCATCAATATCCAGTGTTACAATGACATGTTATCTAAAGCTTCAACTTTTCAATAAAAACATTATGAGACCTGCAAAGAAACAGGGAAGTGTAACCTAGGCATAGGGAAAAAAGGGAAAAAAAAAATGGTGAGAGGGACCCGATTCCACACAGACTTCACAGCAGGACTTATGAATATATGTTCATGGAATTAAAGGAAATCCTGTTTAAAGAAGTAAAAATGTTATAATGGCAATAAGAATATATAATGGCAATGAGAACCACGTGGAGAATATCGATGTAAAAATAGAGAAATAATGTAGAAATGAAATAAATGAAAATACTGTATTAGAAAAACAATAACTGAATTAAAAATTTCACTAAGGGGCTTACTGATAGATTTGAGTTAGGAAAAGAATCAACAAACTTGAAGATAGACCTATAGACATTGTATGCTTACAATCCAAGAAAAGAGAGAAGAAATGAGCAGAGCCTCAGAGACCCGTGGGACACCATTTAGCACACCAACATAAGTGGGATGGAAATATGAAAAGGAGAGGGGAGGGAAAAAGGAGCAGAAAAATAGTAGAATAAATAATGGCTGAAAACGTCTCAAATTTGATGTCACATCATAGTAAAAATGCTGAAAGCCAAACGCAAAGAAAACCTCTTCAAAAAAGCAAAAGAAAAATGCCTCGTTGTGTGCAAGGAACTCCAATAAGATTAAGAGATGATTTCTTACCAAAAACATTGGATGTAAAAAAGCAATAGGTTAGCAAGATATCAAAATACGTGGTTTCCAACTTTAGTTCCCCTCACAGAAAATGCAACTAGTAACTGTCCAAGGACAAGAATTTGTGAAAATCCCAAAAGCCACGGGTGAGGCAGAACTACTCTCTTCGATGACAAAAACAGAAATTCCACATTCGAAGGATAAGAGAGCAGCTTCACTTTGACCACATAATCCTCCCCAAGCTGGTGCAGTACTGCAGTGAGGAGCCCCCCCCACCAGGCCTACAGTTTCTCCAGTAGGAAAAGGGGAGCCCAAGGCAGATATGCAGCTTCTCCAGTGATTCTGGACCCTTCACAGGAGTCTCATGTGGGTATCGTCTCTCAAGACACTGAGGGAATCAGCTAGAGAAGAAGGAGGATGGGTGGGGCTCACAGCAATGAATGCATTAATTTTGGCAGTCCACAGTTCTGCTGGCAGTGGTGCCCGCATGAAGACCCCAACCAGTGGCTGTGCTCATTGGCAGAGCCAAGCTAGTGGCCTGTTTGGCCGGGAGTCTTGATAGGTATTTCTGCTTGGTTTGGATCTACAGCCAGTGGGTCATCCTGGCCATGGAGTCCAGACAGGGAAACAAGTCACTGGTCCCACTCACCTGCTGAGCATAGTCGTTAGCCCTGCCTGACAGAGATGCCAGGCAGTAGCAGAGCACATCCTATGGCCCACCAGAGCAGAGAATCAAGTCAGCAGTCCCACCCAACTTCTGAGAAAAGCTGGAAGAAGGACCGAACAAAAATCCTAGAGCTGAAGAATATGATGACTGATCTGAAGACTTCAATAAAGAGCTTCAAAAGCAGACCTGACCAAGCAGGAGAGAAAATCAGTGAAATCAAAGAGAGCTCATTTGAAAACATCCAGAGGAGCAAAAAGAAAAAAGAATGAAAAAGAGTGAAGAAAGCCTATGTGAATTACAGGATACCATTAAAAGAAACAATGTACATAGTGTATTTCCCCGAAAATAAGACCTAGCTGGACAATGAGTTCTAATGTGTCTTTTGGAGCAAAAATTGATATAAGACCTAGTCTTATTTTACTATAATATAAGACCGGGTCTAAAATATAATGTAATATAATACAATATAATATATTATAATGTAATATAATATAATACCGGATCTTATATTAATTTTTTGCTCCAAAAAATTGCTCCAAAAGACGCAAAAAAAAAAAAAAAAAGCAGAGCTGGTTGTCCGGCTAGGTCTTATTTTCAGAAAAACACGGTATTATTGGAGGCCCAGGAGAAGATGGAGAGAAAGGGTCTGAAAGCGTATTTAAAGAAATAACAGCTGAGAATGTCCCAAACATGGAGAGAGATTTGTGTTCATGAAGCTTATAAGACTTCTAAAAGTTTCAAATAAAAAAGGTCTTCTTCAAAACACATCATAATAAAACTGTCTAAAATCAAAGACAAAAAATTTTACTAGCAGAAAGAGAAAAATTAATTTCTATCATAAAAGGGAATCCCCATAAGAGGATCAGTGGGTTTTGCAGCAAAAATCTTACAGGCCAGGATAGAGTGGGATGATATATTTAACTTGCTGAAAGAAAAACAACAACAACAAAAAAAACAACCTACCAACCAAGAGTACTTTACTGGAAAAGGGTATAGCTCAGAAATGAAAAATAAAGACTTTCACAGACAAATAAAAGCCGAGGGTGTCCATCACCACTATACCTGCCTTACAACAAATGCTGAAAGGAGTTATTCAAGCTAAAATGAAAAGATGCTAAATAGTAACATGAAATCAAATTAAATATATAACACACTAGTAAAAAAAATAAGTGCAAATTCAGGTTACTTCAATACTGTAATATGACGGTGTATTAACAATTTATCTCTAGTGTAAATATTAAATGACAAAAGTATTAAAATAACTATAGCTACAATAATTTGTTAATGGATATACAATACAAAAGGATGTAAATTGTGAGAGAAAACCATAAAAGGGGAGGGGGGTAAAAGGGTTATGATTTTGTATGCAATTAAAGTTATCAGCTTAAAATAGACTTTTATCACTCAAAATGTTTTATGTAAACCTCATGGTAACTACAAATAAAAATACCTATAGTAGATGCACAAAAGATAAAGGGAAATGTTATTCAGTATTTTATAATGAATACTGTTATTTCTATTATCATGCAATTTGAAGGGAAACGTAGTATGTATGTACATATATTTTTTTTATCAGTTGCTTAACTATGTGAATGGGCTTCCCTAAGTACTCATATGACTGCCATACTTAATGTAGGACATTTGGAAAACAAATTATAAAGACAAACATTTCAAAAAAAAAAAAGAAATCAAAGCATGCCACTATGGAAAACCATCAAATCACAACGGAGAGAAACAAAGGAAGTGCAAAATAGCCAGAATACAATAAGATGGCATTAGTAATTCCTTACCTACTAATAATTATTTTAAGTGCAAATGGATTAACTTACTTAATCAAAAGATATCAGCAGCTGATGAATGAAAAAACAAGACTTAACTATATGTTGACTATAAGAAATGCACTTCAACTTTAAGGGCACATATAGCCTCAAAGTAAAAGGCAAAGGAAAAAGATATTCTATGGAAGTGGAAACCAAAAGAAATCATGGATACCTATACTTATATCAGACAAAATAAACTGTAAGTAAAAAATAAATAAATAAATAAAATAAACAAGAGACAAAAAAGGTCATTATATAATAATGTAGGGGTCCATTAAGCAAGAAGACATAATTATTGTAATATGTATGCACCCAACATCAGAGCACTTGCACCCATTAAAGAAATACTAACAGATCTAAGGGAGAAATAGGGAGCAATACGATAATAGTAGGCAATATTCCATTTCGAAAAAGAATAGGTCATCCAGACAGAAAATCAGTAAGGGAAATTTGGACTTGACCTGTGCTTTAGACCTAAGGGACCTAACAAGCATATATAGAACACTTTATCTAACAGCAGCAGAATATATTTTTCTCCTGTGCACATGAAACAATCTCCTGGATGAATCATGTGTTAGATCACAAAGAGGAGACAAGTGGTACATAGAAACAAAAGGATTGTAAGATACTACTATTTATAACTTCATGCTAACAAATTAGACAATCTAGAAGAAATGAATAAATACAACCTAGCGAGACTGAATCATGAAGAAATAGAAAATCTGAACAGATCAATAACAAGTAAGGATATTAAATTAGGATCCAGAAACCTCCCAACAAAGTCCAAAACCAGAGACCTTCATGAGTGAAATCTAAAAAACACTCAATAAAGAATTAATGACAATTCTTCTGAAACCCTTCCAAAAAATTGGAAAAAAAAAACACTTCCAAACTCATTTTACAAAGCCAGTTAGCAAAGATGAGCAGAGATGGAAGTTAGGGTTTTAAAAAATGGACGCTCGGTAGAGTGAGGTGGCAAGTTAGGAAAGATAATAAAGGAGGTGAGGTGGTGAGTCTTGGTCCTGTGCCCGAGGCAGTGATTTAAGGAGAATATTCCAGTGTCCAGGAGGAAAGAGAGAGATAATAAAATAAACATTTTTTAAAAAACGTAAGTATTCTGCCTCTATTGCAGGGACTGGAAAACTCATAAAGATTCTTAAGCACCAGGATCCAAATGTAGGTCTGGTTCCTGCAATTGCTGCTAAAGAAAATATAAAATGAATAGAAAAGTCTTTCTATTGCCATGCTGATTCCATTGCACAGTCCTCCCTTACTCCTCCTTCATTTGTGTTTGTATGCAAACATTTCAATTTTTGTAATCTGCCTCTCTCTCTTTCCTTGTCTCTAGCCTTCTCCCTTGGTCTCTGTCTCTGTCTCTTATACGTTGTCTTCTCTTTCAGAGCATTTGGACAGGAAGCCAACTTGATATTTTCTCTGGAAGTTTTACCACTTGCCTTTAGGAAAAGTCTAACGTCCACATACTCATGTTACATATTCATCTATTGCATAACTAATGATTAGGAGACATAGTCAATTTCTTCCAAGACTTTTGTAACTTCTTAGTTATTATTTGTTTAAGAGTAACAATAGTCTTGTGTGTTATTGTTTTATGAGAACTGCTGGTTATCTTAACTATACCATTAAATCTGCTTTTTAATATTTTTTGGGTATTATTCTTCTATCCCTTCTCACTTCAATTAGAAAATGTAGAAGTTCAACAAACATTTGAATGTTTCTTATGTGCCAGACACTTTGTGGAGAGCTTCCACCAATTATTCATTTCCCCCTCAAGTAAGAAAAAGGTACGGTCATTTTCCTATGTTTCAGAGGGAACTGGGGCTCTGAAAATCTTGGCAACTTGCCTGGGCTGGTCACATAGACAGATCAAAAGCAGGAATTTGGTCATGTAATTCAGTACCACTGTTTTTCTTCTTAGGTGGTGATCACATAAGAGTTTGAAAGTTGACAGGACAATGCAATATTTCTGACCGTATGAAGTGACCAAAAGTAAACATAAAGGCTTACTTTCACAAAGGTCACATGAAATTCTTTAGAGTATATGGAATGCAAAGATGATACGAATATTCTAAGTCACTGGGCATTACTGACCTTTAAGTACAATGGCGTGTTTCATCTGGTCACCAGCTACTTAACGTTGTCATTTCTTTCTTCCTCACGGTCTTACAGATCATTGGATCTTATGTAATTACCCATGAAATTGCTGCTGTTGTTTCCTGACAGGCACTCAATAAAACCTCTTTGTTGCCTAGAAAATGATTAACCTCTTCCTGGAACCACTGGGATATGATATTTAATATACGTGTCATAATATATATGTATATAACTTTAGTACACGACATTTAAAATAATATACTTATAGGGCAAAGTTTGTCCAGTATGACCTCATGGACTAACTACATTAGTTGAAAATTTCAGGCCAAAATAAAATAGTTATCTAAAATCGTATAGCTTTTATCCACCGCACAGCATGGATATTCACACCACCCCTCTATAAATGTTTGGTCCAGATCTTTCTTCCATTTAATAAAGTTTGACAATTTGTGACAGGATAGAAAGGAAATTCATTATATTTAGTAATAGAAAACCTATTTCTCATTTTTCACAAACCAAGCAGCTACAATGAAATTGCCTAAACCACTATATCACAATTCTACACCTTTGTGGTTCCTAAGGTCACCCTCAGAGGTCTTCAATTTCCTTATGTTCACAGCTTGGCATCTGGTAATTTTCAGTATCAGAAAATATAAGGGGGCTATATATTTTTGTCCTAAGAAGAAATATTTCTGATTTGAAAAGAAATAAATCTGTCAAGAGGAAAATATGAAAAATAAAAAGCACGACTGTAATAATCACATTGGTGTCACAGCCAATTTTGCTTTTCCAACTCGGTGAAGGAGACTCCCTGCCCCCGAAGGAGCTGTCAATGTGAGAGAAATGGAGTTTTATTTCAATAACCACTGTGGTGTAAGAGTAATTTATGTATAAGGAAGCACAACAGCCTCAAGAATCAAATTTCCTTAAAATATTATTTGTATTCTCTCTGCTACAAAGCTTAGTGAAGTTGATGGATCAATGTGAAAGAGGACACATCTGCTTCTCCAAGTTATAATCTAACACACACTGCTCATCCTACCAGCAAGAGTAGGGTTTTACATTTTGTGTAGGACTTTTAAAGTAATATCCTCAAATTTAAAATCCTTTTAATTTTAATATTAATAATGAAAAAAACAAACAAATTGTGTTCGACCTCACCTGTGAGGGGTAGCAACTCTGCCACGGCCCTAATCCCACCTTCTGTCACACACCGACCCTTTGGCACAGTCACTATTATTTTCATCAATAATAAATAACAACACAACACATCATTTCACTTATTTTTTTAGTGAAGATCTCTCCAGGAAAGGTAGAAAGAATGTTCAAATATTTAAATAAGCAACATAAATGTTTACTTCTTTCTAGAATGATCTGTGGCAATAGCTACTATAACCATCTGTATTTAGGATTAAAAATGAAGGAATAAAAGTATATAAAACAACTAAATCGAAGGCTTCATCTTTACTCAGTGCTATACAGGAAATATTTATCACTCTCCCAATAGCAATTCTTTTCCTATCACATCCACTAACTCCAGACGCGGCTATGAGCATGCCATCAGTCTGCAAGTGTATCTAATGCTTATCCACCTTCCCACCCACCACTGGCGGATTAGCATGTTGTTTCTGCATTGCTCGATTTGGCCTTGCCGCTAGGGGATCAGAGGGTCCTCTCTTTGCACATGTAATACTTTTCCATGACAAATACCATTATTCAAAGTTATTAAAGATTGGCAACTACTGAACCATAATATATTCCCCAGAAAGTATTCAGCATTTTTCATTTTTCAAAATAACCAATTTATGGAAAGGAAGGAAAATAATAGATATTTGCCAAATTTCCAGATGTCAGATTCCAGTTAGGAGGTATGTAATTTTAATTCTGAAACAGACAAAAAGTAAAGAATGGTTTTCATAATTGTGGCAAAGAGGGATTAAAATAACGATAATAAAAATCTTCAAACTTCATTTATAACTGCTTTAGTTACACTTGGGATTAAACATTTGATTATAGTTTGGGTTTGGGTGGAGAATACATGATATTAATGTGAATGAAGATACACAATTTTTGGCCGAAGTTTCTATTTAAAGCGTGTTCTCTTCTGTTATCCTCGGGAGGTCGGCACATAAGCTCAATGTCCGTGGTGTTTGGATGTGGATTTGACACCTGACCTTTTTGGTCGGTATCTACTTGTACCAAAACGGAGAAAACGGGAATAGTTTCCAAATTTTAACAATGTTTGATTTTTTGCATTCTTTAAAAGATTTACACATTTCACGTTATTATTTTTAAATTATAATAATTTATTATTATTTTTCCTAATATCAAAGGCCATGTGATATGCAAATTTTGCTCAGACAATTGGTATTTTTCCATTCCCCCTTCCAACAGTTCATATTAACTACTCTAACTTTATAAGGAGAATAAAATCCTTTTTTCTAGGGAGATTAGAAAATTATTAAGACACAAAAGCAGAATCTATAAGAGATAGTTGCTCAGAAGAGTGAAAAATGAACCAAAATTAGTGAAAAGCAGAGAAGGACAAATCTTTCTCTGCAAACGTTAGATGGTGACATGATGTTCCAAAATGAATGGCACACATTGAAGTGGTCGACCAATCGTCCTGTGCCTGGAGAAGGAAGTTTGGTGGCAACTGCAGGCTCAAGGTGCACCCAAGAGGTAAATGTGAAGTCAAAACATGACTGGAAGCAGTGATTTCACACCAAGGGGAGAACGTGTCTGGACAGAGAAACAGAAGTAGTGCATACATGTAGGCAATCTTTCCCTGATAGACTGTAGATCAAATAAACACACTCCTCCAGAGGCACTAATGGCCACCAGCCACCCTGTTAGGGGCTAAGAGTACAATGAGCAAGAAACCATAGTCTCTGTCCTCAAGGCAGCTACCATTCTCCAAAGTGAACTACTGTTTTTAATCGGTAAGAAAACACAGAGCTGTTGATATAAAATGAAAGCTTCAGTTCCTTCGTGAGGAGCCTATTATACATGTGCTGTATAGTTTGTGAAAAGGTTTTCTCAGATGCTCTTAAACCATGAAATGGAAGTGATGCATTTTAAAAAAGAAATAGAAAAAGAACTCTTGTGAATAAATATGATAGCAATAGTAAGGAGAAACATCAGAACTGGACAACCTTCTTAGTATGGACATGTAGAAATTCAGTAAAGTGTTATGAACACAGTTGGTATGCAAGTAATGATCATGGAATCGAAAAACAAGTTTGCTTACAGGATGAACCGTTACTAATGCAATATAAAATCTGGAATTTCCCCTATGTCCCGTTACTTTATCTTTCCTCTGTCAAATGAAATGGCTCCAGGGTAAATAGTAGGAAAAAGAAAGAGCAGAAACAACAAAGCATAATTCAGTGAACTTGCTTTTGGATTCTATGGTTTTTATTTGTAGAATTAACCTTAAACCATCAGAATCTCTAGTTATTTCAAAGAATATATGTTACTATCTCAGTCTTATCAAATACGATAACAATTCCAAAGGCATACTAAAGAAAATTAGACACATTACCTTTACAACTTTAAGTTATTAGTAAAACATGAGCTGGTATCACTAATAATTTTTTTTCTTATTTAAAGAAGACATTAAAGAGCCCAAGCTCTAAAGTCCAAAAGTGTCCCAGCTGCCATTTACAGGCTATAGGTAACGCTACACTTACAAATGGGGTAATAATGGTGCTCACTTCACTGGGCTGTGCATGTGTGTGTGTATACTTCATATACGTCTGTATATATTACATATATTTCAGATACGTTTCTGTACTAGTCCCGTTGTACCATCGTAGCTTGTTTGATCTAAAGAAATGCATGTTCAAGTTTCTCTCAACACTAAATTTTCATGAAAACAAACAGACGTTGAGCATTTACCATGTACAGGCACTGCTCCAAGGGTTTTCCATGTGTTAACTAGTTTAGTCCTCCCCAAACTATGTGAATTAGCCACTGCTAGCCGCCTGTTTTAGAGATGAGGATGGAGACAAACAGTTAAAGTCCCTTGCTAAAATTACGAAAACGCTGGGGGTTGCTTTATCAAGATCATTGTCTTTCTATTAATAACAACCCTACACACACACACACACACACACACACACACCGCACACAGCACACACACACCACACACACACACCACACACACACACCACACACACACCACACACACACACACACACCCCTCCCATTTTTCAAAGGATCCAACATCATTTCAAAATGTGTTTGTTTCCTTGTTATTTTTGCACTTTGGGGGCCATGAAGGGTTTCCTTTCTTCTGCTCTCCTGGTGATGCTGCACTAGACCCTCTGAGAGAAAGTTCTTCAGACCGATTTCAGCATGAGGCTGTCTTTCACGGTGCAGGTCCGTCCTCGTACTGAGTGAGGGAAGGCAAGGCTCCCCCATGGAACGGGGTCCAGAGGTAGGGGGATCCCTCTAGCTGAGAAATAGATTGCTGTAAAAGTCTTCAAACCCATGGTAAGTGTAGGTTAAGACAGAGCATTTAATGGAATATCTGTTTGTTTTTAAGCTCTTAAAATCTGTTTGAATTTAAGCTCCCTTAAATTCATTGGAATATTCATCTATCTGGTCATCGACAAAATGTCCTCCATTTCTTTTTTTCTTTTTTGTCGAAGAATAATCACCCTTTCTCGACTTCAGGGACTCCATCATTTTTTCTTTACATATAGTTTCAGTTTCCTCTTTACATTCTGGCTCTTGCAGCCATGTATTAAAACTAAAATCAGAACACGGAATTTGCTATGGCAAAAAAAAATAGCTGTCTAATTTACCTTTCTATGGATGTTTCTGATGTTTGCTTTTATCATCTGTGGGTGTGTACTTGCCCCTGTACACCCTGCCTGCCCTTCACCCAGAGGCTACGCCCTCCATGCGTGTTTCATCTTCCAAGCCCACCCACACACCATCGTCACATCCAGCACGGTGCTTGTCATTTCTTAGTCTCCTTCTTGGACCATTTGAAATAATCCACTTTCTTGATGAAGTCTCTGAGAATATCTCCTCCTTCCAGTTACTTTTCTTCCCATTTAAGTGTTCTGCGACATGCACCTAAAAAGATCAAAATCAAGAGGCGATGGGTGTCCCAGTCCCAGGAGAAGGAGCGTGGGGCCAGCCGCCAGCAGTTTCATTGTGGTGAGCCAGCTCTGTAAGTGGCTCAGGACACTGCCATCTCAGTGAATGGTGTGTGCCGCTGGCCCTTTGCAAAGGAAAAGCCAGCTGCTGTCCTGGGTGGGTTGAGTTTCTGAACGATTGTAACCACATAGCATCTAGACGGTTCAGTACTATTTATTGCACTAGGTTTGTATTTGAGGAACTATCTCATACCTATGAAAGCTTATGTCTGAAAATCAGCTTAAGAATAACCATCAAAAAAATAAACCGCTTGGATTATCACAACTCCCCCATACGTCCATATTGATAACAAACGTATCATCAGCTAATTTATAACACAATGCAGTACTGAGCATAAGGGGGAGTCTATTAATACACCAAGAGTTTGGTGACAGAGGTCTTTAAGTGCCTTTTGTTTTTATAACTTTGAAAATCTTGACAGTCATGTGTATCCATATGGTACCCTAAGTATTTGCCCATTGAATAAACAAACAAACAACGTATTTTTATTGTTAAAACAAATATATTATAAGACATGTGGAATCATTTGTTCATTTACCATTTCATGAACTTTTTAGAACAGAATCGCAATTTGTCAATAGTGTAACTAAAAAAGTGTTCTTTCTACTATTTCACCTTCTCAAAGAGCATCATCTGTTTTTAGAGAAAACACAAATAAAACCGAATCTCCAAAACCCTGTAGAAATCACCGAGAGGTGCAGAGCGTATGGGGAGAGTGCACCTTTTCATCCCTCACCTGCCCTAACACACGCATGAGCTGTAGCGCCGGCCGGACACAGACACACGCATGACGTTGCAGGCCTGCCCAGCCCAGACAGCCCAGAGCGCTGTTAGCAGACAGTCACATGTTTCTAGAATTCAGAGCTGCTTTCTTTGGTGAGCTTTGCGGAGTCTCGGTGTCACAGGACAGCTGGCTCTGCCTGTCTGGGGCCGGCTGCATTATTTGCCGGATTCACACTCTCTCCCTCGTTCTGAAGGAGACACACGTTTGCTGCTGTGTTCAGGCTTCACCCACTCACTCTCTGGCCCCTGGGTGCTGCTCGCTGGGCTCAGGCGGAGCTGGCTCAGGAACCTGGGTATTTGATGGCCTGTTTGTGTCGTTTGCTTAAATTTCCCTAGAATGTGAGCTCTACTCTGTCCCCACACAATCAACTCAGTGCCTCTGAAGCTTGGGGACAATTAGAATCACCTGCACTGGGTCTCATCCCAGTGAGTAAAGTTAGGTGGCAGGGTCTTGTAACAGGCTTTCCAAGCGTTTCCATAGGAGTTGGAGGAAGGTGGTGCGTGGCCCTCAGAGGAAACAGTTACTCTTATCTCAACTCAGATGGTTTATGTTGTTTATTATTTTTCTGTCAGCTGCATCCCTGCCACTTATAACGTGGATGGCTAGTTCCCCTGGCTCCCAGTTGTCCCTTTTTTGTAGATATGCAAGCCGAGTGGAGTGAAAAGGTTCCGAGCCGGTTTACTGACATTGAAGAGCTCAAATCTTGTCGCACACAATCCGCTCCTTCATCCTTGCACGTTTTATTTCTCTAGACCATCCCACTGAAAGTGATTTCATTGACAAGCTTCAGGTACATGCAGTGTGAAGTAGGGACAAGTGATGAAATAGAATATACAAGGAGGGGTCAGAGAGTCAAGTCTTCAGAGTGTAATAATTCTGCCCTCTGCTTCAAAATGACAAAGTTTCCATTTGGATTAAATTCTATCCATAAGGAATTTTTGGTAGAGTGAGGAAGAAAAAATTATTGTGTTTTAACCTCAGTGGTTGCTGGGGTTAAAAGCTTAGAGGATGGTCCCCAAACGTAGCTTAAAATCAAGACATTAATGAGAAAAGCTCTATAATAATGCCATCTTCCAAAGGCATAGAGCTCACCGGATATCGTGACACACTTATCTCAGGCGTGATGTGTTAATTGGCCATGATGTCACTATTGAAAGAAAAGCTGATGGAGCCCAAATTTACTTAGTGGTCCATTCTTGTTTAGATGCTGTGTTTTCCACAGGGTTCTGAAATCGGTCACTGGAAGCGGTGATGGAAGGCAAGGCAGTGGGAGGGTCGAGAGAGGTAAGAGAGAAAGGAGGAGAGGTTGACCCCCTAAGTCCACTGCTCGAGTGTAGGCCCCAGCCGCCGGTAACCGTCACACCTGCGGGGTCCCCGTGCCTGTCTGCAGCCGTGCCTGTCTCCCCACGACAGCCCCAAGATAACTGCCTTGTCAGTGCATCCACAGAATCATCCCTTTGAGGCAGCTATGGTGTTAAGGTTGTAGCATAAATGGCGTGTCAGAGTCCAGTCTGTAAAAGAAATATCATTTCATTTTGTAAAACATGGAGTTTGATGAGGAAATTGGTTATCCAGGCTTGGAGGTCCAACAGGCCATTGGGAGCAGCCCTGAGCCAGCAGAGCAGTCATGTGCTGGTCCGCCTGGGTGGCCACTAATGCCCAGAGGGCAGGGTCACATGGAGAAGCATGCCACTGAGTCGTGCTGTGGATAGCGGCACCGAGGGGACACGTGGCTCTGCAGGAATGCTGCTCTGAGCAGAGGAGGGGGAGGGTGGTAAGCCTGGCGCCTCTCAGGACACTGGTCCCCATGCCAACTGGTGGCCGGCAGCACAGGGTCTGGGACAAAGGTCTCTGTGTGCAGGTGTGTGTGTAATCACACACATGCAGACACACATGCACACACTGCACACACATGCACACACGCCGCACACACATAACACACACTTGCACACATGGAGGAGTGCAGCCCCTACCCACAGGGTGCCCCTGCTCTCCACAGGTATATGAAAAGATAGAAGAGAAATACCAGGGAATCAGCTTTCATCTTTCCGTAATCCATCCTTCTGTGCCTCGTGGGAGTAACCTCAGTGAAGCCACTCATTTAACTAAATTACCAGTCATGTCTACTTGTTCAAACAAATTATTATTCGTTCTGGGACCACGGAGAAGTGGCCTTGTCCAAAGCTGATTCTGCGCAATAAACACCACGTTGATATTGATAACGTTATAATAATGCAGCGTTCATAGGACCTGTGTGAAGCAGGAGACAGTCGTATCCCGATGATCTTTGACAAGGCTGGGGCATTCTTGGAGAGCAGGACTGGTTCCAACCGGGAATGATAGTGAGAAGGAAGAAAGGATGGACGTCCTGGGTGCTGCTAACATTGACACCTCATTGGTTGAAGTAAGCTCCGGAATTTTCTCCAGCGGGTGCAAATTGGCCTATCCTTGTGTTCTTCTTCACATTCAAGATGCAGAAAACACCTCATTTATTGCATTTCCTAGAATTTAATTTAGTGTGATACTTTCAAGAAGGAAATGCAAATTCAAGCCTGCATCACAATGACGTATCCAAGGCCACTCCTTTCTTGGAAAGGGGAGGTGAGAATAACCTCCTCCCGCATGACCTTACCACAGAGATGTCAAATAGCTGCAATGCGGGTTGGGAGGCCTGGTGGCTGGTTGGCTGGTGATCTCGATAGCACGTCCCTTAAGATCTAAATCCAAGCGTCTAAAGAAAGCGGCAGGTAATGAAATGAGACAAGAGGGCCAATTGTGAACCGTGGGGAGGAGACACAGCTCTACTAGACTTCAGAGCACGGTTACACTCAGAAATGACAGGCTAATGTTGCCATATTTTCTGATGTTTTCAGAGATACAGAAATCCAAATCTCCTGTATAATGGAACCTTTATTTCTTTTAATGTTTTTTGGCTTTATTGAGACGTAATTGGTATATAACATTGTACACGTTTAAGGTATACATGTAGCGATTTGATACATGTGTACATTGCAAAATGATTTTCACAATAAGGTTAGTTAAAACACGCATCACAAAAAAACTTGTATTTTTTGTGGTGAGAACTTATGAAATCTACTCTCTTAGCAACTTTCAAGTGTGCACTACAGTGTTGTTAACTGTACTCACCTACTATGCATTACGTCCCAGGACTTACCTTGTAACTTCAGGTTGGTACCTTTGGACCACCGGGGCCCATTTCCCCTGACCCCCGCCCCTGTTCTGTTTCTAGGAGTTTTTTTTTTTTTTTTTTTTGTAAGATTCCATGGATAGTGAGATCACACAGCATTTCACTTTCTGACTTACTACTCTTAGCATAATGCTCCCAAGTTTCATCTATGTTGTCACAAATGGCAAGATTCCCTTCTTTTTTCACAGCTGAGTAATATTCCAGTGTGTGTGTGTGTGTGTGTGTGTGTGTGTGTGTGTGACATTTTCTTTATCCATTCATCCACTGAAGGACACTTAATTTGTGTACATATGTCAGTCACCGTGAATAATGCTGCAGTGAACATGGGGGTGCAGATATCTGTCAATATAGTGACTTCATTTCCTTTGGATATGTACCCCGAAGTGGAATTACTGGATCAAACAGTGTCCTTAGAGCAGAAAAAAAAGGATGGCAATTACCACCACGAAAACACAGAGATGTGTAAAACTCAATGGCAATGGCAAATACAGAGTCCAGGACCTATTCTTATCCAGTAACGGCATTGCATAAGTCACTTACAGCTGTAGATTTAAGTTAAATACAAACGTATTAAAACAACCATGACTGTAATCTCTTTATACCTAAACATCGGCAATCAGTGTTTAAAACTATGAGGAACTATGCAGGTGAAACAAAACACATTTGTAAACTGATAGTGTGGGGACAGAACCCCAAAAAGCAGTTTCCAGGCTCTCGGCCTCACATAGAAAGGTGCTGGCTCAGGTAGTAAATGGCCATCAACTGTGATTGGATGGCTAGCAGCTGTGGCTAGTTGGCCGTCAGCTGTAAACAGTGAGCCATTATGGACCACTAATATAACTGCCGTGGCTACGCTAGCCAAAAAAGAAAGAAGGAATGGGGGCTAGCAAGAAGATGGTGGCTGGCAAGCGCGGACTGCTGTTAGGACGGCGGGTTGCAGATTATGTAGCTCCTGCTTCCTGTGTCTCCAATCCAGCCGCCAGCAAGAATATAGTGATATGACTCCCCTATCTATGGCTTCGTGGGTGTTCCTTTTTGGCCTCACCATGTCCTGCGTTCTTATGTGGGGAGCGGGACCAGAGACCCCGCAGGCTGCCCCTCACGACAGATAGCTTTTAAGTGCTTTTATCTCTCTTATACCATAAAACTGAGCTCATTAACATAATCTTGGTCCACTTTCCTTTCCTTTTACTAGGTTGTATTTTGTGTGTTATGGAAACATGCCTGCTGAGCCCACCTTGTACGTAATGAATAATGCTGTCTGTGACACATGGAGAGGAAAAAGAAGGAAACAGTGGAATGTCCTGCGACGTCCCCCAGAAGAGTTCACAGGAGAGTCCGCTGGCGATGGGTGCTGACTTCTGACACCCTGCGGAGATCAGAAGGAACATTCTGGAAACCTCCAGTGCCCTCTCAGAGCTCTCCCTTCTTCCCTCTGCTCTTCATCATCTGTTTGCTCTGCCTTGTGAGCAAATATGCTTTGTGTTCGTGTAATTGATAAAGACGTCACATTTTCCTCACTTAAAAAATATCCTATCCTCAGCTCCAGTTCTGTGAGCAGAGCGCCTGTCGGTGGTGACCTGTGTGCAGACGCTAGAGAGGCGGAAGCTCCATCTGTGACAGAGTCGCAACAAGCTTCACAAAGAGGAGGACAGAGAGAGTCAGGATCCTCAGTCACTCTGACCCTCAGGAGCCCTATGCCCATAAACATGGGGTTCCATCGCTGCCTTCTGATGGTCTCCTCGTTCTGCAGGGTCATGGCATAAATTTGTGTGTGTAATACAAGCTGTGTCTACACAGGGATCCAGTCAATCACTGTACTCCAATGACTAATTAAATGGGAAAAAACGCAGTCAAATTGATTGATTGGCTTCCCCAGGCCTGTGCCTGAATCGACTGAATTCATTTAAGATTCCGCACTGAGAGCTCTGTGTAGACACCACCTGTACGTCCTTGTGTTTTTAAGCCTTTGGAAAGGTTTAGCTTCCCAAACTGTTCTAGAAAAGCGAGACTGCAGAGCATGCATTGAACATCTCCTAAATTCTCAACTGTTGTTAGCTCGTTAGTGAAAACGGAGGATCATGGGAAGAAAACTGGCTAGAGAAACATCTTCCTTCAATGTCTCTGATTTAGCAAGAATGAGAAAAATTAGATTGACTAGGAAAATGGTTTTTAACCTTTATTCTTCGCATAAATCAAGAGGCTCATTTTTCAGTCAATTCCCATAGAATTCAATTAAAGGTCAGATTTGTAATGGAGATCCTAATTATTAATGCGTTGCTATTTTAATTATTAATAAGTTGAAATATTTGCATAATGGATAAAGAAATAGCCCAAGAACAACGTTGGTCGCATCTGAAGAGTCTTCAAAATATTTTATTGATATCCCTTTTGTGGGCTTATATAATTCATTTTAAAAACACATTTATTTAACATATTATAAAAGTAAAACTAGTGTTACCACCATCAGACAATATTAACCAAATTATACCAATTATTGGTCTGAAATCTTTCAAAGAGGTGATATATATATAGAAATCATCCAAGAAAAATAATACAGGTATTTATTATTTCATACAAACCTTACTATTAATTTTTAAAGAATAATTTCATTTAGGATCTATTTTAACCACACCCACTGTTATTTTACTTTATCTGTTAAGGTATTGAATCTACACATTTAATTAGGGTTTTGAACAGGAAGAAACATCACCTGTGTGAGATTCTTAATTGTATTATATTGGTATTAGTTTTTTTAAATGCAATTTATCAGAACTTAGAAATACCTCTTTCTGACACAAATAATGAATCTGACAAAATTAGGCAGCAAATAAATGCCTGATATTATAATGTCACCTACAAGGTAATGTAAACTTCAACTCAAAGGAAAGTGTTTCGTAGTTGTTTGTCTTTCATGATGGTGTTATGATAAAGTAAAAATTGTCTTTTAAATTTGAAGTGCCATTTACAAGTTTTATTATCAGTATTATTTGACAGAATTATAAAAACCTCAAATATTGAGAATAGTTTTGTGTGATTTATACAGATATGTCAAACATGTAAAAATTATTGGCCGTAAGAGAAGGACAACCCCCTCTTTTTAAAGGAGAAAAGAGCAAGAATCTTTCAGCTTCAGAGAAATAATTTATCCAGGGATGTTTGAGGTCAGGATTCGTGACACTGACTAAAACAAACTTTTCAATAGCTTATGTGATATTTATTAGGGTTCAGTTTAAACAATGTTAGTAATTATAAGAGACACAAACTTCACTATTAATTAGTTCATCATCAATTATTCAGAAACAGGCCTTTAAAGGATGGTCAGTCTCAGGTCTGTTTTCCACGTTTGGTATGGATTTCTTACATTTCTTCAATTCCTTTTCACCTGGTAGAAGTTTTGCTTTCTTTGTTTATTACAACTATCATGTTAAAGGTGCTTTGTTCTCCCAAAGACTGGTATCAAACCGGGAGTTCTTTGTTTGGGGACAAGATTCAAAATTTCCGTAGAAGAGACTCTTTTGAAAGAGAAAGATTCCTATTTTTTTTTTAATTGTAAAAGCTCCCAGTTGAAAATCTCTTCTTTCTGATGAAAATGGAGAATATGGCTTCTGGAGGACGCAGCACCAGCGAGGTCTTGCCTAAAAACACGGCTGGAAAGGAAGGAGCCTTCTGCACCTTTCACCGAGGCTGCAGAGTCCATTCAGAGGTTTTTTTTTCTCGCGGAAAACTTACCTAAGTAAAAACACACGTTGGGATGTACATGGAGAGCATGTCTGTCTGATTGGACTGTTCACATAGTTTGCTTGTTCTTGTTTTTGGCCTTTGCCCAATTTCAGAGAGGTACGGTTGTATATACACGGTTGTATATACACAGTTGTATATACACGGTTGTATATACACGGTTGTATATACACGGTTGTATATACACGGTTGTATATATACGGTTGTATATACTGTATATACTGTGAAATGGTCACCACCATGAGTCACTTCACATCCACTACCTCACGGGGTCCCACGGTTTTCTTGTGATGAGGCTTTTAAGATCTACATTCCTAGCACTTTCAAGTGGACAATAGAGCATTGTTAACTATAGTCACCGAGCTGCACGATACACCCCAGGGCTCGCTGGCTCATTTGTAACTGCACGTTTGTACCTTTGGATCACCTTTGCCCATTTTCCCCAACCCCAACGCCTGCCTCTGGCAGCCACCAATGAGTTCTTTATTTCTATGAGTTTTGTTTTGTTTTAGGTTTCACATATAAGTGAGGTCACACAGTATTTGTCTTTTTCTGCCAGATTTACTATACTCAGCATAACGCCCTCAGGGTCCATCCATATTGTGGCAAATGGCAGGATTTCCTTCCTTTTCTATTGCTGAGTAATGTTTTACATATCTATCATCTATCTATCTATCTATCATCTATCTATCTATCTATCTATCATCTATCATCTGTCATCTATGTTCTGCTTGTATCTTCATTCATTCACTCAGACATTAGCTGTGCATGCACTTTGTCTGCAGCCCTATTCATAACAAACCCCTTGACAACAAATATAGAGCAAATGACAACAACACAATTGGTTGCTACTATTTCAAGCTTCAGGGGGACAAAACAACAAAAGGGACTAAAGTGAGCATAATGAGTAGAAAATGCTGGTAATTAAAATAAAATATATTCCTTTCCTATTAGAATTGTTATTTTTGGGGTAGGTACCCGGGAGATAGATGGCCGGGTCATGCGGTAATTCTATTCTTACTGTTTCGAGGACCCTCCACACAGCCTTCCATAGCGGCTGCACCGGTCTGCATTCCCACCAACAGTGGATGAGGTATATGAGCGAGTGTCTAACAATCTACCCCTTCTGACTGACTCCTCAAATGAAGTCTCTGGAGTTGTGTTTTCTATGCCACGTGCACTATGCAGTTGGGTAGCACTTCTTAAAGGTGTGCCCACTATTGTGCCTGAACACGGCCCCGAAGTTGCTGCTGAATATATCTTTCTTCTTGTTGTTAAAATATAAAGATACTTCATTTCAAAGTCAACTTCAAATAATTGGAAAACAATCAAGGGATCTTAAAGCAATGTCTTTCATGAGTTATTCCTTAATAGAGTTTTTATCATGTTTTAAGATGAAACTTCCCACATATTACAAATATGCAATAACAAAGCATCTAAGCTCCATGATGAGGCCTCTTTGATGGAGTTCAATTTTGTCTACTTTTTCTCATTGACAATAACAAAAATGCAAAACGAAGAGCTGTGTAACATATCTTTTATGACTCCAGGCACGCCATTAGCACCGGAGAAATGCTCAGGCTTAAAACCACTCAAGAGATAGAATTCTGTGGTTAGCACAACCACAGACCACAGGTATCCTTAAGTGCCAGGGTCTGCGTAGAGGTCAAGGTCAGGATAAGAAGCAATAGTGCAGGAAGGACAGAAATGCTTCTCCAAAGAGGAAGGTTTATTGATAGCAGTTCTTGGTTGGTTTAATAGCAGCTGTAAAATAACAAATTCAATTTAGTGTTGTTGGGAGGAAATGAGAAAACAATGTGAAAAACACAAAAGCAGAAGGTTTAGAGTCTCTCGTGACAATATAGTTTTACCAATTGCATGATTCAATTTAAAAAATGTTTACTTCAAAGATAAAAAGTCACTTCAAGGAATAAAGAAATGAAAGAGGTGACATCCATGTTCTCAAAACTCTCATCTGTTGTAGGAGAGTAAGACAAAAATCGCTGTCTCTCCATTCTAAGATAGACTTTTGCACATTTAAGATATCTGAAACCTGGGTTTGTCTTATAGTCAAGGATGACTTATAATATTTTCCCACCACAAATTCTATTACTAATTTAATGTCATAGTTCATACTCGATTGTTGCTTAAATTCCAGGAAATACAAAAATAATGGACACCTTTGCTGATATGGGACAGTTAGTTTGCCTTTCATTAAAAGAGTACGATAAGCATTTTGTTTTCATCATTGTCATGGTCGCTTTTATATTTTCCATCTGCTTTTATCAAAATTTGTTGGTTGCAAGGTGCAGAAACCCACTCAACCTACCTGACATCTAAAACCAGGAAAAACAAAGCAATTCATTGGTAGATGCAGGGTCGTGTCTTGGATCCCTAAGGACGAGGTATGGCGGCACCGGGGGCCTGGAGGCAGGCAGCTAATCCCTCCATTCCTAGGCTTCTCTCTCTCCCTCTCTGGATTAACCTCTCTTAACTTTCTTTACTTTTGCTTAAAAAAAAAATCTTCTCAAAGGAAACATGAGTCTTTTCTCTCTTCTCCAAGCACTTTGGGTCTGCCCAGTAGCCTTTGTTCGTGTCACACTGGAAGAACTAAAACGAGATTGTATGGTTGGGACATACAAGGACGGTGTGAAACATGACTACATGGGATTTTGGAATTCAGAGAAACTAGGCAAATCATCTCGATAGCCACCTCTTGATGGCCAAAGAGAAAAGAACCAGAATGGGTAAAGGAATGACAGAGACATAGATAACTACTGTGTGGTAGAGACACAGAACTTTTGCCACTGACGCCTGGTGAGGAGGGATACGTATTTGAAGATAGATGAAAATGGTCAATTAATTGGCTTAATGGCAAAACACAGGAAGGAAAATAGTATCTGAATTAGGTGGTCTAAATTATGGGATTGTTACAAAAATACCTGCTTGACTATTTTCCAACATGAATGGAAGTCATGCTGACTGTGTGCTGTTCGGTAGGTATTCAACATTCATAAATACAAAAGAATGGATTTTCCACATCTTTATTTACTCTGATTCTAAAACACTTTGGAGATCTGAAAGCAAAGTACTTTCTTGTGTGTTATAATGTCATAACATAAACAGTTTAAAACACTAACAGAGATTGTACAAGGCTATCAGCTTTGCTTAACTAAGAAAAACTTTGAAATGAGGAGATTACAAAACAATAATGCTCCATTTTGCAAATGAATAATGCTTCATTTTTAATAGTGAAATAAATATTAAAATACTTCATATTTCATCCTTCTCTGGCACAGCTTTTTCATCAGATGTAAGATAAATGGAAATGAGGGTGTGCTTCACTTTGTGTCTATGCTTCCATGTGTATGCCAGTGCAGGCGTGGCGTGAGTTCTGATACAAACATGTCACTCTTAAAATATTCCAGTGGAAAGCTTGGTTCTATGACTGCCTTGGAAAAGTGACCAAGGCACTTAACCTCTAGCGTCTCACTTGCGGAGCTTCTCACAGGCCTGCTGAGAACGTACACCGCAAGCGTGTCTCCCTGCTGGAGCTCCTGGGAACATAGGTGTTATGTTCCCCTGAAGAATCACTTATGTATATTCCCCTGGAGAATCACTTTCAAAGCAAAGAAGAAGGCATAATCTTGCATTTTCCGTGAAGTGCTTGTGTAATGAATAAAATAAAATAGTGGTAACATTAGTGAATAAGAATCATCTGAATATTCTAGAAAACAATTTTATACAAAAAAATCAATGTCATTGCCACAGAAATTGATGTATAGGAACAATGATAATATTGTTAAACTTTTACAGCCTCTGGAACCAACACACACATGAACGAGTAACTCAGGATTCTTGAAAAATATCTGTGTTTGGTGAACATATTTTCATCTCAATGCAGCCAATAAAACTCCTTCTAATACATAAAATTTGGAAAAAGAAAAAATACAAATTTGAAATGATAGAGAAAAAGGTATATTTAATGCAGTATGTTGAATATATTCATGTTCTCTTCTAGACTAACCTCCATTTAATCAACTTATTAAAATCAAAGTTGATTTTAAAGACAAATACTTATTTTTAAAACATGGTAATAATATGATTTCACTTTTGAAAAATAGGTAGACATTAAGATCAATAACAAACCCTACAATCCAAGGAGAAAAAGAGTATACTCTTCAGATAACTTTAGAACATTTTCTATTTTACTTAAGCATTGACACAGTTTCCTAAGAAAAGCATTACGTATAAAGTAAAAAAATAAATACAATTCTAAATAGTTATTTTTATTTAAAAATAAATAGTTCAAAAGTGTCCTGAAATCTTTCATTGTGCGCTTTTCTATATGTGAGCAAATGTGCTTACAATTTCAACACTTAACAGTAGAAAAGTGTCTTGTGTTAAACAGTCAAAATATACCTCCTTAAAATATCTGTAAAATTAATTAACTATGAAATACATTGTGAAAATTAAAATAATTTTAAACTTTCTTTCCCTGAAGATACATAGAAAGAGAACACTTGTGAAACCATCCTCAAACAGTAAAAATGAAATTTTAAGGTATTGTTTTGGAAATTAACATTTCAACATCACTGAGCAGTGAATACAGGAAAATTATCCTATAGCAACATCTTGAGTGAAAGTTTAAGAGGCAAATGATAGTTAAGTTTTTTCCCACCCATTTCTACATATAAACCAATTTTGAAAATGTAGTTTGAACTGAAAGAGAAAGAAGCAATGTTATTTGGATTTGCTATTATTTGAAAAAACAAAACAAAACCAAATACCACTGCATTATTTGGAAAAGAAAATAGGTCCCCGATTCCTACTAAAATAAGGTAAAATAGAGTGAAGAACAGGCATTGACTTCCACTGAGTGTATTGTCAGTGACTTTGTGGATGAAATGAAGTTTATCACACATCACTTCCAAGTTAGTATTCAACTGTCAAGTATGATACTGTGGGTTGACCTAAAAAATGAAAAGATCGAACGCTTGTCTTTTGGTGTAAGTTAAGGGTGTTAAATTACTGGGTTTAGGAAGAAGTCACGCAAGTGTCCTGAAGGCGCAGACATTGAAGGAAGTAGATCTGCATTTCCCAGAATAGAAACCATTGCTCAAGGATGGAAAGAGACCAACATGGCAGCCGGTCAGAAGGAAAGACCTCCATAATTACAGATCACTGAGCCAGGAACTGACATAGTATAATTAAGGACAGAATTATCTAACTCTTGTATAAAGTACAAATTAATAGGGCCATGTCTCCAAAACACAGCAAAGATTGAAAGCCCCAGAGAAGGTCAATGGAGGCAGTTATAGGAATCTCTAGGGAGAAGTTTCATTTAACTTGAAAACAAATAGCCTATCGAGGCCTGTGAAATGATTAAAATGTGCATTTCATTAAATGGAAGCTGTCAAGTCACTCCCCAGATGATGAACAGAAACAAAACCAAAGATATCAAACTCTAAATAGTCATATCATCTAACAATGTACATTAAATATGTATTAATGTTATTTCTTCCTCTTATTTTTAGAGTTACATAGCACTCCCTGCAGTAAAACTTCATGAAGAAAGTAAAGCAGGTCTTTGTTATAAGGAAGATATTATCACCGAATTTTTTAAAGTTACAATTCCAATGCAACAAATTTAAGACATGGATTTTAGTGTGTAAAACAAAATCATTTATGGGATAACTGTTTGACCACTCGTGTGTGTGCACCATTTCCTGAATCTCAAACATAGATCTTGACATAGATTCAGTGTGATTGATGAGTCTAAGAACACATCCAATCCCATTAAAGTAATCAGACAAGAAGCTGTGCAGATCACATTAAAGTACCTAGTTTTCTTTGACTTGTCCAATGTGTTATTTAAAACAGTTTTTATTTAACTAGCAGGAGAACTCTTTTTCAGTGTATTATTTTAAATAGCATTTTTGATTTGGACTTATGAATATTGCATTGTTATAACAGATCTTTTTTTTCCCCATCAACAATTTGAAAAAAATTAAAAAAGAATTGTGTTGTTCCCAAGCGACCTAAAAGTGCCCGTCATAAATGGCTTCCATGTTGAGCAGTAAAAGTACAGTGGTTTTACCGATGAAAACAAACTGAACAAAAATTAGTTTCTGGTAGCGTCCTGTTGCCTGGAAGAAAGGTTTTCTCTTATAGTACTAAAATGTTCTATTATATAGCTGACTCTTGACTTTCTTAACATCACTTAAGAGGAGACTGGTGAAACTGTAGTAAATCTCTACGCATTCCCCAATTCATTGAGATACCAGCTGAAACACTCACACTTCAACATGTGTCCTTAGGATATCATGAGAGTTTTCTGTTATATCTTAGTCCTTTACCATCTTTTCTGTACACATAGCCTGAATTGTTATCATCAAAATTATTAAAAGTAACCTGTGAGAATGCTTCCTTTCACAGGAAATAGGGTTAAATAATTTTGAAAAAAGCAGAGAATAGAATCATAGTATCTTCAGAGGGACATAAATTTTGAAGCTGATCTTATTGCTATTTGGGGGAAAAAAGTCATTGAATAACATGAACCTAAACCAAACAAAAGGAAAACTCAAAGTTATGCTCATAATTTATATTTGGTAACAATTATCATTAATATAAATTAAAATTTGGAAAACAGAGAACATTCTTTCCAGCACGGCCCCTGCCTGCTTCATTAACTGCATTCAATTGTTGCTTAAATTCCAGGAAATACAAAAATTTGTATGCACACAGGAGCTCGTAAAATTTAGATTATACGACTCAGATAGAGTCCCCCAGTGAAGATGAGACCAAACGAGTCACAACCACTCGCAAGCATATCGAAGTCCCTTGTAGGGAAATCTACAAGTGTCTCAAGGGGACGCTGCCAGCAATTCCAGGAAAACGGAAAACCATTCTGTGGTGGCACACTAATCGCTGGAGAAGAAGGATCCATTTCCTCAATGCATCTGTGAAAACATGTACACAATGAGAAAAAAGACAATAAAGTTCAGTGTAGGAAGTGGCCTTATTGGTAGTGAGACTTTGGTGGTTTAAAATAGTTCATGTCCAAAAAACTGTAAATGAGCTGTGTGGACAGAACAAGAGGAATGTCAGTGGGAGAGCTTCAGGTTGGAACACAGACAAGACATTGAAAATGAGACCCTGAAGCAGTTTATTAGAAGATATTCTGGACTCTCCTTCTTTAGAATTTTAAAACAACTACACAATATTGAGCTGTGAGGATTTCGTGTGGCTGTGTCAAAACAGAGAGCTGGAGTGAGAATGGCTTTTGTTGTATGATGTAAATACTTTTTATACTGAATATATGAAGTATATGAAGGCTCCTAAGTTAGCTACGTGGCAGCAAATCATTAGCTCTCTCATGGCATGTCCAGTACAGATACTGAGGATGTTGATTACACTGACATATATGTGATATATGACTAAGTAAGCTTCATGGAATCAACAATGCAAGGAGCACAGGAAAATCAGTGCCATGAGTTCTCATTTTGGGATTTACAATGGACTCTCCTCATTGTGAGATGAGTCACATAAACTCCCGGGCAATGCCATAAATTATTAAACGTGTGAACGGGGAAGACAGCCGTTCTAAAATAAAACTAGTGAAATTGACTCACTGTGAAGCTTTAAAGTCATAATTAATTTAACTAATAAGGCAACAAAATTATGATGATGGTATTTAGAATCCCTGCTAAAGAGCCGACAGGAAAACATTCAGCAGACATTTATGAATGTGGTGAGCACTGGGTAAGCATTATACAATGGAGGGAAGGAATGTTGAAAGTTATAAGGTTTTGCACAATAGTTTCACTCCATGAACGGCTGCAAGACTTCAGCAAGTGTTACCAAAGTGAACAAGGAAATTAGCATAAACAAAAATGCAGAAGTAGGAACAGCTAAGAAAAGATGAACTGGCTCCAAATTACCAAATTGACCATAAATGAAGCATGGAGGCAGGAGGACGAGTCCTGAGAGAGCAACATTTAACACTTATGTTTAACTGTCAAAGACTTAAGTCCCTTTAAATTGCACACAGTCAAGAAGGCACTGGGTTTGGGGAGCTAATTTTGCCTTTTGCTCCTGACACAGGAAATGCTCCCACATCTGGAGAGAACACTGGTGTTGGCATCCCCACAGAGGCTCCCTGCCACCCACTCTCACCAGCTTACCATGGGTTATGGCAGCAGAATTCCATCCACATATACATTTCAGGGGGAAACGGCATTTCATCATAGGAACACTGATAAATGTACTTTCTGGACCCTAACACAGACCTTGTAGGTGAAAAACGGTGCTTTATTTCTTAACAATAAAAATCATTCCATCAGATCAGTTCAATAGTCAAGAATATGAACCTTCCAGGTCTGCATTTACGCGTTCTCAGCCAACCTTCGTACGTGGCTCCAGCTTTGTTGGGGGAAGATCTAGCATTGGCAGAGAAAAATGCAGAAGAATTTCTTCAATGTGACATAGCTGTGTAGCCTGGCTGAGGACCATCAAGGTCTATGGAACCATAAGAAAGAGGAGCTCGTGGCAGTGACATTTGAAGAGCCACCTCTCAGCACATGGCTGGTTGAAAATTTAATTTTCTGAATATAGCTTTGAAAGAAAAGAAAATCCCTCAATGAACACATAATACCTGTATTACAAAAATTATTCCACATAAGACACGATTCAGGAATTCTGAAAAGTAAGGAAATACTTGTCAGGACTTTTCTTATGTCTAAATTAGGACAGAATTGATATGAGAAGGACAGAATTACTGAGTTATCGTGGTGTTTCCAGATTTAAACCCAAAGGTGAAGTTAGAAGTTTGGAATATGTAGGCAAAGCAAGTATCTTACATCCAAATAAATCACAGCATTCTCTTAAAGATACAAACAAATACTTTACTACATTTACAAGGGTACTAGACAATTTGAAAACTAAATGGATTATGTAATACCACAAAAGTGGAATTTAGGTATGAACAGAAATTGTCATACCCCAAGGTCCACATACATGTAGAGTCTCCAAGAAACAAGAAATACGTTTGAACCTGCAGTCTTATACATGGGGCCATGCAACCTAAAAACAGTACTGTTTAGTGGTATTTAAAGGAAGTTACACTTTAAGCTGCAAGACAAGAAAACATTGCATGCACAGCACACATACACAATGGATTACTTAAAATTGACGGTTATCATGTTGCATGGAAAATTTTGAGGATTATCATGGTACTCATAAAATAGCTTTTCACCATATTCTTCCTAAATAATTTTCAGGTGTTGGCAAGGAGATGGGACACAAAGGAGCCTAAGTCCTTCCTGTAAAGTGTCACAGTTTAATGGTACGTGTGGAATGTATACTGGAGTGTGGAAGTGGAGGCAGCTTGGGGAGGCATTTTCTGAGGCATCAGTTGAAGTGCTGGGAGCGAGAGAAGGATGTGGTGTCAAAGAAAGCTTTGGTGTGTGGACGAAGTCCATGCACCAATGTCTGTGACTTTGGAGCACTCCTGGGATGGCCACAATTGGGAAGAGCACAGAGGACAGAAAGTGGAGCTCAAAAAAAATGCTTGAAATACGTCCTTTGGAGATGCTGGAGAGAAGCAGAAAGTTCTGAGAGCCTATTGGAGACGACGGTTGTTAATGTAAAGTAAAATTTCAGTAGAGTGTGAAAGTTCTAGAAGAGGGAACCCAGGGGGCAGGCAGGTCAGGAAGCAGAGACCCGGCAGTGTGGAGGGGCCAACAGGCCTTCCTGGGCGGACCCCTCAGCTAGCTTGTCAACTCTGGGTAGACACCAGGAAACCCACGATGGGAGAAAGGACATTGTTGGGATGGGTGGCCTCAAGCTGATGGCGTGGGACATGCGTGAAAAGAAACAAAGTGGCTTCTAATAGCTCACTAAGGCTAGAGATGGAAAGTGGGGGTGAGCAGGCATGTAACAGAGGAGCTAGAAGACGAGAAAATATGGCATTTGAAAGGAAATTTGGAAAAAAGGGGAAGGATCTAGTATTCATTGAGAATGTACTATGTTTCCTAGATTTTGCCAGGCTCTCTACTTGTAATGCATAATTTAATCACCATGGAAACATATTGCCACTCCAAAGTCTATTGTTGCTGCATTGCCCCATTCCGTGGTTCATCACAAGACCTCAGGTGGCTCCCTCACGTACCAGGTGAGGACACCTCACAGTCTTCTAGGCCAACAGTCGTTACCACAAAGGGCTAGTGAGAGGTCACATGTAATTAGCCCACAATGTGAAAGTGCCTTACACACTGTAGAGTGACGTGCAGTTCCATTCAGCCTTGTTTCATGCAGCCACACCCAAATCGTGCCCACTGACAATGGTAATGAACCTGGATGCGCATGAGCGCCTCCCTCCATTGGCCCTGCCTGGACAACCTCAGAACAGTCAGGCCCCAAGAAAGAGGCAAGTCATGGAACCCTACATTATTTAGCAGGACTTTAAAAGATTGAATGGATTCATTTGTTCATTTAACTGACATTGACTGAGACAGATTCTGAGCAAGGAGTACCCTCAACTCCCCTTGTGCAAATCTTCACACACAGACATTTTAATAAGGACCTTTTCTAGTGTTTTCTTCTCATTCTCTGAGCCTGAATCTTAGAAGTCATCCCTCGTATCTCCTCCATTCTCCTCTCAGCAATAAAGTGGACAGAATCCCAGTAGTCTGGGAAATTCTGTCTTCCTTCTTGAAAAAATTGTCTCTGTATAATAGTTTGTATGAGATACAGAGAATAAAGCAATATTTGTAAGGAATGTTACAGTCAGTAAGATTTTGGAACACATTTGTAGCGTGCCATACCCGTCAGTAGTTATTGCTTTCCTTTGTCATAAAAAGAAAAAAAATTGATGAAACTTTTGAGAGGTGAACCTAGATTTCACTTTTCATATTGTACCTAACATGGTTTAGTGGATTAAATTTAGTTTATGTCACATACAAGGAGAATCTTTTTGCTAAAAAGATGACTTCAATACAATTGTTATGTCATTCTTGAGAATGAAAATATTCTCTCTATAGGTCTTCAAAGCATTTATTCCACGTAATAAAAAAGAAGACAAATGCAATCTCTATACATAGAAGACATAGAGGCTGGAGGAAAAGGTGTGCAGAGGGCAGGCAAAGCTTTATTGCCCGAGCCAGCCAGCCCTCAGCTGGGACACAGGGACCTGAGCTGCACTGCAAGGAACATCCAGCAGAGGGCCCTGCGCCCAAAGCAAGAGAAGGGAGGGCTCCACAACTGGATACAGCACTGAGGATAATTTACACCTATATTACCAAGGGCATAGATGTATATTTTAAAAGGTAGAAAATATAACATTTTCTTTTCATTTAAAAAATGCTTGAATAGGGGCCACTAAATACCAGCTCTGCATTTTTTTTAAAGATTATAATGTCGCATTTAGAGGAAAAAGTTACATTTGTATTTATAGACATAAAGTTATTTTTGTATGTCCCGACTTATATGAAGAGAAAAGAACACACACTGATATTTTCCCAGTAACATTTATGTGTGCATGTTGATGGAGGTTTATAAATGTTCTTTTCCCACTTTTGAACCTCCTAAATCGAAACGCAGGAAACAAAGGCTGCCCAAACCTGAAGGAAGAGGCCAGGTGTGCGCCTTGCACGCAGTGTGTGTGCAAGTCACATGGCAGGAGGTGGGGCGCCTCTGTCCCTGCCACTTCCTGGGCGAGGGGCTGCAGGACCAGTCGCAGCAGGATGGAAGGGAACTAGGGAAGCGGCTGGAGGCCCCGCCGTATGGCGCTCAGTTATTATTTATGCTTTACCACTGGTGCTTCTGCAATGGTCAAACCCCGTGGAAAAGCCCGATGTGCAACAACCCTTGTGAGTTCAGCTGTGTGGCCGGAGCCGCAGTACAGGCCGCGGGGGGCTGGTCCTCTGGCTGCAGCACTCAGGCACACGAGAGGGTTCCATTTCCCAAGCATCTTCCACCGGCCAGACTGACCCAAGATGTGGAGAATGGACAAATCACACAGACGTAGAAGGGAGGGAGAAATCCATGGGTCCTGGGGGTGCCAAAGCAGGGAGGGAAATTGTTAGAGGTGTTTTTAAATGAACATCTCTTTTTCAAAGGTGTGCTTACTCTTGTAAAAGACTGGAACACAGGGGTAATCCAAAAGAAGAAAATAAACATCACATATGATTTCAGAACTCATAGACAAGTCTCCTAAAATGTGTTCTATATTCTTCTATGTTTTTACTTTTTAAATTGACCTTAGTTATCTGGCATCTGGATACCATTTTTCATGGCAGGCAGACGCCAATCCCTCTCCAAACAAATTCTGTGGCTACAGGCAGAGGTCGGAATGAGAGGCAGCCTCTGTGTCAGCCCCCAGCCTGCCTGACAAGGATCTGAAATCTGGGGTCTCTGTTCACTGACGCCGCCCCCTTGTTCAAGACTGAACTTTCCAAAGCTTAGTCTTTCCAGAGAGGAGATGGATTTTTGTCATACAGCAGTGTTTTTAAGTGGATTAAAACATAGTTTACGTAAAGCGCTGCAACAGCCTGTCACAAACTGGTGACTATCGTCAGCAAATTCAGACGTATTTTTTCCTTTGGAGGATGCAGACAAAAATTCAGACCTAACGTAAAATACGAAAACACGTCTGTCTAATGATCTGCATCTATGTCGGAAGTATCTTTTTCACAATGGAGGCGTAGTGGAGGAAGTTTCTTGGTGGACTTGAGGTTCCCACGTCAGCACTCTGTAGACCCCCGTTATCCCCCCATTAGTCACTTAGCAGCGGTCTGCGTTATGAGATTGATTGTTACAGTCTCACTGTTCAGGTCACCTTTATTTTACCTAATAATGGTGGGATGGAGTGAGATGGCTGGAGAGTTCATCGTGTTACTCAGAAGAGCTGCGATTTAAAATTTACCAATTGTTTATTTCTGGAAGCTTCCATGTAACATTTTCAGAGCATGGTTGATCGTGGGTAAGTGAAACCATGAAAACAAAACTATGGGTGGGGGACTAGAATCCGTCTTCCTGCTTTCAGGGCATGATCCTCATGTGGGAGGTAAATCACCTGCCCTGCGTTGTGCTCAACAGCAGGAGCCCGAGTTCAGCTGGATGACCTGGCCCCCACTGGCCCATATTCTCACCCTTCAGCCCCGAGGTTGCCTGCAAACGACGCAGCACACACGGTAGCGCGCGTGCCAGGATGGTGCACTGAGCTGGACAGAGGCGGGCTCCCATGTGCTGACAGGACCAGGAAACCGCGCTGGGCAGCGGCCGGAGCCCCTGCGTTCGCCTGGCGCGGCTCCCTAGTCACTAGTGTCCGCACCTGGCCGCCCGCGGCGTGTGAGGCTCAGGTAGCCGGGTCCCAAGAACGCTCTGCCCACCAGGATACCTGCCCATCTTTGCAGCCTCTTCCACAGAGCACAGAGCTACACCTGTGCACATTTATTTTTAACCTCTCCTGGAGGGGCCCATAGACATGTGCTCCCTTCACTAGCTCCTTTAAGAACACAGCAGGCTGAGGCTAAAATTAAATAAGTCAGTTACAGACCAGGGGAGGCCAATCGCACCAGCCTCTTCACTTGACAGGGGGGGGAAATGAGGTTCAGAGAGGAGCAGGGAGTTTTCTGCGGTCGGGTAACTGCTGCCCAGCTGGGCCTGAGCTCTGCTCAGGTAAGGCCCCACGCCTCGCATTTCCAGGAGCCTCCCACGAAAGGCCCCACACGCGAGCACTTGTACCTCCGCCGCGGCTTTCCTGCGCGTGGGCCCAACGTCCGGGCGCTTCCGAGAACAGCTGACTCAAAACATAGGCAACTAAAAAGTAAAACCAAGACATTTAAAATTAAAAGGTAAGGCTGCTGTGGCCAAGACACGCAGTTAAGTCACAGTAGAGTGCTCCTTCATGCTTCCCCTCCAGAGAAAGCGCTCGGCTTTTGGTGTTTTTTAAGTTTGGAGTGACCTTTGCCCTCCCGTGCAACTGTCTCCGAGGGGTCCTGCGGGGAACATGCTATTTCTAAGAGGCTCATGGGGGGCGCACCAGGTGAGCGCTCTGAGTCCATCTCTCCGCCGTAAAGCACTTCGTGTGACACCTCAGGAATAGTGGCAGTGGTGATTACAGAATCCTCTTCTGTCGCCCTCAAGCTATCACGAAACCGTCCCTCTGCCGCACCTCCCTCGCAGCGAAGGCCCCGGAGCCCCGCGCGCCCCACGCCCGAGTCCCCGCGGGGGCTGGGCCCATCCCGGTCCACGCGTCCGTCCCGCGGCCCCGCTCGCTGGGACCCTGGCCCACGGCGTCCGGCTGGACACCCTCAGGCGCATCCTGCCTCCCGCCCGAGCGCGGCGCCCACGCACTTGCTCCGCGTCAATCAAAGGTGCCGGCAGGTACCACGCGTTGACTCGCTCTAGTTCTTGGCCCTGGCGGTTGCCTCGAGTCGCACGTTGGGCCTTTCTGAGTTACACGCGCGCCCTGTGCGCACGAGAAGAGGCGCTGTTTGATGTGCACTTAGGACTCAGCGTGGCGCAGCCCCACGGACACACCTCCGCGGATCGCAGACGGTGATTCCGGTCTCCACGCGGACCTGACGCTGTGGACCGCACAGCTCGCGGTCTGCGACGTGGGGGAACCTTACCTCTGTTTGCAAATGCACAGGATCCCCTCACATGACCTTCGATGGGAATGAGACGTGACCGATCACGTCCTGTATGGAGTCCCAGCGGGAGGTGCGCTGCTGGCCGTGGCCCACGCCAGAAATAACGTGATGTCGCCGTACGCCCGTCTCCACACGATGTCTGTGGGGCCTTCTCCAAGCTCAGCAGGAGCAGCGCCGTCAAGTCGGGGGACCAACAGTCTGCCGCAGTGACACAAGGTACAATGAGCCCTCCTGGCAATACTGGGTTTCAGTGGGAGCTTCTGCCTCTAAAAAATTATGATCCCTGATTAGAGATAAGCAATCCAGCCAGTGCTCTGGCAGCAATAAATCATAGTGCATGTTCATAGCCACATGAATTCCACCTTCTATGAAACAGCCCTTATGCAAACAGTAATAGTTGGTGCGTCATTGAGCATATCGGCAATTAATTCTGGAAATGATCAATGGGAAGAATGTCCTTTTCCCCCACTTCTGGTTTATTTATGTGCTCCCATTAATTATGCCTAATTTTCTGTGGGCACTTCTCTTCCTAATGTAATTCAATTTAAGCATATCTTTCCAGAGACTTATTAATAGGTAGGGTCATTTATATTGTGTAGCACAAATATTTTATAATCCACTAATCTTGACGAAAAGGCAATGCCTTCCTAATAAAAAATGTATGAGGAGTAATGGTTCCCTATTAATAACTTATTAGGTCAGATCACACAGTTTGAAGTGTCTATTACACTTTAATTTTATCAGATTCCTTCCTTTGGAATTTGCTACGCTGCTTTTATCTCTTGATTTCGGTTGTTTTTTGAGTCATCCAGCCTCAGCGACCCCAAACAGGCCTCATGGCTTTGTGACTGCCAAGGCAGGTAAACACCTGCGAGACTTTTACCTTACAGTACCCGAAGGTCCTGCAAGAGGGAAAGGACCCTATTCGTCTTCAAGTGCCGTCTTTTATAAGAAATGGTAATCATTAATGGGTCCTTAGTTATCTTCGGTTCACACACCCTTTCAAAAATCTGATGATAGCAACAGACTCTTTCTTTAGAAAATGCCGACTTACACAGAAATTCAAATATAATTCAGAGGACTTAGAAAAAATCTTGAAATTAACCCATGGGCTTCTTAGGCGTCAAAGAAACACAATTTAGTGCCATCGGTTAAACCCTGTCATCTATTGGTTGTATATTGCTATGTCGACTGATAACATAAGCTGGATAAATCTGAATAAAGCTGCGTATCATTGCCAGAGTTTGGTGTAACTACATTTGATTTGCCCTTTAAAGTCTTCAGCCTTGACTTAAAATGTTTCTACTGGATGGCACGTGCTATCCTAAGGTTGCATGCATGGAGATGAACTACCACAGCCCTGCCCTCAGGTGACTATATCTAGAGACACGCAACATGTATACAGGCAAACAGTGGCAGGTTTTCTTAGGCAAAACAGCTAAACTGAACTAAACGTCAGTCTTCTCATTTGTAAAGTGAGGGGATTGGTCAAAGTTATTTGAAAGGTCCCTGCCAGCCAGCTCTGATTTTTCATGGGAACAATCTGATAAGATTATATAAATGTGCAAAAGCAAAAAAAACCAAAAAACAAAAAACAAAGAGTATGAAAAAATAATGACACCACTGTTCCGACGAGCAGGTAGAGATAATTTATGGTAAAGAAATGACACCAGTGACTTAGGGAGACGCAAGGAGGGTTGTGTGCTCCCCACCAGAGCACCAGACACCATTTACATCCTAACTCATTCCTGACGTCTAAGCAGGCCCTGTCTGCTAGTTCAGGCATCAGTTGTTTTAAAGGGTCACTTTTATGCAAAATGGTCACCCTGATGACAGTGGGTCGGGCTGCTCTGTCCATGGTGAGTTTCCTCGGTGGCTGCCTGATGGTGACGACCCCAGCACCATCAGGGGGCTTGGAGGCTTCAGTACAGAAGCTTAGAAGAATGCCCAAATTGTATGAAAATACAGACATCAAATTAGTGCTTATGATTAATAGTTGTAATGGAGCCCTATTAATGTGAAGGAACACATGTGTTAAACTTCCTTAAGAAAATGGATTCAACTTATGCTATGAGTAATTTAGGCTTCATTTAATAAAAAGTCAGTTCCCTTGAAGAACTGAGTTTTACAGTTTTTTTCTTTTGAACTGGAGCCTTATATGGTTGTATCTGCTGCATGAAAACGGGTTAATTTTCGGTGATCTTCAGAATGCACTAAGAAAACTGTTAAGATGTTTATTCAAATAGAAAGTTGACACCTTCTCTGAAATTACGTAGGAGAGAGTGTGTTTAAAAATTTATTAGCTTTTGACATTAAACTAATCGTTCTTCAACCAAGGCTGATGAAAGAGGACTGAGTAACCTCTCAGGGCCTAGACTTACTTTACAAGAGAGTTGGGATAATCACATGGCACCCTCAACATGGCTCAACATGGCACCCTGCTCATCTGGGCAGCGTAGACCAGTTTTCACAGTGTAGACGAGCCTTCAGTTAAGAGTAAGAGTGGGCGGCCACACTGTGGACTTGGCGGGAGGGAAAGTGTTCTCATTACTAACATTCAGCAAAAACCTACTGTGTGCCAGACACAGGGCTCAGTGCTTGACCACTTCTTGGAGTTACAGAATTTTCAAAGAGGTGACTTGGAGAACCACTGGGCACAGTGAACTTCGCAGGTTTTAGTGCGACGTGGGGCAGATCGGGAACGGGGGACTGAGATCCTAAACGCTGGCCAAGGGTCAGGGCATTGATTTGGAGAATAGGAGCAAGGCGAGTAGGCCCAGGAGTCTGGGCGTTATCTCTGATAGTACTTAAGTGGTTGATTACAATGCCCAGTGTGAAGAATGCTTTACGTTTAGTGAGTACTTTAGAGTTTATAAAGCACTTTTATATCCTTTATCTCAGAAAGTCAAATGTAACTATAAAGAGGCTAATAGATTGAGTGAACGGAGTGCACGGTAAAATCACGTTGTAGATTTATAGGAAGAGTCAATTAAGGGGGTGTGATCAGATGGGAACGTGGAGCTGAGATTGTGGATGGGCTGACCGGTCCAGATTAGGACCTAGCAGGTGGACCTGTCACGATTTGGGTTTGATAGGTCCTACTGGGGGAATTCTGCCCGCAGGTGAGGAAGGGTTGACTCAAGCAAACACGTTCTGAAGTGTGACGTATTAGGATTGATGCTGACCATCATCAGATCTTAAAGGAGGGTGTGAGCGTGAAGGTAGAATTATGGAAAGAACCCAAGGGCCAGGCTTTACAGCAAATGGAACAGCAGCAGGGTGGAAGCTGGCAGACTCTCTCACTAACTGCCCCGGTTCTGGGGCTCCCTGAGTGACACTCAGGCTGTCATAGGTCCCCAGCCAGCAGGCAGCTGATGGATTATAACCCCATGAGCATCTGCTGGGCTGTGTGTCCTCAGCGCTGTGCCACGAATGCAGGGGATGGAGTGACACCTGGAGAGAGAACGGAGGGAGAAATGGGGCAGGTGTTGGGCACCCAGTGATTCTGAAGCAGAGAGTAAGCAGTGGGCACAGACTTTCCACCAACACTGAATCCTTTACACAACTGATTAACCCTAAAGAGAACTCCAGCTTCAAATGGGCTCAAATGTATAGCTCTACCCTCTTTTTCTTGGCTCTCCCCCATGTTTGCAGTCGAAACAGAGGGCTGTTACCGTTGCGTTGTAAGGGGATTCAGATCCAGGTACTGCTGGAGAGCAGACCAGGCCTGTGAGCCCCCGAGAGCGAGAAGCAGGGTCCCCAAGCCTCCTCTTTTACTACAAGGAATAGGTCTGAGTGAGTAGGAAACATGCATCAGCAGCTGGTCCTCAGAACGGCCCTCCCATCCACCAGCTTTCCTTGTGATTTTCCAAATCCAGGGCTATTTTATTTTATTTTTTTATTTTTGTAAATGTCTGGAAATAGAGGGGAAATGGTGTCTTTGTTGCACTTGTTTCTTTTATTTATTTAATTTATTCCCCCCCTTCTTCTGCCTTCCCTTTCCCCATACTCGGGTTCAAGCCGTTGTTTCTCAGTCTAGTTGTGTAGGACGCAGTTCCCTGGCCCGTGCTGGGATTATGAGCCTTGCGGGCCCCCCCCAACCCCCAGCTGAGGACAGTTGTGGGTCGGCTGCTCACAGCAGTTCACGGCAGCTCACGATGGTTGTTGGCCACTCACGCTGGCCACGGGTCACTCATGGCAGCACACAGTAGCCCAGGCAGCACACGGCAGCTCACACTGACCTCCGGCTGCTCAAGGCAGCCCAGCTCCAGGGAGAGCGGTTGGTCACAATCTTAGCTGTAGAGAGCGCAGCTCACTGCCCCGTGTGGGAATTGAACCTGCGACCTCTGCGTTAGCAACTCCAACCACCTGAGCCACCGGGCCGGACCTCCAGGGCTATTTTACTTCCAAATTATTAATCATAGAAAGTCCAGGAGTCCACTGATTACGTTTTTGAGCCAGCGAGGTGAACGTCCCCTTCTCATCAGGGATCTCATTCAGGGTTGTTTATTTTATTTTTCACATTCTTAATTCAAGTTGAAGAACATGGGTTTAAAATATAAGAAATGACTTCCTAAAAATGTAAGAGCAGGGATATGCAATTTTCCTAATAATTTTATCAGAAAAATACGTCTGATCCCTGATACACTTCACAAATTTTGATCACAGGTTCTTTTAATTGGTGCTATAAAAATGTGTCCCTGATTTCCTGTGTAGGGACTTGAAGCCCCAATGCACGCACACTTTGAACTACAAAAGAGAACACAAGGCTGCCCTGCCAGCCAACGTCTCCTTGCCAGCGAAGGCTCCCTGGAGGCGGTGGGCTCCCGCAGGCCCCTCGGCCGCCCCGCGCCTCCCAGCTCCACACACTGTGCGGTCTCGGTCACAATCTGCAGCCCGTGTTGCTGAGGCGCGTGCACGGCCTGGACATAATAGTGTCGCCCGCCTCTCCCTCTCACACCAACCCCAGTGACAAGGACCTGACAGCTATCGGAACATCGTTCTGTGAGATGCCAACTCTGCCTCCCTATTGTGAGAGTATCAAATAGAAAATGTAAACGGCGGTCTCAAAACCTTCCCCCCACAGGCCTCCTACAACGCTGTAGGTGGAACAAAAGCCCTTTTCCGGCGTTTGCTGCAGCTGCAGGCTGATGCATTTGGCTTTCTGTTAAATAGAGGCTGAAGGACAAAAATAGACACTGGCGTTTATTGGAAGCTTAAGCCAGCTCAAGCTTTACAGATTTGGAAAGTTCACTAATCGCTATCAATTAAAATCTCTGTCGTGTTGCACGGGTCATTCGCAATAGTGCCCACCGTAGCAGGGGTACAGTTATTGCAGCCAAATGCACAAATACTAAAGTTTAAACTGATACAAAAAATTTAAAAAGTGTTTCAATTCGTAAATAGGAAGAAAATAGTCATTTTAGCATAATTACTGGAATCTATCCTAAGCCATGATTGATAGGTATATACTATAAAAACATTTCTGATCCCTGATGCACTTAACACATTTTGATCACAGATTTTTTTTTTAGTCTTTAAAAATCAAGGCGATGTTACCTAAAGCAAAACATCTGTCTAGCACATACATAAATATACAAATATGTGCACACATACAGACAAATACACAGGGGTATGATTATACAGGTAGCTGCATACTTATTAATACTAATTGCTATATGAAGGCTGCACATTTTACTAAAAATTAGAATTAGAAAGGTCAAAACCAACCCAACACTTTTCTTGAATCTACATGATACTGTCTTTATATTCGTGTGTTTAAATCTGCTGTCTGCTTGGTGGCACTACTTTGCAGATCGTCACGTGGCTGGCACAAACTGCCCATTTGTCCTGTCTTGCACTCTGCTGCATGCTGGGCCCCAGCCCCCAGCCACACCTCCCAGAGTCCACTGAGGGAACTGGCTGAAAACCGTCCTTGAGAACCGGGTGCAAGACGGACACCTCCCCAAGAACGAGGTCCAGAAGGCCGCGAGGGCGCAACCTGTCTTACGATAGGAAATTCAGGTGTCACCATTTCTTTATCCTACACACACACCAGCATCGGGGAAGGGCCTAAACATTGCTCTGAAAGGGGAAAGGCAAACAGAAGACGCATTCAGCAATAACATATTACAATAATATATAATTGTGATAATAATGATAATGACATTGTCATTAAAGATTGACAAAGACTTTCAGTTAGGACCTGTCCAATCTGGAACCGCTCAGGCCAGCTCCGCACGCTGTGTGCTGGAGGTCTGCAGGGAAGATAAAAGGTTGCTGCGAGCCACTGAATTCAGTTGTGCATTTACCTGACACGAACATGTACTACGTACAAAAACCTAAATTAAAATAACATTGTGGGCTGACTTAAATCCACAAGAAAAAGGAAATTTAGAATGGAGGACAGAACCAATCACAGGCTGAGAATGATTTGATTTGTAGTACCTTCTTATTGCAGAAAAATGCTTACTCTCTTGCCCATCCTGATTGGCACTGTAACCTTTGAAAAAGCACGCTTTCTTATTAACCAATGCTGTACTTCAGTAAAAACAATTATACTCTCTGGTACCTAATAATATACTTCCAGACATACCATTTATCAAAATAGTTCAATAATTCTTATGTAAGAATAAATAGAACACATAACTATGCAAATAATGTATGATAGACGTTATTATTGTGTAAATTTTAATAGTGTTGAAGTTTATATAAATATAAGGTATAATATTTTATAGATATATTACTACCAATTTTAATGTCTTACAATATCACATATTGACTAGAAAATGAAACGTTTATGTTGAAAAAGGTAAGCCACATGTAAGAAGATATATTTTCGCATATATATATATATATATTTCTACATAAGTCTATATGACCACTGGAATATATATTCTCTACTCTAATACCATTTATATCCATCCTATTTCTTAAAAGACTCCCGATTCTAAGTTATCAATCATTGATATATTTTTTATCTGTCACAAAAATGAATAAAATGCATATTGTTTAAATTAGAATTAATGAAAAGGTTCCTGTGAAAAGTTGGTATTTCAATATTGAGCTAAATTCTGAAATGTGAAGGAAAAGTAGTCAGTGTTAAAATCTGTGTTATTACAATCTTTGAAAAGAGGCTTAGGTTATCTTTTCTTCATAATAACATAAATTATTGTCCATTTCTGTTAAAAATATTTTAAAATCTTTCTTTTCGTGAACACAAACGAGTAATTGGAGTCACTTGATCTGTCGCGAATGAGTCCTGAACAACGTATCCAGCTCGGAAACACAGAAGGTTACAGCGCCGATGACAGAATTCCAGGAGCTAAGCTTAACCGGTTTTAAGCCTAGAGCACGGCTTAAGGAAGCTGGCAGGGGATGATGAAGAGAAGACCACCTCTCCAATGATTTTCCAAGTATGTCTCACAGGAAAAATAATAATGTATGTTTGTCCTCATTAAGGATATTATTGCTACTGTTATCTTTACTCACAGCTTCTAAACTCAGTTTCTGCCTGAAGCAGTAGGGGGTAGCCTCGGCGTATGGAATTTTCCTAGAAATCTGTTTTAGTGCCATTTTAGGAGCACGCGGCATGTTCTCAATTTTAGCTTCTACTGTTTTCATTCAGGTAAATGCTGACATTTATGTGCACACACAATAACTGCCCTAATCCACTCAGAGGCTGCCTTTCTCACCAGCTGTGACATACAAGGACATGTCTGCTTCCCCCTAATTGTCTTCTCTCCGTGGAAGGCAAACCACGTACCACAAATGTGTGTGGGTGTGTGCATGAGTGTCTTTGGATTTTAAATGTCCCTTTTACATAAGGAATTATTCCTCCTGAAAGCACACAGGAATCCACTCTGTGTACTGTTTTGTTCCATTTGATGGCAGCATTACACCAGTGTAGGAGCCTGGAGCCAGGGGCTCCCACTTGAGATGGCCGAAAGCAGGTCTGCTTGGCTCAGAAAGCATCATTTGTACAGACAGGACGATTCCATAAAAAATTGCAGAGCTAAACCCACAGCAGTTTTTACAACAAATTTCATCATCAAAATGTGATTTAACTTAGGAATTTCATTTCTAATTACTCACATGAGTGTGCAATATGAGCTACACTGTTAACAACAAAAAAATCACAAATTTATTCATATCCATCTTTTACTCAGATTAATTTTTATATTTCAAGTATCTCATAGGTGTTCAAATGAAATAAAACCATCACAGCCCTTATGTTTAGTTATTCTAATGACTAAGGTGACATAACTAACACAGTTTCAATAATATTAAATTTGCATTTTGGAAATCCTCTACCTCATTTTTAGTGCTTATCAGGAATTACTTCTATATGAAAGCATGAAAAATAATTTATGTTTATAAAAAGTTAAAGATGTGCATCTTACAAGTAGCAATGAACTTTTATGACCTAAACTGCATGCTTATGTTAACTGTTAAAACAGAAGCGTACTGTTGGTTAAATATCTTCTCTGCTTAATGAAATAAGTTGAAAAAATATATATCTAGGAGCTTTTCTCTAATATATGATACATTTTCTTTAGACATAATTGAGGGCAAGATAGCTATCATTAAAATAGTCACCTAAGTGCAATGGTACAAGGATATTTTGACTACACATTTATTTTCATAAAAACATTTTTTCTCAGTGTCAGTTACAATTGCCCATTATAAATGGTGAAATCCAAGTGGAAATTATTTTTCACCTAAAGCAAACTGACTAGTCAGAAGATGAGATCAACACACAAATGTAGGTGGCCCATGTCTGTGTGACAATGGCAGAGCTTCCCAATCTATCTCCATTCCATTTCAGAACACACCTCTAAACCACCTGAGACTCAGGTGCTAACCAATGCCACAGCCCTTCCTGCAGTAGCAGTCTTCTTGTTCTCGTCTCCTTCCTTCTCTCTCCTATACTTCTATCAGCTCTTTCAATGTCTGGATAAAAACAGAATGGAAAAACAAAACATTTTCAAAGCAAAATGCTTCAAACCATGCCTTGTTTTGCACAAGCCTGATGACAGTAAAAGGCACTGTGGAAATAAAGCGATACAGAGTTCCAGAATCTTCCAGTCTTTTGATCGCTAAAATATCTTACGTTTTCACTCTGTCTCAATGTTCTCATATAAAAAAGACATTTATTCATGAATTCACGATGTCTTTCAAAAATATATGTTGGGTGCCATATTTTAACCAGACATAAATTCCAGTAAAAATGGACTAAGATTTTGTTCTTTTGAAACTAACTAATAATTTGTACCTCAGTGGGACTATTTCAACGTTTTGAGTGCTAAAATGATATAAAGTATAAATCCAATGTGAAGAAAAAATAGAAGAATTTTGAGTCAGCTTCTGTTATTAAGAAAATGCTTTTACAAACTTTAAGTCCTAGATACACTTACTGGGTTGATGAAAATAATTTTAACTAGGCAAAATAATTTTGATAGTAACTTAAAGTGAATTTTTATGGGATTGATCTCTATCAAACTATAAGCCCTTTAACCATAAAGGGAAGTGGCTGATTAAGTATGCAGGAGAATCAGAGCAAATATAGAAACAAGTGTGGGTTTCATGCTTGCTTCAATCTCTGACGCCTAAGGCAGTCCTGGCGTGCAGGGAAGCCACAACACTGAGAAGGGAGAGTGGTATGAGGATGGCACAGGCAGTTTGGCTGGGGGCTCCGGCTTGGCCGCGTGGCGCGTCTCCGTGTCAGGACACTCTTGCTCAGGCGGTCCATGACTGCAGCCGGAGTGTGTGCCCCCATTAGGTCCAATCAGGTGAGCTAAGCAGTCGGCACCGGTGCTCACATTTACCTGCGGAGGTAACTGATACAGTGCTTTGGAGAGAAAACAGAGGCTTTCACGTTTCCAAGTTTCAGGGGAGCTTTGCATTGCCCTTTTGGCCATGGAGGTCACCGCAGGCCTACGGGGTCTCTTAGTCACTTGGACTGTTTGAATTTGTCGACACCCACATGAATCACTTCCATCCTGGCTGGCCTAAAGAACACAATTATTGCTTATGAACTGCCATGCTCGATGGTTTTTGTACTCTTTTGCTACATGACTACTCCTACACCTGTGCATTTTGCAAATGCACATTTTTTTATTCTGTGTGGAAAGTAAGTAAATAAACAAAATTTACATAAAATTGGTTATGTTTATATAGTGAGAATAATAACTTATGTAGACATATAGGTACAATATATAATAGGTTATGTGCACACGTATGCAGATACATAAAAGCCTGTCCATAATACACATGTATGTACTTACATGGACTATATTTGATACATAGTATATACACATACGAGTATATACATGGACATACATTTGTCCATACAAATCCATATGCATATATATACATTTATATACACAATATATAACACATTGTATATATATACATATACACACATTACAGCATATATTGTAAAATGAAATTCATTATGATAATACAATTATATTAAGGAAGAGGAGTATGGCAACGTGAGAGTTGAAATATTTGGAGAAAGAATGTGAAGATTAATTTATCCATTGATTTATTCAATTAGTCTATATTGACTCTCTACCTTTTTCTAGTCCTTGTGGTAGAAGCTAGGGATAAAATAAAAATAAATGCTCCCTGAACTCATGGAGCCACAAACTTAGAAAAACAAATAATGATCAAATAATTCCACGAAAAATACTTAGGTTATATTTTTGACAAGTATTATAATATATCTAATATATGAATAAGAATCCTTTTAGATTAGTAGCCTGTTGGGAATATAAATAGTTATTGGCAATTTAATTTCTTCATTAAATACTTTGAATTACACTTTCAAGAACATGCCCCTGGGTAAGTTCAGTAGAAATAAAAGCAATGTTTGTCATAAAACTAACACATGGAATTTAAGTTTTTTGCACATATGATGCAATATCTGAATACAATTCTAAAATTTCAATCAATGAATGTAATGCCTCAAATTACAGAAATATTGGGTGGGGTAGAATTTAACAAGTAGTGTCATGATTGGAATTTTCTGTTTTGTAAATATTTAACATTGTATTGTTAAAATTGGTTATTTATAAAATCGTTTAAACACTCATATTTTATGAAAACTGCAAAGTTCTTTCCCTGTCCCTTGCTAGTCTTTTCCTATGTTTTCTTTTTTTACTTTCTTCTTTTCTACCTGTGTTCTTGACCAGAGGAAAGATCTGACTCAGAGTAGGACATTCGGGGGCTTAATCTTTACAAGAATGTAGCATTAAAATCATGTTGACCTGAGTTCTAAATTATCGTTGCCTTTCCTGACACACCGCATTCCCTCCGAGAACTGTTTGTGGTCGTGTCTGTTTCATGTGTCCAATCCTTAATTGCATGACCATCAGGAAAGTGATATACAGTATATTTAAAGATCACATGTTGCTGTAAATTTGGGGCATAGTGACGTGGTTTATAAGGCAAATTACAGCTCTATTGGAGTTCTTAAAATCGATTAAGATTGTTCTTCTTGTTGACTCTTTTTGGCCACAGTAGGTAATGATTTAAAAAAGTAAGTGTTGCTAAAAAAAAAAAATAAGCAATGATAAAATAAAAAGAGTTCTAAGATTAAGAGACACACGCATCTTCTTTTGATTTTAGTGAATTGACCTAGGCAATAAAAAGATTCTTGACCGATATTTCATTTACAAATCATGCACTTGATGTCTTGCATTCTATAAATAGCACAGAGAGGAACTGAAGGACCCACTGTATGTGGTGCTTCCTAGATGCAATCTCTTCTATCTCTGGTTGCAGTGATGAAGTGGACACTGCCCTTTCATTGCCTGAAAGCACCTCCTACTCCCCTCTGCCACCCACCCGACTACTTACTGATAACATGGCCCAGATTTGTTTGTCAAATGTGAGATCTCGAAAGCAAATTTCCTGCATGCATGGCAAACAGTTTTGTTGCCCCCATCTCCTAACATGCATGTCAATCTCACACGATGCTTCCATCTGAACTGTTCTTTCTGAATTGCTTCTATGTCTTCTCTGGTACATCTTGGCATTTCTGGGTTATGCATATTTTAAAATTTGCTGTTTCCATCATTAGCATCTATTGTTCAGGAGATATTACTTCATGTTATCTCCTGAAAAATAACTCATTTTATGGATTCTCTATTTTGAGACCAATAATACATTTTATTTTTTCTAAAAAAATGTTTTTTTTTAATTTTTTAAAATTTGAAACAATTACATGTAAACTTTGTCACTAGGTATTTTAAATTCTGGCTCATGAAATCAGAGAAATAAAACTTAGGATATTAGGATTTAGTGGTAATTGATATTCTAACATTGAGGGAGGTAATTATAAGTTTAAGATAATAGGGAAATTACCATTGTTCCTATTCTATTTTATTTGAGAAAACAGGGCAAAATAAGACAATTTTGATTGAAATGGTAATAGCAACATTCATTCATTAAAAAAAAAAATATGTCCATAAAAAAATAAGCAATGAGTACACAGTGTGACACTGAAATCTCAGTTCTCCTTAATTCATTAGTAACATGTTTTACAAAATTTCTTGATTTCTGTTAATTTTCCATTTCAACTCAAAATGAAAAATTCAATGATAATTGACCAGTTCAGTAAACAATGGACAGGGAGATTTCAGGACGTTGATCAATACTAACGGTCCTCTCCATCAGTTTTCCTGGAACCCCTGTAGAATAACTAATACAATTAGGTATCGATGGGATGTCACATGCTTTTTATGATGGGCAAGAACCTCCAATACTCAACAGTATTTCCTCAGAGAGTGTGTGTGTTTCCTTACAAGCTAAGAGTTTTAGGAAAATGATACCTCATCCAGCTAATTGTTAGCTTCAAATTCAACAGCTTTCTCAGAATTTCACGTATTTTTCCTTCCATGGATTCAAATAATTTCATGAGACTGAAATTATTATGCGTTGACTCTTGAGGTTTAACCTCAATTCCCATTTTTCAGGAGAGTAGTTTGGACCCCGTTATCATCACAGGGGCCTGTTCAGACTGGGACATCCATCCTGCATATGCCAGTTTTCTCAGATCCACTTGGTCCCTGAGTGTCCACTATACACAGTCCTGCCTTTTTTGTAATGTAACATGGGCTTGAAACCATCAGAACCCGTAAAAGCACTAGGAGTACACCAGGTTTCCTATGCAGACCAGAGTTTCGGATTGCAAACAGCCCATCAATAATTAGGAATTTTGAGCCCCGCTGAAGGCACCTGTCAGTACTTTGTGCATCTAGATTAAATTGAGTATTGCCTGTTTCAGCTTAAATCCTACAGCCAGCATGACTTACTAATCTGGCTTCTAGGAAGAAGGGAGCAAAATAGTGTCCTTGGAGCCAGACAGTCTTTGGTAGCTATGTAAATACACTCAAATTTATGGCTCAAGGAACAGGTAGTTGGATTCCAGAACTGAGGCCAATGGGGCAGTGGGCCATTTATGATGGAAAGAGCCAGGGAGAGCCTGGGTAGATGTCCCTACCAGGCCAGAGTCGCTTTGACCAGCACAGAGCCTGGTGAGCAGACAGACTGTGACAAGAGGTGCTATTTCTAGCTCTTGGCACCTGGGTCAGCTACAGGTAAGCTCTATGCTGAAAAACTAGAAAACAGGCGATAATTAAGGGTTGTATCCTCCCTGGTTCTTTCTGTATTCCTCTTTTTTTCATCTCAGTGGCCTTAGTCCAGTTGCCATTTGCTTGTGACATCTGAGTATGGCCCCACTTCCTCCACTTGGAAGAGCACATGGGAACAATTCTTAGCACCTTGGACCACTGTGTTTTGTGCTAAAGGCTGGTCCTACATGGTTGTGATGTATAGAGGCTTACGGAATATTTAAACAACGTGGATCAATTAGTCCCACTTAATCAGTTAAGGTAACTTTTATTTTTTCATTGCAAGGATGTTGATCACCCCACTGTTGACATTTCTTTGGGAAATCGGCATTTTACATGTACATCGTCTGTGTGTCTGTTATGTGCAAACAGGAAGCTCTACACCAGAATTTTCTGTAGAAGTTTCCATGACAATAGAAATGGTCCAAATCTGCTCTGCGCGATGCCACTAGTGCCCTGCACTGCCTTCCAGAATAAATGCTTGGTACGTCAGTTTTGCTTCACTTATTGCTGTTTCATAGACCCCCTGCAGTGGTGGCCCCAGAATAGGCTGGGCATGGAGCTGTGCACTCAACACGTATGTAATCACCGTTCATAGCATTGAATGTCATGGCCACTGTGCTGGTTTTCTGTGTTTATCTGAATCTGAGAATATAAGGATTTTTTGTGTTTTCTTAAGAAGCAGCCATTCTCTTATTTTTATACTCATGCATTCAAGAACTATGCTTATTGGGTATCTATTTTGTTTCCAGAACTGGGCTATGCCTTCAATTTCTATATAAATAAAATATTCACTTATCTGTTTGTGATTTTGAAAGATAGCAAAAGATGGAAATATATATGTATGTAATTAGTTAATGAGGTGTCTTATTCCTTATGACTATGAAAACTATATTAATCTGCTGAAAAACAAAGGGCTAGACTAACTGGACAGTGGTAAGAATAATACTTTCTTACTCTCTCAGCAGTGTGGAATGTGTGCTCATGCCTGTTAGAATCTTTAGGACCTTGGTCTAGGTCTGCCTCCCCTTAGAAATCTTTGGCCCTGAACACTGGCACTGGTCTTTGTGCTGGAGAGGTACATTCCAGTGCTTCTATAAGCCTCATTTTTCTTTCACACCTGAATTCGAAGAACAAACTTGGACAAGCTTTGTTTGCTCTTCTGGTAATGAGTCTCTTAAACATGGCGTCATTCCCTCTGAGTGAACCCTTGAGATTCCCTCTCACTGTTTCTGCTACGCTGATGACTGTCTTGTGATCAACACCTGGGAACACAGCTCACATTATCCGTTTTGGTGTTCACTACTGAAAACCTGTTTGGGAACTGGGAGCCTTCTCTTAAACAAAAAGTGTGAAGAGTACTGACTATTCTAAGTTAAGTACTCTCCAGAATTAAAATAGCACGTGCCCATTATTTCCATGGTGGATGGAGTCTCGTTGGCTTTATTGCATCCAGATAAGTAAAGCAACCTGGCTCCCTCTTCGCGATAGCGGCGGTGCAGGTCACCAGCCCCTTCTCGGGCATCTCCTGGGGATGCGTTAGCCAATCAACCAGGTGCTTCTTTTTGTTAGATCTACCTACAAAGGGCTTTTTTTTTGGCAGAGAAAATGAGCGTTTCCTTTCTCCTATGTAGAGGTGTGATAAAAAAAATGATGATCTGAACCCTTCACTGGGTCATACAATATATAGGAACAAACTGAAGTGTGATCGCCACAGATATAATAGCTAGTCTGTTAAATAATAACATAGGATATAAGACCCTAGCTATGTTCACTTTGGGCTTAACCAGAATGTGTTTCCTTTTGAAGTTCATGTTGATGGTACCTTTGTTAAATCATCGTCTTGAACCATTTTATCTGCTCCCTGGATCTTGTCATTTCTTAGTATTTTAAACATCCCAGATTAGATAAAAATACTTCTGTCATCATTCACATTTGACCCAAGACAGAGTCCAAGACAATCCCTGTACATTCTATGTAGCTACAGATCAGTATCGCTGTACCTATATCTGTATCTGTATCTGTATCTGTATTTCTATCTCTAATTCTCTATCTCTATATCGACATCTATGTCTATATCTCTGTATATCTACATTCATATCTCAATATGCCTACATATTTATATCTATATCTAGATATCTATCTCTATCTACAAACATATTCTGGTTTTAGTATTGAGGTTAAAGTTGACACAGGGCACTCAATAAATTGTGTGATTCCTGTTCCTATATCCAGATGTGGACAAATTTATTGCTTTTTTATTTCATAAGATCCAGTATCATTGTACAACATATTCTTATAAAATTATTTCATGCTATGATGCAGCATTAAATCTTTATTTTCAAGTTAGAGTTTTTTGTTTGCTTTCAATTTAAATTTTAATCAACTCAGGTCTGGACTCCCCATTCTTGGGCAGCCACAATATGATCCCTAAAACCAACTGAAGAAAAGGCCAACGTTTGTACCATTGTGGTTTCTGTTTCAAGAAGAGCGGAATAATTCATCTCATTACTTTATTACTTCACTGTCTGTGGCTTGGTGTTACTCTTCATCTGTCATTGCGAACCTACTTTCTTGACCTCAGGTCAACCTAGGTTATATGAGTGGGCCCAATGGAACCACACGCACCCTTAAAAGTACAGACAGAAAAGAAGACATACAGCAGGAGAAGTCATCAGATTTTACAGAGCCTTCAAGGTGGAGGAGACCATGAGACAAGGAATGCAGGTGGTTCCAGAGGCTAAAGATGAACCAGCTGACCAGTGAGCAGAAAGGCTCAGATAACTTGCTATTGAGTGCGGTAAGGATGAGCAACCTGTGGTCTGGGTTATATAGAGGGAGAATGTGACAGCCTGGGAAGATGAAGGAGCTGGCATCTCAGTGCAGCTGAAAACCTGTGCTAGAGGGGTCTGGAACTTCCTAGTTCCATTGGCCCCACCTCGAAAGCCAGCTCTAATCCGTAAACTTCCAATGACTCTCTCTTTTCACCAAATTGTGTTGTCTTTATTTATTCAGACACTAAAAATCTTTCAGTATCTACTTCTAACCCACCTGACCAACAGCACATTTACTCTTCTCGTATTAACCTTTCCCCAGCCAAGCCAGTCGGGTGGAGAGAATGATCCTTCCTAATTATTTACTCCTCCAGAATATCACGATGGGTCCACGTGACTATCTTGACCTCATGGTGGCAGAATGTATTTTAGGCTCAGTCATGTGACTTGATTGGGTCACTGGGTCTTGGCAGGTATAGATGGAAGAAGCAGTGGTTAGAAATGTGTCCCCACAGTTGGGCTGGCTTTCCTGAACTTCTGTCTTTGCGTGAAATAGAAATATTGAGCAGCCACAGCCCCCAATACACACTTTCAACATGAGGTTCAGGAAGAGACTCATGAAGAGTCCCCCAACTGACTGTCTGATGAGTAAGAGTGAACAAAATGTTTATGTTGAATGCTACTGAAGTTCAGTTGTTTCATGGCAAATGCTGCCTAATACACTGAAAACTCATTATATGCCTTCCTATAGTTTTACTTTTGCTCATGACATCCCCACCTTCATGCTATGGTCTGAATGTTTGTGTCCCCCAAAATCCATGTTCTGAAATCCTAACCCACAAAGTGATGGTATTAGGAGGCGGGGCCTGTGGGAAGTACTTGGGTCACGAGGGCACAGAATTCATGAATGGGATTAGTTTCCTTAGAAAAGGGACCCCCTAGCAAGAGAGGAGCTGGATCTGACTCAGAAAGTAGGGTCTCCTCACTAGATGCTGAATCTATTGGCACTTTGTGGCTGTTGTTCAGAAGTCCCCTTATTTATGGCATTTTGTCAGTAAAGACACATCCTCTGTACACAGAATATTTTCCTTAGCTACAGAAATCTCACTATTCTTACAGATCGCATCTCTGATCACCCACCTGAAAGCTATTTTATCACTGGAACCCACAGAAAATGCCTCTGACTGCATATTTTGTTTCTCCAATAAAATTAATCCTTCTGTATTATCTCATTTGAGCATGAGACCGATTCTACGGGTAAAGCAAGATAGATAACATCAGCTTGCTTTCGTAAATAATGAGAAAATTAGTGCTCACAGAAGTTTAGTCACTAAATCCTCCTGGCAGACCAATGAGGGGGAGTTTCGGCCCGGAATCTAGTCTGCTCTGTGCACTGACACACATTATGGATCTTCTCCCGCCAAATCAAACTCTTACAGCCTCTCCCTTAATATGCTTATTTCTCCTGATATTCTGTACTGGGCTTTGCATAGAGTAGGTGCCCATTTACTGAAATAACATGAATGAAAGTTAATGTAATTAGAGGTAAATGGCTCAGCAGAGTATTTTTATCACCTCTGCTTGACGTGGGCTCTAGGACATGAGTTCCTTTATTCACGCCCTCACATATTGAACCTCTCTTTTCTGCTTCCTGCTGGGGGTGTGCACAGTAGCCCCTGAAAAAGGTTTGCTTTGAAATTACATGAAGTTGCCTTATCACCGACACCGAAGAGGTGGTGCATTGGTGGCATTTGTCTACCTGCTTTCCACACTGCGTTAATCCACAGCCGAGTCAGAGCCAGCCACTGCTGTGGGCTGCCTCCTTAATTCCTATCTGAGTCTCATACACTCAGTGGGAGCTCCATAGATGTCACCTGTTAGCTGGCACATTGACCAGCTGACTGGTTATTTACCTGCGAATCTTGAATTGGGGACTACAGAAACATTTTCCATATAGTCTGTGGTGCTAAGATAGAAAACGACAGACACACCTTTGATATTATACCTGTCTGTGTAATTCCAGTCCTATTTTGTCCTTAATTTCTTTTACTCATCGCTGTATTGAGATATGGTTCATACACCATAAAATTTACCCATGAAGTTACAGTTCTGTGGTTGTCAGTGTATCTCGAGTCATGTAACCATTCCTGCTAATTCCAGAACATTTCCATCACCTCCCCCTCAAGAACCCACATTACCTGTTAACTGTCACTCCCCATTTCCCTCTCCTTCTTGCTCCTGACAATCACTAATCTACCTTCTGTCTTCATGATTTGTCTGTTCTGGGCATTTCATGTGAATGAAACCATATGGTACATGGCCCCTTTGCCTGGCTTTCCCCAAGTAGCACCATGTTTTCAGCGTCCATCTGCATTATAGCGATTGTCAGAGTTCCACTCCTTTTTACTGCTGAGTTATATTCCATTGTGCAGATGGGCCACAGCTGGTTCAGCCATTCATTGTTGGTGGACATCTGGGTCGTTTTCACTTTGTAGCTGTCAGGGATAACCTACCATCAACATTAACGCACAGCATTTTATATACAGGTGTTTTCATTTCTCTTGAGTACATACCTGAAGGGAAAGTGCTGGGTCATGTGGTAATTCTACTGTTGCTGTTTTAAGAAATGTCCAAGCTGTTTTCAGAGTCGCTGTCCCATGCCTCGTCTGCAACTAGCAGTGTGCGAGCGTCCTTAGCTGCTTTTTGTCTTGGGTTTCACTGACTTTTTTCACAATCAAATGTTCTATTTGTTGAATATTATTAAGCTAATTGAGAAGTCTCTTTCCTAAAAACAAAGCGGTAGACAATAGGCCGTGTGAATACTCCAAGACCTGATTTGAATCTCATAGCGGTGATTAGATTTATTCAGTTATGTTATGAGTCGGGGTGGGGAGGGCTGTGAATGCATGAATGGCAGAGAGTAAGAGCACCTGGGTCTAGTTCTGAATGCAATTCTCTTGAGCTTCCGAAACAATGAATATGGAAGTTGGGATAAGAGGGTCTGATTGCAAGGAGCTTCAGTTAGTGATCCCTCTTCTGAAAACTAAAGCCAACAAAAGCCATAAATGTCATTCTTGTGGCTCTTTTGAGGTTCCTGATATAACATGTAAAATGGATTAAATTGCCCTTTTTAATTCCTGAAGCTCTTCACTGAGAATGCAGAGGAAGTGACACTGTATCCAGACATGACATATACCACCATTCTTAGGTCACTAATGTCTGAAAAGTGAAAAGGATTGGTAGCCAGAACTGCTGGGCATAAAATGAATAAAACCTTCTAGAGATTCCTTGATAGGGTTTCCTGTTGGCAAATATCATGTAAATATATGATTTAAAAGACCATGTACTGTGTTTCTGATATAAATTACATTTTAAGCTAGCATCTTCTCTACTTCAGGGTTTCACTTTCAGAAGGAAGTGAATACATTTCACATTACAGAAGAAATTTGACAGTCGTGTTAAATTTATGTTAGTTCAGTAAGATGAAATTTGACCACTGATGGTAAAAAAGGGAAGAGATGAGATATGTGTATAAAATGCATTTCATACCAAATAGACTAATCTCAAGTAGTACGAATTCAGACACACAAACAGCCTTCAGATGAGTCCACAAGGTCTGATAGATTGCCCAGTTCAATTCATAAAATCAAAGCTGGTGAGAAATTTAACCGGGTGGCCATCCAGTTTAATTGCCCTTGTAAAGATTCTTTGGGATGTAATGACATTTGAAAAGTGCATCGGGTTCCATCAGGATCAAAGGTTTTCAGCAAATGGGAAACTTTAGAATTGCTTCCCAGGTCACTGCTAATAATACTGTTTGCACCTTCCATTTTGTCTTTCCTAAGGAATCTCTGGCCTGTCTCCCCACCTTCTTCCCTCGTCCCCTCATTTCTCTGTGGGGTGCTTCCTGGGATGCATTTAACGAAACCGATTTTCATAAACACCATGGAATTCCCTCACATTAACATGGCATTCGTGTAAAAGATTCTTCCTGAAATGGCCGACTCTATTTCTCACTTAATACAATGTATTTTCCATTTTTTGTCTTCCTGTTTTTCGTTGCAGGCACACAGAATGCAAAAGAAACCAGCTTGGCTGTATTTGCAGGTCATATGAAGCATTCATTTCTGTTCCTCCTGGAGAGCAGCACTTTCTGTTCAATTAAAGAGAGAAGGGCAGCTCACAGAGAAAGCGAAATGAAGAACTCGGAGAAGGAGCTTACAAATTGCGCTGCCGATCCCCGCACATCCTGCCAGGTCCTTCTTTACTCAGAGGGAGAGGGAAGGTAACATTTGATGTAATACTTTCTTAAAAATCCTGGGTGAATAAAATAGTCTTGGGAGAAAGTTCCCAGATATGGATTACCTATAAAAAGAATAAAAGGAATGAACATTGAAGCTTTTTCATCACCGTAAACAAATAATTTGTGATCGGTCTACACTGAGAGCACAAATAGGCCCAAGAATTAGAAGTGCCCCTAGCTGCCCAGCATGTACATATATCATTGGTCTGCTGTAATGAAGATTACCTGATAAAGATCACAATATGACAGTTTTCCTTTTTCCTGGCTGCTGAACAGCCAGAAACGGTTTTCTGTGGCCGGCCAGCTATTGATCCAGCTCTCTCTTGTCAGTGATGCAGTTAATGGGAATTCCACAGGCAAATAAAAGCTACATTTTGTCTTCATTTTCATCTGAAATATGAGCTGGTCCTTTGTACTCTAGACAGTCATTTATTACTCATTTTCCCTTATTGATGTTTATGAGCTGAAGCATAAAATGATTCTCAAATGGACTTTAATTGGGGCAGCGGTTGACTCTGTGACATGGTTCCCGCCGCTCCACTGGCAGCATGAGTCAAGGCTGGCTTTTCATTGGTCTTGGAGGCAGCACACGGGACATGGTATCCTTAAAAACCAACTGGGCCGGAGCTGAAGAAATACGCCGATTTATCTTCATAGGGAGGAGGGGGACCAGGCCCCTTCCTCGCCGGCAGCCGCTCAGCTGCCAAGCGTTTTCGTACTTGACATTCAAGGGCCGGCTTGCCTAGTGTCGGGGAAACTTCTCCCAAATTACTTTGTCATTTTAAAAATATTCTGAGCTCTATTATTATTTTGAAACTATTGGGAGCTGAATTGTGAGCCCTGAAAAGCACAGGTGCTGGAGACAAACTGCACAGCCGCACCCAGCACCGGGCAGCCCAGTCGCCAATCCGTGTGTGAAATGTGAGAACAATCAATACTGTGGGGGAGTATTTTTTATATGCGGTTATTAACTCATAAGCTACAGTATATCTCATCTCATTTCGACAACAGCTGAGGTCTCCATCTCCCCCTGGAGACCCCTGCAGGTCCCATTATGAGAATCATAAATAATATGTGCTAATGAGATATGAATTGATTACGTTGGAAAAGCTGACGTTTTCATCCATCATTCTAAATGATGTTTAACAATGGATTACCAGCCAGTAATTCCTCTGATATGAGATTAAATAAAATAGCCGGCTGTTTCGGCAGGCTAGCTCAAGGAGATGGCAATACATCTGCTCAATTACTGTATTACCAATCCGTTTTTCACTGCTAAGGATATTATTATTTCATTTAGACTTGTTCATGCATCATAGATTATTTTATTTCAGGCGTCAGTGGGAGAAACCACAGTGTTTTTCTCCGTGAGCCACAAAGCGGCGGGGCATGCCAGAGCACAGCCACTGCCCCGCTGGCCCCCCAGCACGCCCAGGAAAGGGTGTCCAACTGCCCCCAGTGCCGCGGGTGGATGGGCACAAGCCTCATTGTAGAAAGACGCATTTTGCTTTCAACCTCATTTTCTTTACTTATCTGAAAAGTCTCAACCAAAGGATACTGCCTAAGAAAGGGATCGATCACAACGAGATTATTAGATCCTCTAAGATGATTTGGTCTTCATCTCACTCCTGTAGTAGATTGAGAATTAGATCACAGACACTCTTCTTTGGCCTGGCAAATTAGATTACCAGCCACTGCAATACAAAGGGTGGCCTTTCTCCCTCGTGCCAAATGCACAAGTAACACACACACTTTATTGATGAGAAAGCTGGATCGGCAGGAAGCATTTCCCTGGGGTTCCTAGGATCACCCATCATTTCTAACAACCATAATAAAGTTTGGGGCCTGAGCTCAATGACTGTGTATGATAGCAAAATAAAAGTGGGGTGAATTCCCTTAAAATGAAGAAGCATCCGCTCGTCTCGTATTCCCATGATCACCTACCCATTAATAGAGTTAATGAAGACAAGACTGGCACCTGCTCAGAGCCAGGCCCTGTGCTGAGCCTTGTGCAGACAGATGGACAGAAGCAAGGCCACGGCTGTGTGGCAGACAGCTCCTTCCACACCCCGCCTAAATTCAGGTCCTCACCTCTCGAGGTCCACGGCTTCCTGTCCCAGTGAGGTCTCAAGCAGCACGCCGCCCCGAGTGGCCTCTGGCCCTTCCTGTGAGCATCAGCTGACATCTGCACATGCCCACACCTCGTGCCTCCTACTTCTGGGGTTCTCTGTTGACACAGAGGCAGGAGATGTCACGTGGGGCCACCAAAGCACACAGCCCAGAAGTGCCAGGGAATTGATGTCACAGATGGTAAGGCCGGCGGTCAGAATGTCTTCCCTTCGTACCCCAGAGAGATGGCTGGAAGGAGGTCCTTTGTGTATTTTCTCAGGTCACGTCCAGCAAGTCTGAGTTAGCGGTGACCACACTGAACAGGGCCAACTGGGGCTGCACGCTCCTGCCGCCTTGCTCCTTCCTCGCCTCACCGCCGTCTTCCCTTACTCCTGTCCCCTGTGATTGCACCCCCTAAAGAAGTCATGGAAGCAAGGAAGTCTTTGAGCTAGCTGTGGTTTTGGGGGAACCCAGACTAAAACCATGTGTACCCATGCAGAGCAGGCTTGAGAAGTGGATTGTGGGTCTTGGTGGTTCTGAGGTCCGGCAGTGATAGAGAAACTGCTGCTTGTCATAAGTGGGCAGTGGTACCCGCCATGGTGGTGAGGTACAGCCATTTCTAAGGGTGCTGCTCTCATAAATCAGGATAAAGAGAAGGGAAGACGCTTGGCTGTGTAGGAGCTGTGCTTCCTGCATGTGCAGGACCACTGGTCACCCCAGGATGAAGGACTGGAATGGACTGACTTTGGGAGGCTCAGGAAACACAAACGATGTTGTCCCACTCAGATCTACGAGAGCCAGGGGTCTCTTTGGCAGCGTTTAAGGAGATCCCACTTCCAGCAACTGCAGGAGGCATAGGATGAATTCCAGGACCTTGTTAGAATGTGCTAGAATGTGGCAGAGGTGCCCACAGACTGAGCATGCTGCCTTTCTAGGTCTCTGTCGGGAAGAGCAGCCTAAGGTCCTGACGCTTGGACGCATTGGTGACACTTGAGTGGGGCAGACCTGAGACTCTTCAACACGGAAACTCTTCTGAAGTACTTGACTTAGAAAACAGCTCCCCATCCCGGTCCAGTGGACAGCTGCCCACCCTCGCCTGGGGACACTGCCAAGGCCTCACCTGTGCAGGTGCTTCAAAGAACAATGCTGCCCTGCTCCAGCTCTCCCACCAGGCTCAGCCATGGGCTCTGGACCTGCAAGGTGCAAGGTTACGTCTTAGGAAAGCCTGTGCCGGAAGCGTGGTCCCTGCTTGAACAGGAAGCAGAGCCAGTGCTGGAGGAGTGAGCCTGTAGGAGCCTGTCATAGTGGTGAGTCCCAGCACTGGCTCCTATGATGGTGGTAAGCACTTTCGTTCTGATCAGTGCAAACATGACTGACTAATAAAATACAGATCCTCATCCAAACGCAGCAATACAGTGTAGGTAAGAGCGCAGCAAAACTGTATGTGATCCCATAGCTGTCTATAGAAACAAGAAATTTCTTATTCTTTTTTTTTTTTGTAAAGTTCATAACCGGGAGAGAAGAGGGGGAAATGGGGCACTAACCTTAGCCCTGTGGACTTCAGGCCACTGTGTCACCTTACCTGTGTACAGACATCACATGTGGTGTGTATGGGACAGGAGGCTAGAGCTTCCACTTATACTGAGCACGAACGGGTCATCTCGAGTGTCAGCAGTTTGTCAAGTGTTATGTTATCATCACATAGTTTTCATTGAAATGACCAGAAATTCCAATACGCATAACCCTGTACACCCTTCAAACATCAACTGGAGAGACAAATTTATGAATAGAACGCATAGAAAGAAGTTTGTCCTAGGAGGTTGGGAAAAAAAATCTTGCAGTCAAATCCCAGGGCAATTCTTGAAGTCTATAAAAAATTAGATGGGTTAGTTTCTAACCTGCTCAGTAGTAAGAACAGGTCTAATCCAGGGACCTTGACCTCTTCTTCCATCTTGAGTGTAGCCTACTAGGGAATAAGTGATAAGACATGATTATTCATAGAAAACTGTTACTTGAAGACAGCCGATAAGTTCTGCTGAATGGGTTCCTTTGGGCAATGGGGAGAGAGGAGAGGAAGTTCTGCTTGGTGAAACAAGTGGCAAGGAGAGTTTATCCATCCTGAATCCCGAATCCCGAGCATCAGCTGAGGACGCATGGCTGGGTCCCAGTGGTTAGCCCAGTGCTCAGTCCCACGATGCTACAAAAGCCACTGTTTGGGGAATGGTGGCAAAGACGTTGTGTGGACCCTGAGCTGTGTGGCAGTGTCGTGCCGAGTGGTGAGGAGGATGCAGCAGGAGGTAATCGCTGCCACAGGATATGTGTCACATGAGTCAGTGAAGAAAAGGACATATGTTCGTATCAGCTTTTTCAGAGATATCTAGTTGAACAAGAGTTGCCTTCAGAAATACATGATGCTGCTTATTTTTTTAAAACCCACACACCCATGTCTAGAAAATATACCTGAGGATGCTGAGACTAACATTAACTCCATGCTCACAAATGATTGCATGTACAGATATAAATGGCCAATATAAATCCAGTTATATCATTTTGTGTCGCTACAGCACTTGAAGAGATCTAACATTTCAAATGACGGGATCATGTGGTGGTGATCACAATCGAATCAGGAGGTAATACTATCGAATGTCATTTAATTTTACACAATGAAGAAGCTACTGTTATTACCCCCATTTTAAAGATAGAGAAGACTGAGGCTAACAGAACCTCAGTAATTCACGATCACACGTGTACTACGTGGCAGAGATAAGACTGAAATGCATGTGTGCCTGACTCAAAAGTCTACTGCTTCACAATGATTGGTATAAGCTTTAGATTTGGGCAATCTCTCAGTTTCCACTCAGTCTAGTTTCTGACTTTATCTTAATTCACCTCAAAATCAAATAGCTCAAATCAAAGCAAACCACAGAGAGTCTATTTAAATCTTTGTGCAAATTGATTGTGAAAATCAATGCCACCAAAGTCACAGAACACGTCCCTTATTTCCGGTGCTGTCCTAGGTGCTGAGGGAAAGGAGAGACAAGGCATGACGCCTCGAGGGGCACAGGGAGGAGGAAGAGACGCACCTCGGAAGGGACCATTACAGCACGTTTTCAAAGGAGCTGAGGGCATGGCTGGCGGTGGCTGTCTTGCCTCACATCAGTGAGGGTTAGCAAGGTGCAGAGGACAGAGAGCAGAAGAAGAATGGAGACAAAAGAAAAGCCATTCGTAAAGGGAAAGATGGCATATTCTGTAAACTGTAATTGTTTACATCTAGAAGGAACCCAGGTACATGCTGAAGTTACCATCCTTCTTTTTGCACTGTTTTCTGATTCTGGGAGAGCACAGGCAGAATAAGTATTAAATATCTTCTTTGGATTCCAGGGTCTGTTTTGAGTTACTTTTGTATTAGATGCGAGCTTTAGGTCAGGTTCATTTTTTTTTTGCCTATAGAAATCAAATCGCTCTAAATCACTTATTTAAATGGTATCCTTCCTCCTTTGAATTGCTTTTTTCATCTTCATCAAAAATCTGTTGGGCATATTTGCATGGGTCTATTTCTGGGCTTCCTGTTCTGTTCCATTGATCTGTGTGTTTATTCTTTGGCTACTGTGTTGACTAGTGCAGGAGGAGATTTAGCCTCAATACAGGCAAGAATAATTCTTCTCTATTCTTCCTTTGAAAAATTGTTTTGGTTATTCTAGGGCCTTTTCCTTTATATGTAAGTGCTTGGATAAACGTGTGTATTTGCAGATTCCATTGCTTGAACTTTGATAGGAATTGCACTAAATTTGCAATCAACTGTGGAAGAATTGGTATCTTTACTATGTGGAACTACCAGTCTATCAACACAGCAGGTCTCTTCATTTACTTAGGTCTTCTTTTATTTTTAATAATTATTTTATAATTTTCAGGGTACAGATCCTGTCCGCAGTTTGATGGATTTATACTTAAGTACTGTATTTTGCTGGCAGTCCTTCTAAATGGCCTTATCATCCTTTCAAATTCCGTCTCACATGTTCACTTGGTGCACAGCAATGCAACTGACATTTGCTGTTGAACTTGTATCTTCCAACTTTGCTGACGTCATTTATTTGTTCTTGGAGATTTGTTTGCAAATTCCCGAGGATTTTTTACACCATGATTTATGTAAATACTTGCTCTAGGAATTGCAACATACAAACATGTCTCATGTTTCACAGCCTACAGGTATCAGTGTTTTACCACTTTAATTGAAGTGTTGAAGGCTTACTTCCAATTCAATCCCTTATCTGCTTTACTTTTAAACATGATCATTTAGGGTTTTTTTTTTTATGTACATTGAGCCTGATATCTAATGATGTTCTAATTTTTGCTAATGATACATAATTTAAGAAACTCATAAGGTGGAGTATAGTTTTTCTTCTTCTTCTCCTCCTCCTCCTCCTCCTTCTTCTTCTCCTTCTCCTTTTTTCTTCCTTTTCTTCACTAAACTCCATGGCCTTCTTTTACTACTTTGCTTTCTATATGTCTGCCTTTAGCCATTATTTAACTTAAGTCTACTGATAACACATTCTCTTCAACTGAGCATATCTTCATTTTACCCTCATTCCTGAGAATAATTTCCCTACACATAGAATTCACAGTTCTCAGTACTTTTCTCTCAGTGCTTGTAAAATTGGACACTTCTGGCCTCCATGAATTTTAATGAGAAATCCTCTCTCATTAAAATTTATAGATAATGTGTCATTTCCTCTGATTGTTTTTTAGATTTTTTTTCTTTGTCTTTAAATTTTGAAATTTTAATTACCATGTATTTTGTGTTTCTTGGGTTTATCCTATTTAGGGTTTACTAAGCCTCTTGAGTCTACCGATCATGTACTTTACCAAATTTGGGAAGTTTTCAACTATTATATGATATATATATAATTCACCAAAATTATGGAATTATGTCTTCAAATGCATTCAGTTCCACATATGTTTTCTCTCCTTTTGGGACTCTAGTGATGTAAATGTTAGACCTTTGGTATTGTCCCACTACTCTTGAGGCTATTAATTTTTTTCTTGGTTGATTTTCTCTCTGTTGTTCGGGTTGGGGAGAGGGTAAGGAGAGAGGGGTAAGGTAAATTCAGGGTAAGGGGAGAGGGGGGTGAGAGAGGAAGGTAAAGGGGATCTAATATATGGTGATGGAAGGAGAACTGACGCTGGGTGGTGAACACACAGTGTGACATATAGATGACATATTACAGAACTGTACACCTGAAACCTATGTAACTATACCTAACCACTGTCACCCCAATAAACTTTAATAAAAAAAAGAAAAGAAAATTTGAACTTCACACACTCCTATCCAAAACTATGAAGACTAGTGCAAGCAAAAAAGGAAAAGGATCCCACAGTGTGCATTGCACTTGGCAAGTCAGTGTTCCTCAGCTCCCCAGGTAATTGAACAGGTGTCCGCCACTGACCTGCTCTGACCCTCCAACCTAATTGGGGCTGTTTATATTCCCTGTCCAAAAATTAATTATGGGGGAACTAGACAAGTGAAAGTATTACCAGCTGTGGGATTATGCAGCTAACTACTCCAGGATCAGAACTAAGATGAAAAGAACACGCAGACATGGACACTTCAGTCCATGGTGAATGTGGTTCTGAAACTTTCCATTGAGTAGAAAGGGAGATCGAACTGGCTAATGTGCTTCTACTAGGCGACTACTTGTTCCCATGCAACTGTGGATAAAGCTTGAAAAGAAGGCCTCATTTGAAAACGACACAGAAAATTTGGAGAAATCAGAAAGGCAGTTAAATCAAATGGCCCTAAGTGTCCAAACATCACAAGTGGACTCAGTGTGTTTGCATAAGCAATGGAAAAGGACGCTTACCTGTCTCTGGCAAAGCTTGCCGTCAGCTCCTTCTGGAGTGTCCACAGGGAGGAAGAGGATAAGAAGAGCCAGAGCGAAGACACAGCGGATGGAAAAGTGTTTGTTGTTGTATGGTAGCTTTCCTTTTAAAACGTTTACACTACACATACATAGGTTGGAAAGTAAACAATACAGAAGGACTTAAGATGAGAAACAAGTTACCTAATTACCTGGCGCCACATCCCACCCAGCTTTTGAGAGGCAGCTCCTTTTATTTCTTTGGGTTGTGAAATCTGTGACTCAAAATCCGATGCACATATAACACTTCAATCTCTCAATTCATCTGATACCTGCAGTGTGAAGACTATATCGCTTACCTATACAGTGACTCACCATTTCTTCTTCCTCTCCCCTTCCCATGATGTTATATAGTAGAACATTTTCTATTGGTTACTTAATGTTTTAAATTTAGAAAGTTATTATACATTCACAGGAAATTGTGCAGGTAGCACAGAGAGGTTTCGTGTACCCTCACCCATTCTCCCCAGTGGTGACATCTTAGATAACTATGGTAGAACAGCAAAACCAGGAAATCGACTCAGGTACAATGCATGCATATTGTTCAGTTCGTTTATCACCTGTGTAGATTTGGGGAATCGCAACAATCAAGACTCCTCAGAAATATTACATCTCCTCAAAGGTGTCCCTTCTGCCACCTCTTTATAAACAAAATACCTGCCATCATCTCTAATGCCAGGCAACCACTAATCTGCTCTCCACTTTTATAATTTGGTCATTTCAAGGGTGGTATATAAATGGAATCGCACATTGTATAGTCTTTTGAGGTGGGTTCTTTTCACTCACAAAATGCCCTTGATTTTCATCCAACTCATTGTGTCAGCAATTCAGTCTTTTTGTTGCTGAGTGGTGTCTCCTACTAGTGTGGAGGTGCCACGGTTGCGTTAAGCAGTGACGTCTTGTAGGCTGTTTCCTTGCTTCTCGTTTTTGGCTAGGACTAATAAAGATGCTATATGCTTGTATACAGGGTTTTGCGTGGACGGGAGCTTTCATTTCTCTGGGGTGAAAGTTCAGGAGTGCAGTTGTTGGATCAACCAGTAGTTGCGTGTTTGGCTGTGATTGTTTTTGAACTCCAGAGTGACTGTACTATTTTATATTCTCACCAGTGATGTCTGAGTGACCCAGATTCTCCACGTCTTCACCAGCATTCGCTAGAGTCACCATTTAGTGTAGCCTCTCTGATAAGTGGGCGGCGATATCTCTTTGTGGTTTTACTTTGCATTTCCCTAATAGTTAATGATGTTGAACACCTTTTCATGTATACTTTTTTCTATTTGTATGTCTTCTTTAGTGGAATGTATTTTCATGTCTTCTGCTTATGTTCTAATTGGAGGGTTTGCTTCTTTTACTGTTGAATTCTGAGAGTTCATAAGATATTCTACTTACCTTTCTAGATGAGGTATTTGTTTTATGTTTTCTCCCAGTAGTAGCTCATTTTTCATTTTCTCAAGAGCATCCTTTCTAGAGAAAATTTGTTCCTTTTGATTATGTCAAACATGTATTTTTTATTTTCTTTTGTGGATTGGGCTTTTGCTATCAAGTCTAAGAACATTTGCCTAGTGTTGGATCCTGAAGCTTTTCTCCAATATTTTCTCCAAATTTTTTATAATTCTATGTTTGCATTTGAGTCCATGATTTATTTTGAATTAAGTTTTGTATAAGGTGTGAGATCCACATGGAGGTTCATTTGTTCCTGTGAATATCCAATTGCTCCCACATCATTTGTTAAACAGGCTATCCTTCTTCAGTTGCATTGCTTTTACACCCTGTAAAACAGCAATTATACACTTTGGGAGGTTCTCTTTCCTGGACCCTTCTGTCCCTCCACAATGCCACCATTGTGGTTTCCGTAGCTGTCTTGTGCTCCTGCAATCAGGCAATGTGATTCCTCTCACTTTCTTCTTTAAAAAAACACACACAAAAAACCGTTTGGCTATTCTAGTTCCTCTGCTTTTCATGCAAATTTTACAGTCATCTGGTCCATGTCTACAGAAGCAAGGATTTTCATAGGGAACTGCTTTAAAGCTTTATGTCAACTTGGGGACAACTGACGGCTCCACTGAGGCAAACACTCAGCCTGTGTGCACAGTGTCTCTGCACTTAGATCTGCGTTCACTTCTTTCGTGAACATTTTTCAGTTTTCAGCAAACAGAACTGTGACGTTTGTTAGATTTATACTCTTTTACGTGACAGTAAATGTGTTTTACGTTACATTTTGGTCTTCACTTATTCTTTGACACTATGTAGAAGCAAACGTTATTTTGTCAGTTTATCTTGCATCCTGTGACCTTGTTGAACTCACTTATTAGTTTCAAGAGTGTTTATTTGTTCTTAATATTTTTATGTAGATAATCATGTCATCTGCAAATTGGGACAGTTTCTTCCTTCCTTCCTTCCTTCCTTCCTTCCTTCCTTCCTTCCTTCCTTCCTTCCTTCCTTCCTTCCTTCCTTCCTTCCTTCCTTTCTGAGTGTATACGTTTTCTTTCCTGTTACAGATTTATTGTCCTAGGTAGAACTTCAGCATTATGTTGAATTAAAGTGGGGATTCAATGTTCTTGGTAACATTAGCTGTTGGTGTTCTGTAAGTACTTTTCATCAAATTGACCAAGTTCCCATCTATTCCAGTATTTTTCTGAGAGTTTTGTCATGAATAGGTGTTGGATTATGTCACATGATTTGTCTTCATCAGTTGATATTTCCATGGCATTTTCTTCTTTATCCTGTCAGTCTGGTGGATTACATTGATCAATTTTCAAACATTTAACCTACTTGCATCTCTTGAGTAAGGCTCATGTGCTTATGGTGTATAATTTTCATAATGTACGGCTAGACCCTATTTGATAATATTTTGTTAAGGACTTTTGCATCTATACTCATGAGTATCGTAGTAGTTTTCTTTCTTCTTTTTTGAACTGTCTTTGTTTTGGTATCAGGGTAATAATACTAGCTTCCTAAAATGAATTTGGATTTTTCCTGCTTCTTCTATTTTCTGAAGAGATTGTCTAGAATCGGTGTTAAAATTCTCTTGGGAAATCACTGTGGTTTGGAGAGTTCCCTTTCGGGAGTTTGTAAATTATAAATTCATTTTCCTTAGTAGGTATGGGGCTATTCAAATGGTCTATTTCATGTTCAGTGAGTAGTTGCAGTGTGTATTTTTAAAGAATTGGTGCATGTTTTCTAAGTTGTCAAGTGTACGACATCAGTTAGAGGTGGCACTCACGCTCTCCTGTTGCCTGACCCCACGAGTAGGTCTGTTGCCACCTGGCAGGGATGTAAGCCACCGCGCTGCCCTTGATGCTCTCTGACAACACCCTCCAAGGCCGTTGGGGCTACTTCTTACAGACCAGACAGGAAGGCTCCCTCTTGACTTTGCGTCAGGCTTCCTGTGGAATTGGCTGCAGTAGGGCAGCTGTGTAAACAGTTTCTGTCCTTCTAGACTGCCTCTTCCCTGGTCTTTTGGCCAGAAGGAGTAGGCTTCATTTGGGGCTATCTGTCTATCTATCCTCTATCTATCTATCTATCTATCTATCTATCTATCTATCTATCTATCTATCACCTATCATCTATCTATCCATCTCTCCATCACCTGTTTTTGTTCCTTTCTTGGTGTTTCCAGGTGATGCCTTGTCTGCCCGTCACTCTGAGCTATGAATGCACATATAATGCACCGTAGCCCGAGCACAGGTGACGCACTGCTGCACTGTCCCTCTGGTCCTGCGCTCTGGAGCCCACCGCCTCCCTCTCCTTTCATCTTCTTACATTTGTTGTGTATCTGACGTCTGTGCTGTTCAGTTGTTCTTAGCAGGTGGACAAGGAAAAGTATTTCTTCATCTCTGAGGAAATGGACGCTTGCTGGTTAATTTTTAGTGGTAACTATTACTTGATTCATTTATTTCCGATGATGTTCTTGATGGCCCCCACCTTGGTGGCGTGTGGGACACTAGGCACAAGGTCATAACATCACTACTCTCGTTTGGATTCCAACTTACAAAAAACCCAGAAGACTCCATTTTACCGTGTTTCTCCCCAAATAAGACCTAACCGGAAAATAAGCCCTAGCATGATTTGTCAGGATGACATAATGCGTCTTTTGGAGCAAAGCTTAATAGAAGATCCAGTCTTATTTTCGGGGAAACACGGTAAGACAAAATAAGAACATAAAGATAAGGGGATGTAAATGTTATTGTCTTTGACCGTATGAAGGAAATAGACATTTGAGCGACTCTGGAGGGGGTGGGTGTGGGTGACGGGAGGACAGATGACAGGAAAGGCCACTGATGTACTTTATCTCTCATTGCTGTCACTAGGTTACTGCAAAGTTGTGTGGCAACCAGTTGTATACATATATATAGTCATATTTTAACTACAGTACCTGTCCTACCTCCACCTCAGCTTTTCAGAAGGAACTTCTTTTTAATAGCAAACTCAGTCTCATTTAAACCCCGAACCCAAACTATCCAGCTACACATTAGAGAAATTTTTCCAGCCTAAAGAACTTGGAAGATTTGAAAACAATCCTGCTGCTTCTCTGAGGGCTTGATAATGTCCGAAACGTGCTGCGTTTTATCTTGCTGCGTTTTATCCCTTCCCTGTTCCCATCTAAAATTAGGCTTAGTGGGTTCCTTTCTGCTTGGTTTTGGGCCAATACTGGATGTCTTCCCTCCTGCTTATTCTGGGGCATTGGATGTGGACAGTGTGTTTTGTCCCTGTCCAGCGACGTCCAGCACACCTCACTCCTTCTGTCTCCCCGGTTTCTTACAGCTTTAACTCTGCTGCCCTGGCTTTGAGCCACCTTCCCTCCCAGCAGGGCACATTCTTACCTCTGCTCAGAGTGGCTACTAATTACCCAGGTGCCTGCTATTAAAGAAACTGGTGAGAATTTCTTTTTACTATATCAAATGAAGCAAATCTTTTTACAATTTTGCCAGTCATTCCCTGTTAAGTTCCGTGTCCAAGTGCACACAACACAGTGGGTTCATAAAGCGTGTTCACATGACATTTTGGTTAAAAGCTCAAGGTCTGGTAGCCAAGAGAATTGTCCTCTCTGTGTTCCTCTCTGTGTCCCTCCATCTCATGGCATTTTCCTGATCAGTGGTTTCCAGCACAGATCACATATGAGAACCATCTGGGAGGTTGTTTGAGAGATGCTGCTCGCCACTCTCTCCCAGAAAATAACTAGAATCTCTCACAGGGGGCATCTGGGCGAGGATGAAACCCTCCCCACCAACCTTTAGCTTAGAAATGGAAGTGATGACTCATGCACCCTTGCTTGATAGGATTTGATTTGGCATTTCAAAATAACTGATATAGAAAAATATCTTGATTATACGTGTCTATGGAAAAAAAATTATCGAGAAATTATTTGGTGTTTTCATTTAGACTCCTGTGGGGACAAAGCCCCAAAAAGCAGTTTCCAGGCTCTCGGCCTCACAAGAAAGGTGCTGGCTCAGGTAGTAAATGGCCATCAACTGTGATTGGATGGCCATCAGCTGTGGCTAGTTGGCCGTCAGCTGTAACCAGTGAGCCATTGGCCACTAATATAACTGCCGTGGCTACGCTAGCAGGGAGAAGTGGGGGCTAGCAAGAAGATGGTGGCTGAGCCTGCAAGCGGTGCAGTGAGGGTTGCGGACAGTGTGGCTCCTGCTTCCTGTGTCTCCAACTCAGCCGCCAGCAAGAATATAGTGGTGTGACTCCCTTATCTATGGCTCTGTGGGTGTTCCTTTTTGGCCTCACCATGTCCTGCGTTCTTATGTGGGGAGCGGGAGCTGAGACCCTGCCAGACGTCCCGCATGACAAATGGCGCAGCGAGTAGGGTCCCCCACATGACAATCCATCAAGAAAAAAAAAAGTGAAAAAGCAATGATCTTTTTCCTCCTGCGGGAAACTCAGCTGGACGAGTGTTTTACTGTGTCCCATTGACTCTGCATAAGGCCACTTGGGGTGTCCAGTATGGTGGGTGGCCCATCCCCTAGACATCCTGCTCCTCAGAGGCCTTCTGGGTGGGGGTTTTCGTACAGGGCAGGTGATCAACTTCATACGAGGCTGAGGAGAAGAGGGCGGCGGCTGCTTTCCACATGCAGGAGCCCTCACCCACCACGCTGGCATTCCAGCAGATGTGAGGGCCGGACTTTGTGCAGAGGAAACTGGCATCACCAGCAGGCACTTCTGGCCGCCATGTGCCACAGGGAGAGCTGGGAGCTGGGCCCTGATTACTCTGTTTTGACCCACATGATGGGGCCGAAGGGGCAGATCCACCTAAGGTGGGGCAGGAGCAGAGAGAGTCTCCTTTCCTTACACTGTGGTGGGTGGGTAGGTGGGTGGCTGGGTGGGCGGTGAAAGGCGGCTCTCAAATGTCATCCAGAAAGAAGCATATGGTTTTTCTACCACTTCCTGTGGTTTTAATTAAAACCCAAAACCTTTTGTTCATGTATTTAAACAAAACAAAAAAACATGTAAAAAGAAAGAAAATTGGGGCTTCCCATTTTAATGTGGCTGTACTTTCTCCCAAACTGCCCACCATTCATGCTCCCTTTGGGGTCGGTTGGAATAAATTACATATGCACACACTCAGACTCACACACTTAGGATGAAAAACACAAAGCGAAACACAGCTAACTGCATGGTGTCTGAGCCCTTATTCTGAGTTCCTACTTCTGTCAGTGACAACACAGTGGCCGCCTGGCATGACAGCCAACGCGTGCACTTGACACCCGCTGTAAACTCTCGTCTTCCTTTACAGCTGTTTCTGTAAACACATATGAATAATAGTTCTCCTGTGCCTTATGCCGAGCAAGAGCTGCTTTTCTTGGAGACTGGCCAGCTGCTAATGGAATTGCACTCCCCATGCAGACGTGTGCTGTTCTTGCCCTCAGCACGGCCCTCGGCTCCTTCCAGCACTGTGGACTGCCCCTGCGGCATCCAGAGGGGTTCACAATTTTTCCTCATGAGAGACTGGAAGATTTTCATGGGGAAAGTGGAAAAAAAAATAGCAAATGTTGCAACAAGTCCAGGCTTCTTTATTCATTTGTTTATTCGTTTAGTAATTATTGAGCACCTACCATGTGCAAAACAATTCCACAGTCTTGGGACGCATTGCGGGATAATTCCCACACTTATTAGAGCTCACGTTCTGGGGGCAGCGGGGCGAGAGGACAATAAGCAATAAACATAAAAAGTAAGATTATACCCTGCCCAAGGACGAAAAGTGCTGTAGGGAAAGTGAAATGTAGACTAAGGTAAGAGAGCTCAGCAGTTGGGGTAGGGGTGGGGAACGTGTTCTACTAATGCTGCTGAGTTGTTAGGATAATTTCCACTTCTTGCCAGATCTAGGAAGAGTCTCCCTTTTGTCCAATTCCTTTCCTGGCCTGGAGTGAGGGTCATAGTGGAGGAGGCAAGTTTGTTTGTTCCATCTGCTAGCAGTGTTGTCAACTTTCCCTATTCCTCATGACTCCAACTTTAGAGAATCAAATTCCACCCCCAAAAAGGCTAATTTAAAGAACAAATTCTTTTCTAAAAGTTAAAAATCAATGCCCCCTTTCCATACACGGAACCCAGGAAATGACACGTATGGATCTTGGACATTCCTGTACTGGTTTTTGAAATATGCTCTAATGCAAAAGGATCAATTGTTTTCTCTTGGGAAAGGACTGACATGAGGTCTGAATAGCTAGAAGTTTATAGGACTGTTTATCCACTGGAAACGGCACTGTGGTCACCTACAAGTGCCAAACAGCCCGACGAGCCACTGGCACCAAGGTTGATCTCCTTTCCCAGGAAACACAAAGAAGGAGAGGAAAAACAGCTGAAATGGCACCTTCTGATGGAGAGGCCGATTGGAAGAAGCTGTGTCAGTGTTCATAGATGGTTACACAGATGTAAGTCATTCTGGAAAACCCCTTGTGCAAGGGCCTGAAGTGTGCACCGTTTCCTTAGGCTGCCTGGCTCGTTTCACCAAATGTTTTCCTTACCTTTGCTTACTTCCTTACAAGAAACTCTGACGGAAAGCCACTCTTTATTGAGTTCATATGGCTTTCTTCTTTTTGTGGTCCTCACTCAGCCCTTCAGCCTTTGACCCTTGGATAAGAAGAATGCTCTTGGAGACCTTGTCAGCTTTAACCTCTAGTCCTTGTGTTGTGTTGCAAGACAAGCCACTGGCTTTAAAAATTCAATAACTTGACCCATATCCCTTTCCTTCTTAAAGGAGTTTCTCTCCCATTAGTGTTTTAAAAAGACTTGTGAGGTTTTCATATTTATTCTATTAATATGTCCTTTGAAAATATATAACAAAGTTATATATCTGCAGAAGCCATATAAATTAATATGAATAAATTAATATGAATAAATATGAATAAAATATGAATAAATTGTCCACTCTAAACAGTAAGCTACTAACATGTGACAGAGTTCTAGAATATATCCAAATTCCAGTAAGGGTGATTAGGTATAGTTTGGGGAGAGAATGACTGCAATCGTGTATGTGTGTGTGTGTAATACTAAAATTTTATCATACTCATTTTGAAAAAAAATGTGTGGATAAAACTGCTCTGAAAGAACAATTTTTGGAACAGAGATTACCAATGAACTCTTTCTGAGTTTCTGTCCCACACTGTTCAGATAAAAAGGGACGCTGACCCTGACGGATGGCACATGTAGAAGTCCATCTCTTGGATACATTGAGCCTCTTTTTATTTCTCGGTCTATCTTTTTTGATCATTGAGATCAAAACCAAAAACACTGAAAGAAAATATACCATACAATTTTTGTTGCCTATTTATTGTATCATAAATAAAAATATTTATTTTCAAAACAGTGACCTATTTAAACTGCCTTAAATAAGTGGGGTTTGTTGTAAAGAGGGATTAATATACTGGAAGGAATGGTTCTAACCACGCAGCAGCTCACTTTTCTACATGCTCTTTAGGTCTGAGCCCCCTTCTGCTACCTTCAGATGCAGTAATTCATTGACTCATGATTTTCAAAACTTACCAGACACTGACTCTGCACGTTCAAATTGTGTGGATTTGAATACAAAGGCACTGATTCATACTCACCCAGCTAATAAATCTTTTGGGTATCCATGAGTAATAATAGGAGACCGCATTTCATTGAGTTCTCCTCTTTGAATCCTTGATCCTGTAACCTATGATTCCTAAGGAAAACAAATAATAATCTTCTGATTTACTGTTTTCTCAAGCAACCCACCCTCTAATCCCAGGGCAGTCAATCTTTTGTGAGGCTACAAGCACGCTGGGATTTCCCTCATCACAGCCTGGTGGTATATTCTACCATCATCTCACTCCAATATATTCATAAAGAAATTCAACCTGTTTTACCCCACATCAACCCCACCTCCGGATTGATTGATTAAAACAGTTATCTTTTCCTTCTGGGTTTAAAAATGCAAAGTTCTATTTTATTTTTTTCCCCTTATTTCTTCACCAACATCTAGTCGGTCACCATATTCATTCTTTTTCCCCCCTTTGTTGTCTTTCAACCTTTTTTCTTTTCCATTTCTAATCGAAGGATATCAGATTAGATTTCCTGCAAGTGCACGTGGTAATGTTTGCCATCGCCTCCAGCCTGGTACCCCAACTTCTATATTTTTTTATTTCTGATCTATGAACACAAAACTGCAAAATGAATTTAACTAAAACTCTACTTTTACGGTTCAAAATGACTGCCAACGTCATGGGGAAATGTGGGGAAGCTCGTCCTGTTTACCTGGCTAGGTCAAGTCATTTGCCCTCAACATTTTCTTCTGGTACTTTCCTACCTACAAGTGTCGATTGAGCCCAATACAATTTCTCTGATATGACTGTGTGCACCCCCACCTCTATTTGTTTGACTCACATGCATTAAAAAACACCACTAACCCTTCTATTCTCAGCGCTTGTCAGGGGCTGTAGATACAGAGAAGAACACAATAGATGAGATCGTTGACCTCATGGAGCTTGCTCTTTGGTAAGATACGGCAGCTTTAAAAGTGACCATTCAGATAAATAATTGCTACAAAGCACAAGTGGTCACTGTGAACAAATAGATAAACATAGCATCGAAACATGAGTGCTTGTCCCCAAAGGGAAGTCACACCAACGGTCCTGGGTGCTCAGAGACACTGAAAGGACAGCAGTCCACCTTGAACTTGGTGAGCAAGGATGGGTTTATATAAACAATGCAAGATGACCAAGGAAAATAAAGCTTTTGGACAATGCTAAGGATTTTGGGTTCTGTCTTAAGTACGAGGGAAAGGCATCATTGTGTAAAGAATTTGACTTCGTTCCATGCATTTGGACAACTGCTGCTGTGCATTGAAGGGACACCATCATGGAGCAAGGATTACATTTGGGAGATTATTGCACTGGTCCAGGTGAGATATGGGGTCACCGTCTAATGGGAAATACAATCTAATGGGTAATTACAATTGTCAAGAGGGTTCCTAGGAACACATATTGGATCCTATAAAGACTTTATATCAGGTTGATCTAAATTACATTGGAGATTAAGAAAAGGCTTTCCTGCAGAAGTGATGTATAATCTGAGACCTAAATAATGAGCCCAAATTAGCTAGGCAAAGAGAGAGAGTCCCTGTGAAGGATACAAGACTGAAAAAGTTCAGGCTCTTCTACAGAACTGAATTCAGACCTGTGTAGTTGAAATGCTTAAAGCAAAGAGGACAGAGCAGGTGCTGAGGTTGTAAAGGGATCAGAGCCAGATCACGTCAGGTCTTTGTGACATGCCAAGGCGATTGGGGCAAAGGAATCTACTGCGTGGTTTTAGGCTGGTGTGGGGCAATACCAGGTTTTGAAAGCTCCCTTTGGCTGCTGCAGACACGGCTGATGGTATAGACGCAGGAGGAGATGGATGGATGGGAAGGAGCAAGAAGGGGACTTCTGTAGCCTGAGTGTGGGTAATGCCTTGGACTCTGCATGGGGGCAGAAGTGCTGCTCAGGGATTGGAGCTCAGATATTTCGTAGGCAGCACCAACAGGATTTGATGATTGAATGGGCAAGGTTGTCAGGGGCGGGTTGCTTTACAAATAATTTCAAAACTTGTGACTATGTGATGGTGCAAGTTATTAAGATAGGAAAGGCCTAGAGAAGACTAGTCTTACAGAAAAGGAGAGTAAAATTCTCATTTGAATTTGGTAACTTCTCGAAGTAACGTGAGTCAATAGTTGAATGGATAAGTACGCAGCACCAGTCCCAGAAACAAAACTGTGCTGACTTCTTGGGATGTATCTGTTTCCCCTTTCTTCTCTTTCCTCCCCGACCTCCCAGGACGCCATCATCTGGAATTTCTTGTTAGAACATTTCATAATATTTTCATGGCTTTTTTTTTTTTTACAAATTTTCTTTTTGTAACTTTTGTGTGAACAGAACCATCACATAGGCCTTTTTCCCCTCTGGCCTTAGAAGTGTGGGCTTCAACTGTGTGAATGGGTGTAATTTTGGGTACATTTTTGCTGTATGTGGCATTGTGTGTATGGCATTGCACCCTAGGAATCTGCAGGTGATTTATCCATTGTACAATGTCACACTTTCAATGTTTATAGGTTTTTAAGTCACAAAGAGGGCTGCTTCCAATGTGTGCCCTGGCAGACATGTGCCAGGCATCTCTAGGGTCTGAGCTTAAGAGGAGTATATGGGTCGTAGGGCAGTCCTAAGTTCTACCTGGGTGCAAAGTGGGCATCTTTTCTGCCAAGTGTATGTGCATTATTTACACACCGATCAGCAGTGTGTATTTGCCATGGGTTCTTGTGGATACTCGCGATTTCCAGATACGTAATTTGGGGGAGATGTGAAATGCAATTTCATGTTTTTTCCATTTGCTGGTTTATAAGAGATTGAGCCCTTTTCTATACTTATTGGCCATTTATGTTTACTCTTTGTGAGTTGTCAGTTTGTATGTCTGCCCGTTTTTCAACTGAATTTTTCAAATTTTCTTATTGATATATTAGAGTTTTGAATAAATTCTGGAATCAAACCTTTTGTCTATTGTATATACTGGCTGTGCCAAAAGAATGTACACAAGTGGACACTTTGGTTAATGTTGCCCAAGCAGTAGTTCACTGTAATCAGAAGTGTCTGGACGCTGATGGCAACCACTTTGAGCACCTCTTGTAATTGCAGAAGTCAAACGTGACTTGTATTCATCTTTTGTGTTGGTATATATTATTACAATTTTAATACAATTTTCCTTTCTTAAAATATATATGGCACTCTCTGTACACAAACACAAGTATCTTTCAGTAGTTTGTGGCTTTCCTTTTCTCACTTTGCTGACCAGGGGGGTCTTCATTTCATGGAAGTAAATGCACCATTCTTTTTCATTATTATTTGCATCTGAATTCTCATGATTCAAAACTCCTCCCCAACAATTGTTCTTAAAGGCTTTATCTGAAAGATTTAGAGTTTGTCTTTCACATTTGAATACTGAATCCACGTGGAACTGATATTTGCTTTAGGTGGGAAGTAGGAATCCCATTTCATTTTTTTCCCCATATGTTTAACCAATTTTCTCATCACATTGTATTTACTAGAAAATCTTTTTCCTGGTGGTATTATCATGCTTTTTCAAAATGAGTATTTTGAATATCTTTGTTCTTTATTAATACACATAAATTTTAGATTTTGCTTGTCAAGTTTCAATCACCAAATGGTGACAATTTTATCTGAATTACATTGATTCTGTAAATAAATCTGGGAAAACTGAATTATTTATGATGATAACATTTTTCTAAGGCAGGTCTCTTCCTTTATTTGTCTTTTTAAATCCTCAGAGTCAATGTGTTGCTATGTAAGGGTGTTGTAAGTCTTTTATTATATTTATTTTTAGGTATCTTATTACTTTGTAGCCATTGTTAACCTGTGTTATTGATTTTAATAAGTATCCATAAAAACTTTTGGTTTTACTATGTAAGCAATGATAAATTTATTTCTTTATCAATTATTGTAATTCTACATATTTTCTTAGCTTATTGCATTGGAAAGATCCTCTGTAAATTTTGAATTAAAGTTTTCATAGTCGGCTTAATTTTGTTATATCTGATTCTAGAGGGATTACTTTTAGCAATGCTCTTTTTATTGATTATAAACTTTAAAGCCCTCTCTACCAGTTCATTGAATTTTTCTTATATTTCAAGTTGGCTAAGTATTTTTTTTTCATGAATGGATGTGAGTTTTATGGAATTTTTTTCTTCATTTCTGAGATTAATGTTGTAGAGATTATTTTAGACTTTTTCTGCTACGATCCATTGATTCAGTGAATGGCATTAGTGTATTTTCTCATAATAAACCAACCTGGCATTAATGGAATAAACTCATCCTCATCATTGTGATCTTTTTCCTACATTTCCAGGCTAGACTTTCTAATATATTTCTTAGAATTTTTGCCTCATTTTTTGAGAAAGATTTTTCAGTGGGTTACTTAGTGAGGTGGGAATAAATTACCAAGTTAGCTGAAATTTTTCTAATTTCTGTGCTGAAAGACCTTCTCGTACAAGGAGGCTTGGAGTAATAAATTACTCGTCTGTAGGGTTATGTCCTAAAGGCTCCCACCCAACTCCAGCTGACAGAAGAGCCCTAGAAGCCAGTCTTTCATCATTTGACCTTACCTTGCACCATTGACCAGGCCAAGGCAGCAGTCCCAGGACCTTCTGTGTAAGAGAGACAATGGGCTGACCCCAAATGAAGTCTATACACACATAGGAATGATTGTGACAGGACAACCATGCTTTCTTAAGAGTGTGAATGTGGGATACAGATAAAGAGTGAGGTATCAGAAGTGGGACTGAAAAGCCATGAGGCTGCAAGTTCACGAAAAGCAAGCATAAGCAGAAAACGTGGGTGAGCCTCAAGGAGTATGTGACGGGTGGTGTGTGGAGTGTCAGATGACACTGAGACCCAGCAGAGGTGTCCTGTGATGGAGACTCTCTCCCACCTGCTGCCATGGCGACTGCAGAACTGTGTTGTCCCAACCATAAACTCCGGCTCAGCCTCCAAGGTTCCTGGTGCTGTGGCCCAGCCATTCAGATTCACGGCTGAGATTCCCATTTCTCTTTATTCCATGAGAATTCTGTAGATAAGCCATTCTTTTAGTTGAGGTTACCTGAGTGAGCCCTGCTTCTTTACTCAAAGAATACAATTGAAGAAGTGTTTCTTACGCCTTGCTCATTGGCACTCAGCAGACATAACTTTCTGGGAGATGTTCTCTCTCTGAAACTGGGTCCCAAGACCCAGCCGGGGACCCTGTCTTAGGTGTTTCTTGGAACCCAAGTGCCCCATTCATGGCAGGAGCCTTGGGGCTCATCATTTTACGGACTTATGGAACCATGTGTGCTCAGTGGCTTTTCAATGAAATGCTTCTGTCATTTGCTGGGAGAGGTATTCTTTGTATGGGGTTACCCTGCCCACTGAAGGGTGTCTAGCTTCAGTGATCCGCTCCTACAGTGATCGTCTCAACCAAGAGAGCTCCCCGCGTTTCCACACCTCAACTCCAAGGCAGTGCCTTCAGGGAACAATTTGACTTTTCTTAAATGTTCAGGAATTGTCAATTCTTTAGCTGTCCAGATATCACCCATGGATGTAAAATATCTCAGCATGCCATTGAAGTGCTAAATAATGGGTTGTTGCCCTAAAGTGACCTGATTGTATGTTGCTTTCATGTAGATCATACGCATGAAAGTGCCTAACACTGTGTAGCGTATTGAACCCTACGTGGATTCTGACAGAAGAACACGAATCCTTTACACTCTGACAGAGACACTCTGTCTGTGCTCTGCAATGCTCAGTTTTGATCCTGTAGCACCTGGAAGTGTATCTTTAGGAATCAGGGACACTTACTTGATTTTGACTGGAGGCCACGAAATAACGTTTTCAGGCACATCCCTCAGTGGAGCCGACCACATGGATACCCACACCAAGGAGACAAAGAGCTACCAGCTTTTTGTTTTTGTGGGTTTTACTCAGTGAAAACAGTGTAAGCTGCTTGACCTTTTATTTTATTTCAAGGCGAGCCTTTCTGGGTCCCTGGAGAGAGGAGCATTATCTAATCAAAAAGCAAAACAGAATCCAAACAGTGCACATGCCTGCTTTAGAAATGCGGATTCTCCCCCAGATAGCATACACTTCATTTCTGGACCGTGGAGAAGGCGGATGCAGAGGGCTCACGTGGAGTGGGTGTGATGGGCCAGGCTGGGTGAGATCAGTACAAACGGCATCATGAGCTTTATCTCACTCTCTCTGGGAGGGCAGCCAGGCTGGAGGTCAAGGTCGAGGTGGAGGTCAGGGGAGAGAGCGTGTCACCGTTCCATCGCACTGCCTTTCAATCTGCCTGGCCCTGGATAGAGATCTTCAGCCCTCAGCCCCACCGGTCTCTTCACCACACAATCAACTGACAAGCACAAGTAATTTCCTGCTGTGATCCCTTCAGTGATATCCTGAGAAGAAAATAAAAAGGGGGAAAACTGCAACAAACAAAAATATCCCTTAAGTGCACTGCCGGGAACGGGGGTGGGAATTTTAGTTAACACATGTTTAACACTTTCAGGCACCCTTCCCTTCAACTTACAGATTATTTTTTTATTCTTTCTAATTCTCTGCAGCATTTTCTGCCCCCAATTGCATGTGACCAAATACATCTTTCCTGCTTTACTTTCATGGCACAGAACAAAAAAATGAAGGGATGTTTCCCTTTATATTCAACTCGGAAATCTCTAGCCATTTAATATTAACTGACAAATTAGTGAGTGAAACTGTATAAACTAGTAAGAAACGACTCTTTGTAACAGAGCTGTGTGCTTTACACCGAGATTTGGGCCACCTGTTTTTGCCCATTAAATAAGTTTTTGTGCATTCATTCAGTAAAGATTTTGAGAGTATGCCACCAGGAGAAATGGTAGCTTCTGTCTGTTTTTCCACTTCCTGTTGTTAGCCATCACCTTTTGATGGAGGAGGGGGAAAAGGGTGGCCTCAATATTTAAACTATGGCTCTAAATAGAAGGATGAAGAATACAAGAACAATTCTTTTTTCTGCTCGGATTCTCCCTAACCTAAGATAATTTTGTAAGATGACATTCAAGATCATTCCCATCTAAGTCGTAACACTAGAGTGTCTCTACTGTGGAAAGCTGACATACAGCATGGCCTCTGAATATTCTCCAGAAGCCTAATGAATGTGTTCCCTCCAACGCACTTGGTGATAATTCAGCTGAGGCTGAGAGAATTTAGGGAAATTGCTGGAGATCACACTCGTTGTCTATTCTACCATATTTGCTGCAGATGGCTGGTTCATTTCTGATTCCAGTACTTGGAATCTCTCCCACATTGATGTATCCTTCAGAAGTCAATCTCTGTCAGAGGCCTGGCTATTTCAAGGCTAGTTCCTGTATATCAAGAGACAGTTGATCGTCCTGCCTTCAACTGCCACCACCAAAAATAAGGGAATGAGGAGGTGAAGGGAACGCCTCTGATGGGGGAATTCTATGCCATGAGCATGACAAATGAGGAAGACACCTGTAGTTGGGAACTGACAGTAATTTACAAAAATTGCCCACTAAATTAACTTTCTCTGCCTATGAGTTTTACTGTTTTCTTCCCTTGGTTGCTCTTGGACTACCTATATATGGAGCTTTAAGCCTCTGTAATCATTTTTTTTTACACACAGAAGAAAACAACGAGCAGCAGGTATCATCTAGCTGCACAGGATATCTTAGATAAAAGAAATAGCAACAATAAAGTCTGATCAAACCAAAGGAAATCAGGAATCATTGAAAGTGTGCCAGAAGACAAAAGGATTAAACAAGAAATCAATGTCAAATCTAAAATGTCTGACCTCTTAAAATGTTTTTAAGTTAGGATCAATATCGGAGAAAACGAAAACTTCTTAAAAATATTTACAGATTAAGGTTGATAACTTCCAAGAACTAAAAAAAAAACACATGTAGGTTATCAAGGAAGACTCAGACTTGAGGCGCTTGAAGGATTCGAGACAGTTTGTCAATTATCACAATAATGACATTTTATTTTTGTAGACCATATAATGTCATGTCATATTTTATAACACAATTAAAAACATGAAAATAAATAATGCTAGTTAAGGAAATATACATATCTCAGATAATCAGGTTATTATTATGTGCCCATTTTATAATCGAATACAATGGGTCGTATTTTTAATCTGACTAAAGTTCTCACTCAATGTGACACAGATCCATCCTTCAGGAATCAATGTATGAAGGGCCCAGATCTTATGATCACTTGCATTGAAGAAAACTAGAATATAATTATATGAAGTTAGAGCTGGTGTCAAAATCCAAATTAGGTTGCCAAAAAATAAAGACATTTAATCCATTCCACACAGAACCATTTGAATGATTCTTTAAATTACGACATGTGTTAAATTCAATTAAGTGCATAGATTCATAAAAAACTAAGAAGTAGGTGTTGCCTTGGCTGACAATGTGCCCCACCGGCCTCTTTGCGCATGTGAGGAAGCTGAAGCCACAGTTATTTGATTTGTTCTCCAGGCCAAACATCCAATCGGTGGAATTTAGACCCCATTCTCTGGCCCCCAGTTGAGAGTGACAGTTACAGTACCTCTGACCATCAGTTTTAAAAGTAATTGACTTGCTGGTTTCCTCTGTTGGATCATTAGGTAGTTTCCATGAGACAGACGTAGACATTCCCTGGTTGTTTTGGGGGAGAAGGACACCCCGATTGCTACGTGGAGCATGACAGACTTGCACAGGAGGAGAAGGTTGGTGAAAATGGAGCACTAAAGATAGAACTGGCATTTGGTCAAGGCGGCCTTTTAAGATGTGTTTTGTTTATTTTTAATAGGTCCACGATGATCTCCTGAGTCTGTGTGTCTTCTCTTTTTTGCCTTCATAAACAATAATCTTCTCTTGTTTCCAGCGCTACCAGAATCTTGACGGACAGTTCTTAAAGATCTTGAAAAGTTCCTTTGTTGTGGCCGTGTTGGCGGCTGTGACTATGAATAAAGAAATCGCACGTAAGTAAAAATGGGGTCATGGATATTTCTCAGGAGGTTAGGCTGGTATTTCTGCCAATGGCCCCTGATTAGTGGGCTTCATTGTTGCACGTTTATTAACTCAGATGAAATCAATATATTCACCAAGACCCGAGGGTTTCCTTGGACATTGTTCCTCGAAGCTCTATTGTGTTTATATCAGGGCTACGTGGGGCATCTTCTAATGTAACATTCAGCCCTGGTGGATCAAATTACCTTTTATTTTTTAAAAAATCAAAATTTCCCTTTTGGACATTTAGTGACTGGCAGGCTTGACCTTTTCCAGTTTGTCTTCTCCCTTATTGTCCTCTGGACCCTGCTGGCAACGGAAAGGATAGCTCCTTTCTGCTCTCACCACCTAATCTGACCTCCCTACGATAAAACGGAGACAATGCAAGTTCAGAAGGCTTCGTGTGTGCAGTCTCAGACCCAGAGTAGACTGTAAGCAGGTAGACGCTTGATGGAGACTTTATCATTCCCATTAAAATCATCACCATGCAAAATTCTCACCCTCAAGTCATCAAATATTTTACACTATATTTTTTAGAGTTAGAATGCCTCCTTGCCTGTGTGATTTTTACCTTAAAACATCTATTATTTTTATAACGTTGGCCTCTGGTTTTTAATCGTGTCACACTAGGACTTGAAAACTCTTGAATAGGTATCTGACATCTTGATTTTAACACACATTTGTTTTTACTAGGACAAGGAATTGAAGCTTCACCTCACTTTTCCCACTCACACACGGCAGTTTTTTTTTTACCACTGGGCTTCTAGCAGGTGCCTTGGAGATACCAATTTCTTAGGGCTGTGTTCCCATAGAACACTTTTCGGCCTGACTGTAGAGAGAATCTTGTAAAAACCTCTGATTGATAAAAAGGCTGAGGGCATTATCATCTTGCATATGAATTGGGGGTGGTGTGCAATGATACATATGTTCAGTCTTGGATTGGCTGTAATCAACACAGTATGTACTTCCCCTCATCGAGTCCCTCTGGAAGTAGCGGGTCCCTATGGAAGCGGGTCCCTATGGAAGTCTGTTGACACTGTGAATGGTAAATGTCAACAAATTCCAAATAATGTCAACTTAATAAGCTAGTGAGAGAAATGCAGCACCATAGATCGAAGGTAGTGTTTGTGAGGCTGTCGTTACTGGCCATAGTCAGGAAGACACATCTGCCCTGGAAGCTTTGCCACCCGCACGATGGGAGTGCAGATGGGCCATATCATCTCACTGATATTGTCATAACATCTTGGACCCTGGAGAGCACCTTGAGGTCGCTTAACCCAACTTCTACCTTATAGATGAAGGCACAAAAATTCAAATGGGAATGTGATTCAGCTGAGGCTGTGACTAGTAAGAAACGGACCTGTGACCAGAAATGCTGATGCTAAATCAGGTGTTTGTTCCACTACTCCAACCCACTCTTGGTTTGGAAACATAAAAGTACACAACATAACAAAGCAAAGGATAAAAACACCACTTGTGACACTAAAAATTTCTTTAACATATGGCAAATTTGTTCACTTTTAAATGATATGCTTATTTGTGTTAACATGGATGAGATTTACTTTGTTTCAATTTTCAAGTTGTAATTCTTCTTTGGACCCAAAACTATTAGAGATTTGCTGACATCTTTGGGAATGCTGACGTAAGCAGGGCGCATATGTAGGTAAGACTTGATCTCAAAGGCCTTAAAAATTTCTAACACAGGGTAGGTAGAAATCTCCCGGAGGTATCAATAGTATTCAGTCTTTAATACTCTCATGCATGAGGAAGTATCTCCTTATGAGGCTCTAAACTTGGCAAAGCCATGCTTTCTGTTCCCACATAAATTGATAGACTCATGTTTTGTGGCTAAAGCAAATCAAATTCTCAAATATGATTTTTCTCAGCTGCTAGGTCATCAAAGGTGGTAGAGCTTCAGCCTGGTTCTCCTGGGACACTTGCTGCAGACACCAGCTGCCATGCTGGGAGGAAGCCCAAAGCTTTTTCTTATTGAAAGCACTAATCATTGCTTGTATGTAATTATCTAATATACCTATGTAAATCCATTTATACATAGAAAAATTACATAAAGTGATCCATAAATATTGCATGATGAGTAATTTCATTCTAGTCAGGAATTATAACACAATTACAATCCAAGCCAATCAATAATGTAGTTATATGTAAGTATAATACTGTTAGCTAGTTTGTAAGATCTAACCAAATTCCATATTTTTATAGCCCCACTCTTTTTTTTGTAATTAATTTGTATTAGGGTGACAATGGTTAGTAATATCGTCCCACTCTTGAAACCAAACTGCTCTTGTGATTTCTACATTCTCTGAAGGAAGTTTCTCTTTCTTAAGATCACTTCAACACATCACGATTGTATTTGTAATTCTACTTGTTTTCTGTAGACCTGATCTTTTTAGAGTTATAATCCCAGGAGTGTGCCATTATTACAAAGGTAAGTATTCCATATCCTTTAGTTTTATAGACAACAATTATTTTCGAAATGTGACTGTTTTCCCCTGTCTTTAAGTATTTTTTTCTCCCATATAACAAATAGGGGAAAAAGAGGGTATGTGTGGGAAAACCATGACCTCCAAACAACGGATTGGGTAAAAGAAGAATAGGGCTACAATGTATGCAGGTCCTTGTATTGACTTGTTTATGGACATTTTAATACATCACATGATTCCTAACAGATTGGGGTTACGTTACTTACAACGCCAACTCAATACTGAATAGATCCATGACACACATGATACTAAATAAAACAAAAATTATGTGTGCGATTCTAAAATTCATTCGTCCATTCATTTGATCAATAAATATTTATTAAGCACTACTCTTATTAAGCCTGTTTCTGTACAGTAAGGTGCCCTCATGAGTGAGACTGCAAGATCCCTGCCTCCAGGGAATTGGTTCCAGTGAATCCAGTGGGAGGTGACGTGGCCATGAGGCATCGTGCCCAGCAGAGGGCGCTATGTCCGAGCGGAAGTCCTAGGGTCAGTCCCATTACCAATTTGATTCTAATTCACATAAATCTTTTAGGAACTATCTTGTCATTCCTTCGATTCCCTCATGTAACAGGGTGGTAGGTTTAATAAAAATAATTTCTGTTAGTATAGCTTAAGATTTGAGGGTAGTTACCTTGTTACCTGATTCTGACATTACCTATCTGCTAATTTGCATGAGATTTTTTTCCCACAATAATTTGGTTATTTTAAAATCTGCCTTGCAAATATGAGTGATAGATAATGTGTTTATGAATACAGCAATGAATGGTTCTTTTTCATGTTTTAATTAAGGTATTAACTAAATAGTACACAACACTGGCAAACGTTTGGAAATCCAAGTACTTTTCAGTATAATTTTCCTTCAATGTTGGCTTATAAGTTCCATCATTACATATGAATGAAGAGATTTAAACAGTGTCAGTCTTGCCTTTTCTTTCAAGTGGATGCACCTGGTTCAAGCAAGCATACCAGGCATTCCGATTACGCTGGACTCAATTTCTCTCACACATTTGCAATTGTATGGACTTGTTTTCTTTTACCCTAAGAAAAAATTCTATTTAGATAAAACATCATTTCATTCTGTACTAGAACCCCATGGGATTTTTAGACGAAAGTTCTCTTGAAAATACTCAATTAACATAGTTGCTGCCTGTGACCAAAACCATCTGTGGTTCCTGAGGGGTGCGTAGGGCGCTCCGGACTCATGCAGCTGAAACGCATAGCAGTCTGCATTTTCACCTTGTGACATTGTCACATACCAATTAAAATGATCCAAGCCATGATACATCATCTAGGGCTAGTCTGAAGAAGCTGATGTGCAGAGTGACATTTCAACAACTCATTGTACAGGACGACTGTCACTTCTTTACCCGCCGTCCTCAAGACAGCTCACATCCTTATGCCCTTAGAAACTGGGGGACAATAAAGGTTTGGATTCACTCGCTGGACACTCAACGACAGACAGAGAGAGAAAGAGAGACAGACCGACTGTTTCATCATAATTTATGAATTTAAAAAGAAATAAAAATTAGTAGTTAAATTTTCTTTACATTACATATCTGAGCAAGAAGGAGTTGTGATTGTCCCTAAGCAATTACTAACAACTGTAGGAATCAATACTTTGAGAAAACAGTAAGCCTGGGTCTATAAATTAGATACATGCTTCTCTACAGTGAGCTTCAATTAGAAATATAACCTTCCCAGAGAAGAAGTTAGGAGGATGGAGAAAACCAAATGGATTTCAATTTTCAGTCTGGCTGCTTGTCTCTCTTTCCTCAGCAGACGCACATATATAGGGAGAAGGATTTAGGACAACGTGCTTCTT